>NC_134486.1:226557952-226907952 GCF_040206685.1 Ascaphus truei | reverse complement strand
CCACACCTGTGGCTACATTCAAAAATAGGTTGCCCACCCCTGCTCCAGAGGAACGAGTGCAGGAACGCAGCATGCATGTGTGGCAATCTAGCCAGGGTCTGGTGTTAGGGCGAGAACAGCAGAGAGAAAGCGGGACATGTAGATCAAGAGATGAGGTTAGGGCAGAGTTGTAGTTCCTGACCAGGTTGTCATGGTCTGGAACAGAGCTGAGAGAGGAGAGGGAGGAGCGTAAAATTGAATAAAAAGCTGGTAGGGTAATAGAGCATAGGTCTCTGCAAGAATGAGGTGGAGAAGTGAGAGAGAGAGAAAATGAGATGATGGTCAGAGAGGAAAGGGTAAAATGGAGAAATCAGACAGAGAAAAGGTTTTAGTGAAAACCAGGTCTAGGTAGTGGCCATCTTTGTGGGTGCTGGCTGCAGTCCACTTTTGAACGCTGAAAGAAGAGGTTAGAGAGAGAAAGCGGAAGCCAAAGAGGGAGAGGGGTCATCAATATGGCAGTTAAAGTACCCAAGGAGAAGAACAGGGGAGTCAGAGGAGAGAAAGGAGAGCCAGGATTCAAAGTGAGAGAAAGACAGAAGGGGGATGAGTAGAGGTAGGTGAACAATAGATGACCGCCACATGGACAGGTAGAGGAGAGAAAAGCGGGACAGTGTGATCCTCAAAGGAGGGAAAAGAGAGGAAAGTATAGGAAGGGTTTGGTAACGGCAGATGGAGGAGAGGAGGAGCCCTAGTCCTCCACCCCTGACATCGGGGCACGAAGTGTGGGAGAAAGGGCAGCTTCAGTGCAGAGTCAGGCTGAGTGAGCCAAGTCTCAGTTATAGCAGAGAGTGAGAGAAAAATAAATCATGCACAGAGAGGAACATGTTGGAAAGGAGCTAGAATTCCAAAGGGCACAGGAAAAAGGAGAGAGGAGGGAGTTTGACAGGGGATGGGTATGAGGTTAGAGGGGTTGACACCAGAAGGAGTAGAGATTGCAGGTGGGAGTCAAGGATGAGAGCATGTAGACATAAGGCAGGGACCAGCTTGGAAGAGATATCCCAAGAAGCAAGGAGGAGAAGCATGGAAAGAAAGAGAATGTGTAAGGAGGATTTGTAGGGTTGTGTTTTAGTGCCAGGGGTATAGCTGTGTAGTGTCAGAGGGCGCAGGTTGGAAAGGAGTTCATGTGAATTGAGAAGTGGCAAAGGAAGGAGAGATGGAGATATATGAATAGAGTTAGAGACATAAGGAGGCTGGTAGAAAGAAACGTATTTGGAAAAGAAGTGAGGTCACAACAAATATAAATACAGCAGGGCCCCGCTTCTCGGTGCTCCGATACGGCGGCACCGAGAAGGGGGCCGCCGTGTTGGATCGTAAAACGCTCATGCGCAGAACGGGCGGGTGTGCCCGGCGCGCATGCACAGACCGTAGTTTTCGCGCGCAGACCGTAGGTCGCGCATGCACAGAACGCCGAAAATGCCGGTTTGCGCATGCATAGAACTGAAAATCGCCGGATCCACTTTCCGGCGATTTTCACTATACGGCGGGTCCCTGGAACGGAACCCGCCGTATACCCGGGGCCCTCCTGTAGTAGCGGCAGCAATAGTTTAGTGCAGAGATGTGCGGTCTGGAATAGAAAAGTTCCTCCTTTCCAGCGCTGTTCAAATTCAGTATTCAGGGCCAGTAGGTGTTCTGTTGTCCTCTTGTTCCGAACTTCACACTGCTTGCACTTAAAAAGGGCCACTTTAAAGATGGGCTGCTCCCTTGCAGAATATATAAATATTAGATCTAGATATATAAACTCTTACATACTGTACATGCCCTCAGATACATTCATACATACCCCCACCCCTCCCTAACTGACTCAGACACATGCAGTACACTCATTGAGAGACACTGAGGCACATACAGTTGTGTGAAAAAGAAAGTACACCCTCTTTGAATTCTATGGTTTTACATATCAGGGCATAACAACAATCATCTGTTCCTTAGCAGGTCTTAAAATTAGCTAAATACAACCTCAGATGAACAACAACACATGACATATTACACTGTCATGATTTATTTAACAAAAATTAAGCCAAAATGGAGAAGCCATGTGTGAAAAACTAAGTATACCTTATGATTCAATAGCTTGTAGAACCACCTTTAGCAGCAATAACTTAAAGTAATCGTTTTCTGTATGACTTTCTCAGTCTCTCACATTGTTGTGGAGGAATTTTGGCCCACTCTTCTTTACAACGTTGCTTCAGTTCATTGAGGTTTGTGGGCATTTGTTTATGCACGGCTCTCTTAAGGTCCAGCCACAGCATTTCAATCGGGTTGAGGTCTGGACTTTGACTGGGCCATTGCAACACCTTGATTCTTTTGTTTTTAAGCCATTCTGTTGTAGATTGGCTTGTGTGCTTGGGATTATTGTCCTGTTGCATGACCCAGTTTCGGCCAAGCTTTAGCTGTCGAACAGATGGCTTCACATTTGACTCTAGAATACTTTGGTATACAGAGGAGTTCATGGTCGACTCAATGACTGCAATGTACCCAGGTCCTGTGGCTGCAAAACAAGCCCAAATCATCACCCCTCCACCACCGTGCTTGACAGTTGGTAAGAGGTGTTTGTGCTGATATGATGTGTTCGGTTTTCGCCAAACGTGGCGCTGTGCATTATGGCCAAACATCTCCACTTTGGTCTCGTCTGTCCAAAGGACATTGTTCCAGAAGTCTTGTGGTTTGTTCAGATGCAACTTTGCAAACCTAAGCTATGCTGCCATGTTCTTTTTAGAGAGAAGAGGCTTTCTCCTGGCAACCCTTCTAAACAAACCATATTTGTTCAGTCTTTTTCTAATACTACTGCCATGAACTTTAACATGCTAACTGAGGCCTGTAGAGTCTAAGATGTAACTCTTGGGTATTTTGCAATTTCTCTGAGCATTGAACGGTCTGATCTTGGGGTAAATTTGCTGGAATGTCCACTCCTGGGAAGATTGGCAATTGTCTTGGATGTTTTCTACTTTTGAATAATCTTTCTCACTGTAGAAAGATGGACTTTTTGTTTGGAAATGGCCTTATAACCCTTCCCAGATTGATGGTCAGCGACAATTGCTTCTCTAAGATCATTGCTGATGTATTTCCACCTGAATGCTCCAGACCAGCAAACTGCTAAAACTTCGGCTTTTATAGAGGTGGTCACACTTGCTTATGATCAATTAATCAAGGGCATTTGATTAGCAGCACATGTCTGCTACTTAGCATCTTAATTCCTATGGAAGCAGTAAGGGTGTACCTAGTTTTTCACACATAGCTTGTACATAGTAACTATAAACTCTACATATGCACACTGACTAATGCTTGTAACATGAAATGCATCTGATCAGGGGACAGCAGCAATCTAACTTTGTAAGACTTTATATTGTCTGTTCACTGACATCAAAACCATGACTTCCTAAAATTGCTAAGTAGACGTTTGAAAGCTTCATAGCATGGGTTCTATGTTCATAAAGCGTCGTTTTCTTTCTTCTTCTCCTTCTCTATTATGTACTTCCTTCCATGGTGTCCCTCACAGTAACCCCTGTAAATTGTAGTTAACCTTGTGTCTTTACTTTATAATTATCAATCAGTCAAATCAGTGTGAAGATCAGCGTCTAACACTAGGTCGATTCCTTCCCCTAAGCATCTTTTTACAGTTGCTTTGATAGAAACATTAAATAAAGAGGCATATTTGTATAATCCTTTATAATACCTCCAACAATTTATCATCAGCCTCCGTCAACGAATTCTGTGAAAAGACATACTGTAAGCTTTCTTGGGTTAATACGTACAGGAGCTCACAAAATGTTTCGGCATTCTATCATTCAAGCAGTGTTCAGGATTCCACATTGCTTACTTTTGTATGATATTCTGCAATGTGATTCTGTCTGCTGCTCTGCTTCTAAAGCCGATAGATGTAAGGGGTTATTCATGAAACTATGATAGATCAGTGTCGCACAGAAAGTCCCATTGAAGCAATAAGAGGTTTCTGTGCAACAGTGCCCTGGTCAGTACAATCACAGTTTAATGACCCCCTGATGTTGCTGGTGAAGTGACCATGCATGTGACCATGCACACAGGTTCTTCTTGTATGTCTTCTTCTTGTGCTCTGGAACTGTTAATGACACTGGACTCTTTTAGTGAATTGAAGTAAGTGGAGGGAAAATGTTGTTAATTAGGGCATCATGCATTTCACCTATTAGGAAACAAAAGAACAGTACAAAACGCACATGGTGAAGTAAGTGAAAATGAAATTTATCATTAAAAAGTAATTAATCTGCGTACATCAGATAAGTAGGGTAAAAGCATGTACTGTGATTAACACAGAGGTTACCAATCGGCAAGTAGAGGTGATGGTAGCGAAGAATCAACACAGCTCTTCTAGTAATAGCTCCTCTTGACCCTGGCACCAAAGATCCACGTCTGGATAGGCGCCTCCTCAGTCGGGAATAAGAGTCCTCATAGTGGTTGATACAGAAAGTCAATGCACAATTGCAGCACACTGCAGGACTCCGGCGACGGTCAGGCACACACGGCACCAGTCGATGACGTCACTGACAATCGCGCGATCTCCTTCACGGAGCGTCGCGTATCAGAGCTTATTGCCGGTGGCAGTGCACACGAAAACCTCACCAGAGGACTACAGGCTAGAATGGATCGACAACAGGGTGATAGTCCTACGCGTTTCGTAGCAACACAGCTACTTCCACAGGGATTGACTTCCCTGAGGAAGTAGCTGTGTTGCTACGAAACGCGTAGGACTATCACCCTGTTGTCGATCCATTCTAGCCTGTAGTCCTCTGGTGAGGTTTTCGTGTGCACTGCCACCGGCAATAAGCTCTGATACGCGACGCTCCGTGGAGGAGATCGCGCGATTGTCAGTGACGTCATCGACTGGTGCCGTGTGTGCCTGACCGTCGCGGAGTCCTGCAGTGTGCTGCAATTGTGCATTGACTTTCTGTATCAACCACTACGAGGACTCTTATTCCCGACTGAGGAGGCGCCTATCTAGACGTGGATCTTTGGTGCCAGGGTCAAGAGGAGCCATTACTAGATGAGCTGTGTTGATTCTTCGCTACCATCACCTCTACTTGCCGATTGGTAACCTCTGTGTTAATCACAGTACATGCTTTTACCCTACTTATCTGATGTACGCAGATTAATTACTTTTTAATGATAAATTTCATTTTTACTTACTTCACCATGTGCGTTTTGCGCTGTTCTTTTGTTTCCTGTTTCTCTTGTGTTTAGAGTGTGAGCCACTCTGATTTGCTTCAGCTGCAGACTCCTGCTCTAGTTGTTTAATACGGTTTTGTATTTTACTTATAACTCACTGTTTGTGTATTGTTTGGTATATGGGTATACACCCTTGATTGACACCAGTCACTTATATGTGCTATGTCACCATTTTTATACATTAGTTGCGCACTTTAAATCGGCCATTTTTATTTCACCTAATAGTTTGCCAGCTAAGGGGTGATTATTTAGTTGAGAAAAATGATGACAAAACTCTAAAATACATTGCACAGATGTAGTAGCCCCATTAACCTTTACAGTGTGGGTGTCATCTGCAGGACCCCCGGTACTTCCACTTCATGTGATAGCTGCTGGTGCTCGGATGCTTGAAATGGAAGTTGAGGGGGTTTCACATCCATTTGAATCAGGTTGGGCTCTCCTGGTATGTCATAAGGGCACTGAATGTAACATTCCCCCTGCCATGTAATGCCATGGCTTTCCCCAGGAGCAGGGAGAAAAGCCAGAGACGGCAGTACTTAAGTAATAATCCCCTCAGAATAGGGCATTACTGGCCAATAATGCCTTGGCTGGGTTAAAGTTCCTCGGCTTCGCCTCGGGCCTTCACCTCTTCCTGCCACGGCATTATTGGCCAGTAATGCCCTTTTCTTCATGGATTATTACTTAATTCCGATCTCTCTGACTTTGTGGGCAATCGCCTCTTTCTCTATATCACAAAAGTCTGAACTCTTGGAGAGAGCATAGACATGTTTCATTACCTCCACACACTATATTTAAAGCAATCTATGCTGTTCAACAAATATCTTGCTTAGTCTTAATATATGCCTTCAATGTTTTACTATATTTTATGTTACCCTCTGCAGTCTGCAGACACCTCCCCTGTATTTTATTTAAAATAAGCTTGCTTTGTACCAAATTCAGACCATGCCTCATTGAAATCATTGTCATTTTTTTCTTTTTTCTATGGTCTTTACCACTACTCCCACACTCATAAATATCATGTAACTCGGGCAACATCTCTACTTCTGTTATGCCTTTGCTCAGAGCTATTTCACTGCTGCGGCAGTTGTTAACAATTGTTTTGTATGTAAGCAAGAAATGTAAAGTGTCTCCTGTCTTGTAAGTTCCCTTCCCATCAAATGTCAATAACCTCTTTCCAGCTTCAAGTCTGAAAATCAGCCATTTACAAAAAAATAAAAATATTGAATATTACTTGAAACCATTTCAATACCCATGAATTTGATATGTTCACAATAACATTGATGAACACCCTGAAAATGAGTTAGTAGGTGAGTACGTGGTTTGGCTTGTTCTGTTATTTTTGAAATATTTGTAATTAAGTAATAATCCCCTCAGAACAGGGCATTACTGGCCAATAATGCCCTGGCTGGAAGAGAAGGCCCGAGGCGAAGCCGAGGGACTTGAACCCAGCCACGGCATTATTGGCCAGTAATGCCCTGTTCTGAGGGGATTATTACTTAATTATTCATTTATAAATTATACAATATAATAAAAATGAAATAATCATTTATAAATCATTATTTAAATTTGGAATTATATCATACAGGAATAGAACCCAGGATCTTTCATCTGCTATTTATAGCATAATAAAGCATTTAATTGAATGTTTAAAAAAAAAAAAATGACTGCACACGACAGAGAGGAGAGCACGTTGGCTCCTATGAAGTGAGGAGAGAGATCTAGATACCGGTAAGGTCCTAGCGCGGCAAAATGGAGGTTTAAAAAAAAAAAAAAAAAAAAATGCCTGCCGCTGACATTTTAACGTGATCCCGGTTATAACGCGGTCTAGGGGTTGTGGACCAAAAGGAACGGGGTTCAGCTGTATTTTGAACCCTGACGGGGAACCCTGTAAACATATCGCACTACCTACACCAAATCTACTTTTTTCCAGGACCAGTATGGCTACTAGAACTTTAAACCACAGAAAATGCAATAAAAAAAGTGTGCATCACAAGTTTCACCATGTAGTCAGTCTCTTGATGCAGCAATCCCACCAAAAGACTGTATGAGTTTAACTTGTGTAATGTGTTTGCCCTCTGAGAAAATCCTGCTCTTAAAAAACAAACAAAAAATAAATATATATATATATATATATATATATATATATATATATATATATATATATATATATATATATATATATACACACACACACAGTATATATATATATATAGTATATATATATATATATATATATATATATATATATATATATATATATATATATATATATATATATACACACAGTGGTCGACAAATCACCAAAAAATCTACTCGCCAAACAAAAAAAAATCTACTCGCCACCTAGTACCACACGTGTGCTGCTTAGGCCAATAGGAGCTCTCCACGATGTTAAATCCACTCGCCCGGGGCGTGCAAATGTATAGGTTTGTCGAACACTGTATATATATATATATATATATATATATATATATATATATATATATATATATATATATATATATATATATATATATAAAAACTAATTCTTTGTGTGTTAAAAAAACATGATGTTCTGAATGTATTAAGTTGATATCCTTGTACACATTGTTTCAGACGATGACTGCTTCAGGAAAGCTGACCACAATTCGTATGCCTCCCTTGCCAACAATTGGGGAGATTATCAAACTTTTCAATCTCAGAGCAATGAAGCAGCTTTCTCAGAATTTTCTACTAGACTTGAAACTTACAGGTTGGTGCTTTCAAGTTTTTTTTTTTTCTTCTTCTTTTTTTTTAAATGTAAAATATTTCAAATGTCACACGTGATGGGAGGCTAGCAGTGCAAGACGCAGAGGAGGAAGTAAAATAATAAATATAATTAAAGCGGCAATCCCCTCCAGAAGCCTATTAGAGTTTAACTCCTATAGTAGGTAAGTAAGGTCACCTAAAATAATGCAAACAGACTACTTAATTATTTTTTTGAAGTGAAACTTCCTTAGTGGCACCTCATTCGTGATGGGGCAAAAAAGAATTGTGGAGACAGAAATGAAACGGATGTGACGTCAGTGCTGGCAGTTGAGGCCGGGCTGTGTTCTGGCTCAGCCCGACCCCAACACTGACATCACACCCGCTCCACAAATCAGATGCGGCGGCGGCGGCGATA
The DNA here is from genome assembly GCF_040206685.1 of Ascaphus truei. Lineage (NCBI taxonomy): Eukaryota > Metazoa > Chordata > Amphibia > Anura > Ascaphidae > Ascaphus > Ascaphus truei. The sequence goes on along the minus strand of NC_134486.1, from coordinate 226,899,575 downwards.
GCCGCCGGCGCCGCTCCTAATCACCCCCCCCCCCCGAGCCCCACACCCCCCACACACCGTGACATATGCGGCGGCGATAGCCGCCGCTCCTAACTGCCGCTGCCATGCCGCGCAGCCTCTCTCCTCCCTACCTCCGCTTTCCTGCTGACATGCGGCAGCGGCGGCAGCCCTCAAAATTTAATTGGCAGCCGGTGATTCGCTGTCACGTAAGGTGTGTTAAGGGGTATTTAATTCCCCTCATCCGGCACGGGCTCTGTGGTGCTGCCCGCCGTGGAGTACGCTGCTCCGTGGTGGGATAGCTGAGGCTGAGGCTCCACCCCCTGCCCTGTCACTCCTGCTTTGGTAACGGGACCACGTGTCGCCGGGGGGGCTGGGAGTCCGCAGCTCCGTGTCCAAAGATCAGCCTGTGGTAGTGGGAGTCGGGAGGAGGGGGGTAGTGGGAGTCGGGAGGAGGGGGGTAACGGGACCACGTGTCGCCGGGGGGGGGGGGCTGGGAGTCCGCAGCTCCGTGTCCGCATTCACACAACACAGAGAGAGAGACACACACTGACCAGCTCCTGGGACCAGGCCCGCTCTCTGTCCCAGCCAAGCGCTCTGCCGGGTTGGAGACTCAGACAGAGCCCCCCTGCGCATGCCATTCCTCCACCGCCGTAACGGCCGCCGCTGCCCGCGCCCGCTGACATGCGCGGTAGTCATGGCGATGCTCACAGGCGGCTCGGAGTCCTCCTTGCGCTGCCGGGTGAATGAGGACGGCTTTCCCCCCCTCCTCCTCCCCCGCTCAACATACTCACCGCCGTCACAGCTAACGAGTGCCGAGATCCTGCACTGGTGCGGCTGCGCCGAACTGCTGCTGCTCTCCGCGGGGGCCCACCAAGTTAAGGAGTTCTCCAGCTTCGAGGCTGGCGCTGCCAACCAGTCGAAGGCTGTGTTCGTGGTGAGCTGCGGGGGTGAGTGGATGGGGTGTACTTCACGGCTGAGGTGATGTGGGCGCCGCTGCTGCTGGTCCCGATCTCCCCACACATATTCCTGGCCCCGGCCTTCTCCTCTCTCTTCCCGCTGCTACCTGGCGGAGACCTGCAGGCTATCAACTGCAGCTGGCCGGACAAGAAGAGGATCCCGGGGTTGAGGACGTGGAGCTGCCCTCCTTGCCCCCCGAGCTACAGCTTCACATCCGGAGCCTGGTTTCAGGACTCAACCACCTGATGGAGGGTATCGGGGTGAGAGAGGAGTGCTTCTCGCCTCCTGCTCCAGTAACGCGGGAAGCGGGGGGATTTGAGCGTGCCGCTTCCCACGCAGCACTGCCGGAGGGGGGGGGGGGGGCTCTTAAGCACAGGGGGGGGGGTGAGAGAGAGTCAGGAGACTCTGCCAGAGCCCCTGCGGTCCGCAGCTCGGGGGGGGGGGGGAGAGAGAGTCAGGAGACTCAGCCAGAGCCCCCGTGGGTCCGCAGCTCGGGGGGGGGGGGGGAGAGAGAGTCAGGAGACTCAGCCAGAGCCCCCGTGGGTCAGCAGCTCGGGGGGGGGGGGAGAGAGTCAGGAGACTCAGCCAGAGCCCCCGTGGTTCCGCAGCTCGGGGGGGGGGGGTCTTGGGAGGGGAGTCAGGAGAGAGGGGGAAGGACAAAGAAATAGAGACACACACACACAGTGCCTGACACACATACACACACACAGTGCCTGACACACATACACACACACACACACTGACTGACACACATACACACACACACACTGACTGACACACATAAACACACACACTGACTGACACACATAAACACACACACACACACACACACACACACACACACACATAAACACACACCCACACACACACACACTGACTGACTGACTGACACACACACACACACTGACTGACTGACTCACACACACACACACACTGACTGACACACACACACACACTGACTGACACACACACTGACTGACACACACACACTGACTGACACACATACACTGACTGACACACACACACACACACACTGACTAACACACACACACACTCACACACACTGACTGACACACACACACACTGACTGACACACACAAACTGGCTGACACACACACACTGGCTGACTGACATACACACACACACACACTGACTGACACACATACACTGGCTGACACACATACACACACACACACACACACACACACTGACTGACACACATACACACACACACACACACACACACACACACGCTGACTGACACACATACACACACACACACTGACTGACACACACACACACACACTGACTGACACACTGACACACAGACACACATACACACACATACACACACACTGACACACATACACACACACACTGACACACTGACTGACATACACACACACTGACACACTGACTGACATACACACACACACATACATACATACACACACACTGACTGACACACACACATACACACACACTGACACACACACACGCACGCACACTGACTGACACACACACATACACACACACTGACTGACACACACACGCACGCACACTGACTGACTGACACACACGCATGAACACACATACACACACTGACTGACACACATATACACACACTGACTGACACACATATACACACACTGACTGACACACATACACACACACTGACTGACACACATACACACACACACTGACTGACACACACACACACACACACACACACACACACTGACTGACACACATACTGACTGACACACGCACACGCAGTTACACGAGGAATTCACACTTATTGCAAATACAGGGGATGTATGCCAAGCACGCACGTTCTAAGTCCAAATTTATTTGTGTTTTGTCAATGAAATTGTATTTTGATTTTTAATTAAAACATCACAAATACAATTTCTGTGACAAAAGTCAAAGAAGTTTCACTTACTATGCGCGTGCACAGCACACACAGCTTTTTTTTTAGGTTACGGTTGATCAGCATTTAGAAAATGCATATCCTTCAAAAACTTCCCATAGTAATTCAAAGAAAACAAGAAAAATATCCAGTAATTCATGAGGGTCTGTAAATAGTCCTAAGTATTAGCTTACTTTGGTATAGAAAAAAAGCACGGCACCATTACATCAAAGCGAAATAAAGTGTAATAAACAGATATTTGTACATGTTATTCTGTATTTGACACAGTAAATATATTTGTTTAAGACACTTTACTTTACTCTGATATTGTGGCGCTCTGCTGTGTTTTTCTCTGTTGACTACTTTACAAACAAAGAACAAAACAAAAATATACATTTAACAGTAGATTTGAGTTATCACCAAAATACATTCTATACAGATTGTAAAACCCCATCCAAACAATTTGTTTACCATCTTGAAAGATTAATACATGGTTTAAGAATACTATGCAGTATTTGACTAAATATTTTTAAAAAATGAACCTATTAAACTTGCCACTGTCCTTGGTTCACGTTTGCCCTAACAGGAATTGCCCCATTAAACTATGTGTATCTACATTGGTACATTATTTTCTACTTGTGCTTGAGAGTGACCACAAGCTTCTGGTAAGACTTTCCTCTGTGTATCTAAATCGTGTGTGCACCACGTTTGCAACATTGTAAAAATGCTTGTTTTACAGATAAAATAGTAAGAAAAGCTGGCAATTTAAATAATGCCTATGTGTGTGAAGTGGGTCCCGGGCCGGGAGGAATCACAAGATCCATTCTTAATGCTGGCGTCACAGATCTTCTTGTGGTGGAAAAAGACACTCGGTTTATTCCTGGACTAAAGGTATCTGTCTTCTTTCTTTCTGATAACATCTGTTATAGGTTTAGCCCCGGCTGTGCTGAAAAAACTGTGTAATGCGGCAGGCATAAGCGTATAGAGGTCCATGTTAAAATGGATTAGGCTGCGGCCATAGTGCGTGCGCGACAGAGCTCAAATAAGTGCGCGCCTGTCGCTTGAGCAATCGGTGGCCTCCGTTGAAACGCGTGACAGAGAGGCTTGGCCGTGACATCACCAAGCTGAACAAATTAGGTGCGCCCTCATTGGTTCAACGGCTCACGTAATGCAGCCATCGTGGGAAAATTAAAATGGATTTGTCTCCTTAGAATCCCGTCACGCTTCCGCCTGCGCAGTATGGCCAGACTGGTGCACATAATGAATTTGTTCGTGCGCGGTCGTGTGCACTGTGGCCAAGGCCTTAGAAGTAAAGAGAAAAATAGCGGATCGATATATTTTAACAGATGTTTGGCTTACTCATATGCAAATCCTATGATAATGAGAAGTTTACCTAACTACAGAGACCACTGTTCATTTTAATAATGCTACGATATTTAAGATCTTCCAAATGCTGGTGTTTCCTACATCCATACCCTGATTATCGGTGTGTTATTGAAGTGAAACTTCTTTGCTGGCACCTACAGCGTTTTGATGGGAAAATTCTCTTGTGTGTGAAACCCTTCTTTATTTTACCTCAGATTATATGCCTTATCACTGAGGTGGGAGCCTGAGTCCTACGGGTTACTGTTTCATTCTTATAGTGTGTGTTACATGGTGTGTGAGACTGTAGTGACTAGACACAACACAGGGGTAATGAATTATAACAAGCTTTATATACTCATATAGCTATAATTTGTGGTGTTACATATCTCGTATAAATCAGTACGGTGACTCTTAATCTCAGAAACACTCCATACACATATATACTTAAACAAACTATACCAACAGTTCCCTCTCTCTTAGGGGTCCTGCATGGACTCCCTGTGCAGGATGGGCCTGCACACCCTCACTCCCTCAGCTCCCTTTCCAACTGTCACCAACTGTCATTCCACTGGCTAAGCACAGTGACATGGTCCAGTGGAATGTAATTCTTAAAGGGGCCATGTTCTGTGCTGATAGCAGACACGGGGTTACATGTGGTAACGTAAAACCATGATGGAAGTGATGGATGCTGCTGTTGGTCGCGCACGCGGATCACACGGAGGTTGTGGGCAGTGCATGAGCAGAAGAGGAGGTTGTAAACTGTGCCAGGCACGCCTCGCAAGCGCAGTAACCCATATTGATTTTCCCATCTGCATGCGCAGTAATGGTGCAGCCAGTGCCGTGCGCAGGCCTTCCCAGCACCACGCGCAGCAACGCACGCATGTGCAGGACCCCAGAAGTAGGCCGCAACATCAATTATCAGCTGTGTGGACCCCTTTCTATGCCTGGCCCACACCGAACTCTCTGCTGCACAGATGGGCCCCCTCCCTTGTCAGCAGTAAGATCACCGGCACAACCCTTCCCAATGAATACAGTCAGTCACACACCCACACACACAGTCAACCAACCAGGGCAGTCACCCACCCAGGGCAGTCTCCCACCCACCCAGGTCAGTCTTGTCAAGGGGTCACTCACCCACCCAGGTCAGACAGTCAAGGTCAGACTGCCAAACACCCACCCACCCAGGTCAGACTGCCACCCACCAAGGTCAGACTGTCACCCACCCAAAGGTCCAACCCACCCACCCAGGTCAGACTGCCACCCACCAAGGTCAGACTGCCACCCAACAAAAGGTCCAACCCACCCACCCAAGTCAGACAGTCAAGGGTCAGACAGTCACCCACCCACCCAGGTCACACAGTCACCCACCCACCCAGGTCACACCGTCAACCACCCACCCACCCAGGTCACCCACCCACCCAGGTCACACAGTCACCCACCCACCCAGGTCACACAGTCACCCACCCAGGTCACACAGTCGGGGTCACACAGTCACCCACCCAGGTCACAGTCAAGGGTCACACAGTCAAGGGTCACACAGTCAAGGGTCACGCAGTCACCCACCCACCCACTCATGCAGTCACCCACCCACTCACGCAGTCAACTCACGCAGTCACCCACCCACCCAGGTCACGCAGTCACCCACCCACCCAGGTCACGCAGTCACCCACCCAGGTCACGCTGTCACCCACCCACCCAGGTCACGCAGTCAGACCCAGGTCACGCAGTCAAGGTCACGCAGTCACCGACCCACCCACCCAGGTCACGCAGTCACCGACCCACCCACCCAGGTCACGCAGTCAAGGTCACGCAGTCACCCACCCACCCAGGTCACGCAGTCACCCACCCACCCAGGTCACGCAGTCATGGTCACGCAGTCACCCAGGTCACGCAGTCACCCACCCAGTCAACCAAGTCTGTTTTTACGACATTGTGGAAAATATTTGACTTGAGATCCCAAGAAGGAGATTACATGAAGAGCTTCAATATGTGTAGTGTATGCTCTGTTGTACATACTACTTAAAGCAGGAACCCCCCTCAAAATCAAGATTTTTTTTTTTTAACCTTCCTGTATATGAACCAGCTGAACTACTGCCTTCAGAATGCTTTAGCTAGTACAGTACCTGCACGTTACTGAATTTGGACGCTGCAGTGTCATCTCATCATGATGTGACTTTCTATTGTCCACCAGAATGAGGCCGACCCTAGTGGCTGTTCTCCTGGGCAAGAACTTGTATGAGGGAATTTCAAAATGAAATATCTCAGGAACCGGTGGTTTCACATTGCTTGTTTAACAGGCACAATAAGCATGTACACCAATAATTATTTTTTTCATGCATTTGAAGTACAGGAAGAAAAGGTGATTTAACAAGCTCTGAGGGAGCTAACACTGGTACATAAGCCAAAATTCCAAAGTTTGTCAGTTCTTGCACAGCAATGTTTGTCTTCCATCAGCATGGGGGGGGAGAAGGGGTTAGAAAATTAGAATGCTTAACACAAAATGGCCAACAGGTTAGGCTCGTTCCGGCGTCCAATAGAATACTGCAACAACGGGAGGGGGCGTATTGACTCTTTACTAGTGACCCCTTGGACAGTATTGCTGCTTTAACAGAAGGCAAATATTTTGTGACACTCGATTCTAAGAAGATTTCTCCTCATTTTTGATTCTGTAAAGACATTGAGATGTGGCTCCACATGATTAAGGAAGTGGGTTTCTGGAAGATATTTAAAGATATATTTAAAGATATGGAATTAATATCACATAGTGACACTCAGTTACATGCATTACAAAGAGAATAAAAGAAATGTTAAAAAAGATAAAACAATCAGGGCTCTGATTCACACTTTGCAAGCAGAATGCTTGCAGGTTTTAAGTGTGTAATATACAGCTCACACAGCAAGACAAGACTATGAATAGAAAAGTAAATGTGCAATGGAAAAGTAAATTACAATGGTAGATTAGTTACAATTATCTTTGTTTTAAACTAAATTAGAATAATTTTCTTTGCTGGTCTATGCATTTTTTTCTTAAGTGTTATGTTTCATCCAAAGATTCCATTACAAATCTTCTTTTCAGTGGGTTAGAACTTTTGAAAGTTACAGGGTTTTTTTGTTAACAAAAAACTGTTTTGCAAATGTCTGATTAACCCAAACATCCCCAGATTGTTTATTGGTTTCCCCTTTAATGCCTTCTGCTAATTGTGTGATGTTACATAGTAGTTGAAAAAAGATGTACGTCCATCAAGTTCAACCCATGCTAAAATTTAGCCAACAGATACTTTATCCTATATATATATACTTCCTTCTTGATCCAGAAGAAGGCAAACAAAAAACCCCAGTGTCATATTATCCATTGAAATCTCATAAGGGGAAAAATAAATTCCTTCCTGACTCCAAGAATTGGCAATCGGATTAATCCCTGGATCAACATTCTTCCCATGTTTACTTATTTGGTATATCCCTGTATAACTTTCCTTTCTAAAAAGATGTCCAACCTTTTTTTGAACAAATCTATTGTATCTGCCATCACAGTCTCCATGGGTAATGAATTCCACATTTAACTGCCCTTACTGTAAAGAACCCTTTCCTTTGTTGCTGGTGTAATCTCTTTTCCTCCATCCTTAAGGGATTCCCCGAGTCCTTTGTAATGCCCTTGGGATGAATAGTTCTTTTGAAAGCTCCCTGTAGTGTCCCCGAATATATTTGTAAATAGTTATCATATCCCCTCTTAGACGCCTCTTTTCTAATGTGAATAAATCTAATTTAGCTAGCCTCTCCTCATAAAATAGATTGTCCATCTCCTTTATTAATTTGGTGGCTCTTCTCTGCACTCTCTCTAGTTCCATAATGTCTTTTCTTAGGATTGGTGCCCAAAAGTGTACTCCATACTCAAGGTGTGGTCTTACTAATGCTTTGTAAAGGGACATAATAAAGTTTACTTCCCTTCCATCCATTGCCCGTTTAATGCAAGATAAGATCTTGTTTGCCTTTGCAGCTCCTGTATGATTTTGGGCACTATTGCTAAGCCTGTTGCCTACAAGCACTCCTAAATCCTTCCCCATCAACGATTCCTCCAATTTATCCCCATTTAATTTGTAAGTCGCCTGTTTTATTCTTGCTTCCCAAATGCATAATTTTACATTTATCTGTATTAAACCTCTTCTGCCATTTACCTGCCCAAGTTTCCAGTCTCTCCAAGTCCTTCTGGAGAGATATTACATCCTGCTCTGATTCTACTACCTTACAATTTAGTATCATCAGCAAAGATGGAGACTTTGCTCTCGATGCCAACCTCAAGGCCATTAATAAACAAGTTAAAAAGCAGGGGTCCTAGTATTGATCCATGAGGTACTCCACGGCCTTATCCCAGCCTGAAAAAGTTCAGTTTATGACCACCCTCTGTTGTCTGTCCTTCAACCAGGTTTCAATTCAGGTGCATATATTTTTACTGAGTTCCCTATTTGCCTTATTTTGTACACCAACCTCTTGTGTGGAACCGTATCAAAAGCCTTTGCAAAATCTAAGTAGACCACATCAACTGCATTACCCTAGTCTAAATTCCTAATTACCTCCTCAAATAAACAAATAAGGTTAGTTTGGCATGATCTATCCTTCATAAATCCATGCTGACTTACTAATAATTTTGTTTTCCATTAGGTATTCCTGAATATTATCCTGTATTAAACCTTCAAGTATTTTCCTCACTATTGAAGTCAGGCTTACAGGTCTGTAATTTCCCGGTTGTGATCTAGCTCCTTTTTTAAATATCGGCACCACATCTGCTTTACGTCAATTTTTTGGTACTGAGCCATGGAAAGGGAGTCCCTGAATATTAAATGTAATGGTTTGGCTATTAGTGAACTTAACTCCTTGAGAACTCTTGGATGTATGCCCTCGGGGCCAGGTGCCTTGTTTACTTTAATTTTATCAAGCTGCCTATGAACTTCTTCCTCAGTTAACTAATTGTTCATTAATATGGGAGGTTGTGGCTTCCTCCTGCGGCACTACTATTGACATTGATTCTTCCCTGGTAAACACAGAGGTAATTAATTTGTTAAAAACCTCTGCTTTTTCCTTTTCTCCAATAATCTGCCTGCCCATCTCGCACTGAAAGGGTCCTATATTTTCTTTTCTCATTTTTTTTGTTATTAAGTTACTTAAAGAACGTTTTAGGGTTGATCTTACTTACTATTGTAATCCTTTTTTCATTATCCATTTTTGCTAATTTGATTGCCCTTTTGCAATGTTTGTTACAGTCCTTATAATTCTGATACGATTCCTCCGTCCCTTCTGACTTAAAATATCTAAACGCGCGCCTCTTCTTTTCCATTTTCTCCCTACCTGTTTATTTAGCCACATTGGTTTTTACTTATTTCTTTTATTCTTATTACCCAATGATATACACAGATACGTGTGCTTTTCTAACAATGTTTTAAAGACTGCCCATTTATCTTCTACATTTTCCCCTGCAAAACATAATCCCGATGTATAGTTTGTAGATTAGTCCTCAATTTATTAAAATCTGCCTTTCTAAAGTTTATGGTTTTTGGCCATAGTCTAAAGTTTATGGTCATTGGTTTATGGCCCAAGTAATCTGTTTTTTGATTATTTATTTCAAATGAGACCATGTTATGATCACTGTTACCCAAATGTTCCAGGACTTGAATATTTGCTATTACTTCTACATTATTGGATTTGGCAATATCAAACATTGCCCCTCTTCTGGTTGGTTCCTCAATAATTTGGGTCATATAATTGTCTTTAAGCACCTCAAAAAACCTGTTTCCTTTTGTTGTAATGTTAATCTCATTGCCCCAGTCTATGTCTGGATAATTAAAATCCCACATTATGCAAACATGACCTAGTTTTGACGCCTTTTCCATTTGCAAAAGTATTTTCGCTTCCTCAATCTCACAGATATTTGGTGGTTTATAGCATATCCCTACAAACATTTGCTTTGTACTTTTACCTCCACTACTAATTTCTATCCACATCGTCTCTACATTTTCATCATTCCCTTCATAAACATTTTCCCTTATAATAGGTATTTGCTCGATCCTTCTGAAAAAGGGAATAACCTTCTAAATTAACTGCCCAGTCATGAGTTTCATCCCACCATGTTTCAGAAATGCTTATGATATCATAATGCTCCCTTGCAGCCATTAATTCAAGCGCCCCCGTTTTATGTTGGGCTTCTGGCATTAGGCCGCGCTTATCGCGCTGGTGACGCGACCGATGACCTCACCTGTCGCCGTTGCCATTATTGAAAGTTATAATTTGTTTTGTAGCGACGTCGCTGGCGACAAGTTCGTTATCTGTTTCATTCCCCTCTATCCTAGTTTAAAATCTCCAACCTTTTTAGCATTCTCCCCTCTAGCACAGAAGATCCCTCTTCATTGAGGTGCAATCAGTCCCTAGAATAAAGATGGCACCTCTCAGAAATGGAGTCTCTGTGCTCTAAAAAACCCAAAACCCTCCTTCCTACACCACTTTTTTAGCCATGCATTAACCTCCCTAATCTCTGACTGTCTCCCTGCGGTAGTGAATGGCACTGGTAGTATTTCAGAAAATACCACCTTGGAGGTCCTTGGTGCGTTTGGCCTAGATCCCTGAAATAATTTTTTAGGACCCTCCATCTGTCTCTAACTTTGTCATTGGTGCCAACATGTACGAAGACCGCCGGGTCAATCCCTGCCCCTCCCAACAATCTGTCTACCCGATCCACAATGTGCTGAACCAGAGCACCCGGGAGGCAACAAACTGTTCGGTTCATGCGGTCACGGCAACAGATTTCCCTATCTACCTTCCTAATAATGGAGTCCCCTACCACCACAATCTTTCTTTTGTATCTGAGCATCCTGAGTCCCCTTTGTGCTGGAGGAACTATTCCTCTGACTGCTAGAGGAATCAGTTTCCCCCAGCCTTGTCATTTCTGCCCTGACACTCCCAATATCTTCACTCAGCATGGCAAATCTATTGGGGTGGGTCAGCTCAGAACTGCTTCCTCTTGCCCCTGCTTCCCCTTCTAACTGTTACCCAGCTACCTACCTGCTCCTCGCTAACAGCGCCACCATTTGCACCACTAATCGAAGCAAGGGCCTGTTCAGTGAGCAATAAACTCCTTTCAAGATTGTCAATGTCCCTCAATATTGCAAGTTTCTTCTTCAGATCAGCAATCTCTGACTCTAAAGAGACCACCCGCTCACACTTCTCACAGCGGTATGCTCCTTGGAACAGCTGCTCCAAGTTCACATACATGTGGCAAGATGTGCATTGAGTGGCATCTTCAGTCCTGCTCATTGTAGAAACAATGAAGTTTATAAGTACTAACAATAAACTGTACTTCAATATACTATACCTTGTTTAACTCCTTCCTTGTTTAAACTGCTTCTAGATTTAATTGCACACTTAATACAACCAGCACTTGAAATCAACCAGCTAAACAGATCAGCACTCGCAAGCGAGTGAGTTTTTGGTTACTCCTTTGAATCTGTCTTCCTCATAAATAATAATGTATAGTATAGTACAGGGGTTCGCAAACTTTCTTTGTGCGCCCCCCTTATCTTTTCTCCAGCATTTTACGATGTCATGTGACCCCGCGGCGTCATTTGATGCTGCGTTGCCATTTGATATGTCACCAGAAGCCGCCGGAGACAAGGTAAGGGACTTACACAGGCCTCGCGCACTCCCATGGCATTTAATTTAAATGTTGTAGGGAAGAACGTGGGGCCGCTGTAAGCACCGCGCACCCAGTTTGCGCACCTATGGTATAGTATATGTTATATGTGTACCAGGCTTGTTTTTTCCCTCTGGTGGGGTATGTTGTAACATTCTGCACTAACACTCTCACAGATACCTATGGAAACTCTGATATTCTGTGTTATAATAATTGTGTAATCTAGGGGGGGAAATGACACATACTACAATTTGGCCATGGCAGAAAAGTAGAGAATCTTAAAGTATTTGCTATAGTTTGTAATGAAAAACGAAGTGGCGATGATTTCTGGATAACATCCAAAAACTGTCACATTTAATGAAGGACCATAATGTTCTCTTCATGTAATTCTTTTTTTCTAATCAATAAATGTTCAACACTAATAGAGTACAGTATGTAGCACTTAAAACTAATCTCTCTCATGACGAGTTTACAATGTATTTGAACAATTCAGCCACAAAAAAAAAAAAAAAAAAAAACAAGACCATATGCTTTTTTTCTTGTTGATAGCCCAATGTTCTAGCTCCTGCCTACAAATATAACTCTAATTTTTAGACTCTTGATAGGACACAGCTCAGGTCAAGATACTGTACATGGTTAGAAGATCCACTAAATATGACATGCTGCGGTCCTTTGCAAAAGAGCTTGCAGACGATCCTAGCTGAACCTAGCTGTTTATGTCTCTTCTCTTTGTATCCATTTTCTTATGTTTAAAATTAGCCGTATGAATTGTAAAGAGCACCACAGTGTACACAAATTCAAGCAATAGAAATGTGTGGCTACAAACTTTCTTCTAACTCTATCTATTTCCTGTTCAAAAGATGTTGACTGAAGCATCGATGGGAAAAGTGCGAATTGTTCATGGTGATATTCTCACTTACAGAATGGAGAGAGCCTTTCCTAAGCATTTGCAGAAGCAGTGGGAAGATGGTAAGTGCCGGATTTCATGGTGAATGTCCTTCCTTCTGGAGTCCATTGTAAATAGAAACACAGAAAACAGATTTTTAAGCACTTCAGCACCTTTGAATCAGAATTGTCATGTACCAAATTTGTTGCTCCAGATTCTTACATTGGGCACACATTTTTAATCAAGAATATAAAAAGCACTCACGCATGCGCAGAAGCGGCCAGCGCCGCCTGCACACAAGCAGCCAGCACCGCCTGCACACAAGCAGCCAGCACCGCCTGCACACAAGCAGCCAGCACCGCATGCGCACAAGCAGCCAGCACCGCATGCGCACAAGCAGCCAGCACCGCATGCGCACAAGCAGCCAGCACCGCCTGCACACAAGCAGCCAGCACCGCATGCGCACAAGCAGCCAGTGCCGCATGCGCACAAGTGGAAGGCACCGCGTTTCTCCTCCCATGTGTCCTTCAGTTTCTCATTATCATCATCCTCCTCCTCACCATCATCACCACCAGAGCCATAGGAACAGCAACATTACTTCCCTCTGTAGTGGCCTGTCCTCGTCTCTACTCAACTGCCCTCATTTGTACATTCCTACTACTCAACTGGCACAATATTGGAGGCAGGTGCAGCAGCAAGAATGCAACCAGTGCCACCATGCTGAGGCACTTTCATCTGTGTGTGCATTGCCTCACTTTCTGGCTTAAACAACGATGAGATTGAGGGATACACCCCAACCAGTGTATGCAGCTCCTACCCCTCCTCAGCAAACAAACTGAAGGTGCTGAGTTTAGGGAAAAGGTTACTGAGGGGCCCCTATGCCACAGTCTATCTGCCTCTCAATTATCTTCTCTCATCTCCTTACACTCCTCCTCTGCTTTTTCTCTCCCCCCTCCTCTTCACCATAGTAACAAAACAATAAAGTAACAAACAATGTAAAAGAAAGACGGGGTGTGTGCCGAGCACATGTACTCTAAGTGAAACTTCTTTGTCTTTTTTGTCACTGAAATTGAATGAATTTGAGAGTATAATTACAATCAAAAACATCAAAATACAATTTCAGTGACAAAACACAAAAGTTTCAATCAGAACGTGCGTGCTCGGCACACACACCCTTTTTTGTTTTTGTTTTGAGTGCTGGGACCCCACACAATTCCACTGATTATCCAATGATGTCTCAATGCAACACAGATACAATGCAACACACACAATGCAACAGCAACACACATGCACAATGGAACACACACAATTTAACAGCAACACAGTGCAACACACACAATGCAACAGGCGCGCGCGCGCACAATGCAAAACACGCACAATGCAACAGGCACACGCGCGCACAATGCAGCAGGCACGCGCGCAAAATGCAGCAGGCACGCGCGCACAGTGCAGCAGGCACGCGCGCACAGTGCAGCAGGCACGCGCGCACAGTGCAGCAGGCACGCGCGCACAGTGCAGCAGGCACGCGCGCACAGTGCAGCAGGCACGCGCGCACAGTGCAGCAGGCACGCGCGCACAGTGCAGCAGGCACGCGCGCACAGTGCAGCAGGCACGCGCGCACAGTGCAGCAGGCACGCGCGCACAGTGCAGCAGGCACGCGCGCACAATGCAGCAGGCACGCGCGCACAATGCAGCAGACACGCGCGCACAATGCAGCAGGCACCCACGCACACGCACAATGCAACAGGCACACGCACAATGCAACAGGCACACGCACAATGCAACAGGCACACGCACACGCACAATGCAACAGGCACACGCACAATGCAACAGGCAGACAGAACATACCATAGTGTGATCTGTTGTATGTTAGCAAATAGAACAAATAGATGAATAAAACTCACTTACATAAATCGTAAGAATACAAGTGTGTAGTACTATAGATGTGATCAGTTTCTCTGATCACTGCTGCCATGTACCGTACTCTGGATACCCGTGGCTCTCTGGCTGCAGAACTTCCGGTCTTCCGTTAACTCTACTTCCTGGTCATGAAACGCAATCAGATGTTAGAACTCATGAAGCTCCCTCGCGGGCAAAAGTAGAGTTAACGGAAGACCGGAAGTTCTGCAGCCAGAGAGCCACGGGTATCCAGAGTCCGGTACATGGCAGCAGTGATCAAAGAAACTGATCACATCTATAGTACTGCACACCTATATTCTTACGATTTATTTAAGTGAGTTTTATTCATCTATTTGTTTTATTTGCTAATATACAACAGATCACACTATGGTATGTTCTGTCTTTTTTATTGGGATCTGAAAACTTCACACCACCGCACCTGCAACCTGATCTGAGTTGACTGACTGACATCTGGTCAAGCGTTAACCTACCAATATTTGTATTGTATTGTATGTCTTTATTTATATAGCGCCATTAATGTACATAGCGCTTCACAGTAGTAATACATGTAGTAATCAAATAAATAACAGATAATATAAATAACAGATCATGGGAATAAGTGCTTTAGACATAAAAGTAACATTAAGGAAGAGGAGTCCCTGCCCCGATGAGCTTACAGTCTAATTGGTAGGTAGGGAGAACGTACAGAGACAGTAGGAGGGAGTTCTGGTAAGTGCGTCTGCAGGGGGCCAAGCTTTATGTATCATGTGTTCAGAATATCCACAGTGCTATTCATATGCTTCTTTAAGCAAGTGTGTCTTAAGGTGGGTCTTAAAGGTGGATAGAGAGGGTGCTAGTCGGGTACTGAGTGGAAGGGCATTCCAGAGGTGTGGGGCAGTCAGTGAAAGGGCTTTAGATTCAAAGGGGGTAGAAAGAAGACATCCTTGAGAAGAACGCAATAAACTTTTATTTAAATAGACACTACTTTAATTTATCGTACCAAATGTGAGTGCACATCTCATAGATCATTTTTCATATCTCACCCACATTGCAGACCATCTGCACTATTTAATGTTTTCTATTTTTCATAATATGGTTGTATCTGCGCTCCCCAAACTTCATCTACCCATAGTCCACTGAAAAGGATCTTGAACCAGCCTCTACAAGGGTTTTGAGCTGCATTTATACAGATGCAGCCACTAGTACTAGAACACTTGTACCTGGGAAGTTCTGGGAGATTCTGGGGCATTCTCACAGTAAATGCCTCAACTTTGCCTCATCATTGCCTCAACATTTCTGTGAGATTCTTAATGGGCCATCGGATTAACACAGCAGGGGTCCCTGCAGTCCCATTCAAACTGAATGGGACTGCAGGGACCCCTGCTGTGTTAATCCGATGGCCCATTAAGAATCTCACAGAAATGTTGAGGCATTTACTATCACTAATACTAAAATTAATTACTACTTGTATCACTTATTTTGAGCACTATTAATATTGTTATACATAATCACAGAATCACTATAATTATTCACATTACACTTCCAAGTTGAGCGCCTTTTACACATTTGTTTTTGCACACACACAATGCAACGCACACACACCATGCAACACGCACAATGCAACACCCACCCAGACAATTAAACAGATACACGCACACACACACACACACACAAACACAGACAATGCAACAGCAACACACAATGCAACACCTACACACACACAGAATCTAGAGTCAATCAGCACTACTACTACATATATGAGCAAAAAGAGTGGTGCATGCAGGTATAAGGGTCTCCATAAACCCTAGACAGATACGAAATAAGAAAGTACATGCAGCACTCTAATAACTCTGTGACACTAATAGTCGTCAAACACAAAGCAATTTAATGTAAAGAGAGCAAACAAGTCTCATAAACAAAGAATATTGCACAGGGAACTATCAAGATGCAGCTACTCAAACAAATATTCCCCCAGAGAAGGGTAAACCCAGGAGGCAGGGGGACAAGGAAGACAAATACACTGATCTACACACTACAAATATCACAAAGTGCAAAAAAGGTTCTTCACACTGCCAAAAAAGGCAACAACGCAAAAAAGGAACACAATCCAATAATCAAGGGGGGTGGCTACGTCCTGGGCACTTGGCCCTTCTTGGCCTGTTACCACATAAGTGGTACTTCCCTTCAGGATGAAAAAAGGAGTCCTGAAGCTACAATGCAACCTGTGAGTACTTTATTTGTAGGAAGGTGATGTAGAAAAGATCTAAAGATCATCTTATCTGCTGCTCTGCAACTCATCACACCATCCAGCATGCAACACGATGCAACACACAATGCAAAACACACTTAGCTTGCTGGTAGTCTGAGGCGACCAGGCACCGGCTCTCCCCAGCTCCTGCGGGCCTCTCTACAGCTGCGTGCCTGCTTCTCCCACGCCGGGTCTCTCTCCCGCCGTTTGTGCCGGAAGCTGGCCTGGCCGGAAGTCCGGGTCGGCTTCCAGCGCGCAGTGGCGAAAGAGATGGAGAAGAGAGACAGGAGGCCCGCAAAATCTGGGGAGAGCTGAGGCCCGGTAGCCCAATTTATAGTGTCATCTGGCCGGGCCCCCCGCAGCCACTGGTCCCGGGACAACTGTCCCCAGCTCTCTTCCGTCCTCTCTCACTCATGTTGGTGGCCCTATCTATTGTATCTGCCATCACAATCTCCATGGGTAATGAAGTTTACATTTTAACTGCCCTTACTGTAAATTTGTTGCTGGTGAAATCTCCTTTCGTCCAAACTTAAGGGATGATCCAGTGTCGTTTGTACTGCCCTTGGGATGAATAGTTATTTTGAAAGTTCCTTATGTTGACTGTTATGTACGGCACACCTGTGAGCTCGTGACCTGCATACGGGACAAGGGTTAATATACAGGTCGCTAGATGTCCCACTTTTCACCTCACAAAGGTCCCTCAAATTAGTTATATCTCCCCTAAATCTGTCCCCATATACCACCTGTCACGAACAGCACACTTGGGAGCATGTGACTTAGATACGCAACCAGGGTTAATACACAAGGCTACTCTAGCCAACTCACCTTTTGCCTGCGCAAGGTACCTTCAATTAGTTCATATTAACCCCTTGCTCAATTACAATCATATCTATACACTGCCACCACCTGAGAAATGCAAATAAAAGATGTAAAATTAATAAATCTGCCAGGGTCTCAGGTCCCTGTTTATGATTAAAAAAAAAAAAACATGCACTTAACACACACACACACACACACAACTCTGTTGTAGCAAAATGTGTCCAAAAATGTAAATACTCTCTCCAGACCGTGCAAAAGTTCATTCAGAGCCCAAAGCATCACTTATTAAATGTTTTAATGTATAGAAAAATACAGTGCTTAGATTGCAGAAAAATTAGTACAAGAACATACAATTACATTAATGCAGGACAGTTTCTTAAAATAAAAGGATAAAGCATAAAACAGAAATCGCTATACACTATGTTACAATACAGTATGTCATAGGTTTACCCCCAGAGAGGTCACTGCTGCAGAATATGGAACTTCACTTGATTGGTCCAAACACATCTCTGTTGAAATCTGATTTTCATAATCTTTGTTAAGACTTATGTTGCCTCAATGGGTAAAAAAGAATACGTAAATCCACCCCTGTCGTAAATTAGCACAGACCCATGACAAGTCTGGACCAGTCATAAACCCAATATATTGTATTTTTAAACCCAAATTGTACCTTCACTAACCTCCAAAGCACCTCATGGATTAAAATACATAATATCTCATGAGATTATCATGATATTGACCCTGAATATACAGTATTTGTATATACTGAAGTTATCATACCCCCTATTTTCTAATGTAAACAAATCTAATTTAGCTAGCCTTTCATCATAAATCAGATTTTTCCATCCCCTTTAATCATTTGGTGGCTCTTCTCTGTATTTTTTTGTAGTTCCATAATGTCTTTTTTAATGGAGTGGTGCCCAAACCTGTGCTCCATATTCATAGTGTGGTCTTACTAAGGATTTATGCTACTGCCTGACATTGAGCAATATTAAGCCTGCTGTCTACCAATAATGCAAAATCCTTCTCCATCAAGGATTGACCTAATTTTGTCCCATTTAATTTGAACATTATGTAATTCTTTCCTAGCTCCTCATATTGTAATTATCTAAGAAAGAATAAAATGACAAGCTGACACATGTGGCGCAAAGTCTTTGATATATGATGCAAAGAGGAGCAAAATAATGCAATATGCCCCAATTTCACTCTAAAATTTCCATAGTACACTTCCCCTGGGGAATTCACTTTTCCCCTGCAACCTGTGAGATGTCGAATAGTGTTCCACTATCTAGATCAGTCGTCCTCATCCCTTTTCACTCGCACGCACAGCACTCAACCTTCTCACGTGCACAAACTCACCTCTACTTATGCAGCCCCATACGCATACACACACCACTCGCCTCCCCTTCTCAACTACATATAGTACCTTCCCCCTCACCACGCAAATTCTTACCTCCCTCCCCCTCATCTCCCTCTCCCCACGCAAAGCCATCAGACCTACCTTCCCAAACAAAAACCCCCTCCCTCCCACGTTTCCACACACCTGAAATATGTTAGCTGCTCAGTGGGTGCGTCCTGCGCTGTCTGAAGGCTGCAATCCGCCTTTCCTCGCCTCTCTCTGGGCTCAGAGAAGAAAGGTGGATCTCACACCCTGAGTCTCCAGATAGCACGGGACTTGCCTGTTGAGTGTTTCCTCCAGGGGTCGTGCTGTCCTTGGCTGCTACTTGAACTTAAGCTGCTACTAATGTTGCAATATACGTGTGTGTGTGTGTGTGTGTGTGTGTGACTGAGTGTGTGTGTGTGTGTGTGTGTGTGTGTGACTGAGTGTGTGTGTGACTGTGTGTGTGACTGTGTGTGACTGTGTGTGACTGAGTGTGTGTGTGTGTGTGTGTGTGTGTGTGTGTGTGTGACTGAGTGTGTGTGTGACTGTGTGTGTGTGACTGTGTGTGACTGTGTGTGTGTGACTGTGTGTGTGTGTGTGTGTGTGTGTGTGTGTGTAATACTTTAGTTTTTGACATAACAGCTGCACAGAAGTTCTTCATTTACACACTTGTTCCTAATTTTATTTCTTGCAGAATACGCAGATAATAATAATACATTGTTATAAAATCATTTTGATGATGGAATACCACTTAATCTGTCTGGGATTTGAGGGGGCTGAATTTGACATTATTAAAGATGTTCTTAGCAAACTGTTATAATTTTTGAATAAATTGTCTTTGCTCAACCTTATTGCTGTCAATTCTTAAATGGGGAGCAAGAGGCAGTCCGCGTGGTACTTAAACAATTATTCTTATTATGTTTAAATATGTTTTTGTTTTAATATATGCAGCCTTTGATTACCTTTATTTAAACTAAATACCTAAGCTGCCAATCAATTAGTTCTCCTGTGATAGATCAGCAAAGATCCTGCTTCCTGGGTTCACGTAATGGCCGCTTTTCAGTTTTGATCAATCCTTCAGTCAATGTACCTCAGCAGCTACAATGTATTTTTATATTACTAAGGTAACATTATTTATTACAGTCTGCAGCTCAAACTGCTGAGAATATCGGCAACAAATTATCCCACATTTGAAAGTGTTGCAAAGATCTTGCACTGCTGGGGAGGTGGGCTAAAACCTGCTATAAAAATCAACGGATGCTCAGTATATTAAAACTCATTAAAAATAGAATTAAGAGTTGAATTTAAAAAATGCAGTACGTGTTATCTAATACTACAGAACTGATTTATTAAAAATCAGGGGTGGCCAACTCCAGTTTTCAAGGGCCACCAACAGGTCAGGTTTTAAGGATATCTCTGCTTACGCACAGGTGGCTCAATCAGTGGCTCAATCATTGACAGTCAGTCATTGACTGACCTGCTTCAGCCACCTGTGCTGAAGCAGAGCTATCCTTAAACTTGATCTTCTGGTGGCCCTTGAACTGGAGTTGGCCACCCCTGCACTAAATCAATGTTTTTTGTAACGTTTTTAAGATCTGTGAACCCTCTAAAAATGTATATGGACAGCGTGAAACTCCTTAAAGATTTATTGTAATGTTGGGGAGCACAAACTCACTATGTTAGTAAAAATATTACCGCAGTGGTTTAAACTAATATCACTTCATATTCTGTATTATTTGTAATGTTAAGGTATAGCAATTAAGGACCTTTTAAAATTATACATTAAAACATTGAAAAAAATACAATTATTAGGTCTTGAAGAGTAATATTCCCGCCATTACCACGTTCTTCTCAGGGAGCCCCCGGTAACTTCTTGTAGACCTCCAGGGTACACCAAACACCGACTGAAAACCACTGCACATGATGTTATTACTTGGTTAAAACATTTTATCATGGGGAAATAAATTAGTTCCTCTGATCTGATGCAGATAATTTTATTGTTTTACATGCTTTTCAATGTTTGCCATTTTTGTTCTGTTTTGTTACATAAACATAATTTAAACGTAAAAGTAGAAATACTAACTTTAAAAAAAATGTATTACAGACCCACCAAATGTGCACATAATTGGAAATCTACCCTTTAATGTATCTACTCCTCTGATCATCAAGTGGCTGGAGCAGGTTGCAAACAGAAATGGTCCTTTCACGTACGGCAGGACGCAAATGACTTTGACTTTTCAGAAGGAAGTGGCAGAGGTATGAATTCAGATGATTAAATAGCTGTTTGAAGGGTGAACTCTATTTATTCCTGCCCCATCTGTTATCTGATATGTTTTCTCTAGCTCGGACATCTGCATCAACAGTGGCAATCTTGCAATTTGTGCTATAAAAACAAATTGCCAACGGCAAGTTCAGCATACAAATCATTAAACTAATAAAAACTGAAAAGTTATTAGATAAAATGGAGCAACTTTTTTTTGGTGTATTTTCATCAAACTTGAAGGTTTGTGCCCCTTTTTTGGTGGACGGCCCATAACATATTACATAGGAGGATAGGGGGAAATATGCCTTTTGATTAGATTTTGATTGAATGGAAATATTAGTTCACCGACACATTTTTAGAAGTCCTTTGTAAGTCCCACAAGAGATAATTGCCATTGTATCCATTATCCCTGCCACAAACGGCACACCTGTGAGGATGTGACTTGTATATGTGACATGTGTTAATACACACAGGTATCTAGCTGATCCAATTTCCACCTGCGCAAGGTTCCTCAAATGAATAATTTCCCCTCTCAATCCATCACAATATATCTTTAATCGCTGCCACCACAAAATAATTAGCAAATATTAATTGGCAGAGTCTTTGTTCCCTGTTTACTAAAGAAACTATGCACTTTACACAAACAAATCTGTTGTTACAAAATGTGTCCGAAAATGTAAATTACTCTACAAAAATTGCAAGTTCAATCAGAGCCCCAAGATATACTAATTAACGTTTAAATTTAATATACAAAAGTAGATTGTACAGTGCTTAGTTTACATAAAACGTGTATTACAAGAAACATACAATACAATAAAGGCAGACAGTTTCATCAAATAAAAAAATAAACAGAATACCACACGTTACCACATTTATTTATTTATAAAATGTTTTACTAGGAAGTAATACATGGAGAGTTACCTCTCGTTTTCAAGTATGTCCATAACATGTAGTTAATCTTTTCCAAAAAGGTAATTGCAGCATGAAAGATGAGAATTCAAATACTGTATCTTGTTGACATCAAACACTTCTCTGTTAAATTCTAATTTCATGTCTCAAATGCATGTTTTATGTTTTAAACCAGAGGAGCGCAAACTTTTCCTGCTGCGCCCCCCTGTCTAGCTTGCGCCCCCCCCACCTTACATCCACGTCAAATGACGCTGCAGTGTCATGTGACGTCATATCACGTGACCCACGGTGGCATTTGACGCATGTGACGTCACATAGCCCTGCGGCGATATTTGATGGCGCATTGCCATGGCGATGCGTCACACAGCCGGCTGAAACAATGTAAGTGGAGTGTTGCAGGGGCCTCACATGATCCCCCAGCATTAAGTTAAATGCATTTGAGAAGAGCGCAGGGCCTCTGCAACCGCCCCTCTGTTTGCACACCACTGTTCTAAACAACATAAGCCCACTTTTATGTGTGTATATCTTTAACCTCTCTCAACGATATCTTGATGACATTTTTATGGCTAAAGGAAAAAAAGACCTTTAAACATCTTCCTGAATATTTAAAATACTTCCTAGCTTAATTTCTATAATACTTAGATAAACGCCATATTAACTGTTGCCGCAGTGTACTTAAAATGCACTCCTGGCTATGAAATATGACAATCTATCTTCTACTTTTGCAAGAGAAACAGAGGATATAACATAGCCCACTCTGCCATTCTTGATATCATTTGATTCGTGTAATCGCAACTGTTACAAATATCTATTTGTCATTCTTGCGAATGTCTGTCAGACCTAGGATTTCATATTTAGTAACTTTGCACAAACTTTGGTCCGTCAATGTGGCCATATCACTGTGTTATTCCACAGATCACCCAAAGAATGCCTTCCAAGGTACATTTAGAAGGTTTTCGTTTGTTCCCCTTGTCAGAGAAGAATTCCGACTCCATTTCAATCCCCCCACTTGCAAAAGATGGATCAACACAATACTAGTCATGGTCAGCGGTTCGTCATGCCATAAAAACAATTCATGTATTTTAAGGCAACCTACAGCTAAAATTAATCTCTGATGTGCAAGATTGATTAAAATACTTAATACTTCATGATATTATCGTGACAATCCCCATTTCTTCTTCACTGTCCAATATTTTTCAGCCTAACAATTCCATTCTCTTGTAAAAATGTCCTGCTCTGAAGCAATGGGTTATTTTGAGAATCCATGGTACCTTTCAGACCTTCAGTAGAACTTAAAAGCACACTATGTCAGAGTTGTAGTACAGTGAAAAGTTGTTACCTATGCTATTACAATCTGCTATTTATGTATTTCATTTACGTTTTAATTTTTTGCATTATTGGAACTGGGATGACTGTCTTGCGTATAATCAAAAGTTAATTAAATCAAAGCTAAAAAAAAAGATAGGTTATTATCCCAAAGCTAGGCAAAGCTGTATACTGGTGAGTCATCCAGTAATGGCGAAGTGGACTGCATTTGTATTGGAAATACAAGTGTGCTCCTCTGATGTCCCTGGTTGTTATCAGTTTACAAGTAAGAAAGTTGTTCCCTGCCATTTTGTATTTCTTCAGAAGCATCAAACGCATTTTTAATTTAAAAAAATGTATTAAACTTGGAGAGGGATTTCCTTGAGTATGACCAACGAAGTCATGTTTCAGGAGAGACCTGCCACCGATGGTATAGAAAGAAAAATGTTTTGGGGAATGGCATTTCTGCATTATTATAGTACTTTCACATTTTTAAATAGTCTGACAATTCCTACCCAAAGGGTTTTATAGCTTTTTTCAGGGATCTTGTACTTATGTAGCAAATATTTTTAAAAATTAAAAAAAAAAAAAAAAAAAAAATTTTTTATATAACTTAGCTATGAGGAGGATACTGAACAAACCATACAAAACTTGAAGCAGTAACGTGTTATGTTATTTTAGATGGATTTTTATCCAAAGTAGAAATATTTTAGATTGTTCAATCTTTCCGCAAGCATTTCATTTTTTTACTTTGTTTTTATTTTTTTTAATGTAGTTTCTGCATACATGGTTGTTAATGTATACTAATTAAGTGATTTGTTATAATGGGCTATTTGAACATAAAAATAAATGAAAAATAACGTTTTAAAAAAACTATATATTTTTGGGGACATTATACGCTAAACTGTATTTTTAATGAATGCAATATTGTTTCACATTATCTCCTGACTTGTGTGTCTCTAATTCTTTCATAGAGGATGATAGCCAGCACAGGTAGTAGACAACGAAGCAGACTCTCTATCATGTCCCAGTACCTCTGCAACGTGAAAACCTGTTTCATTATTCCTGGCTGTGCCTTTATTCCGAAACCTGAGGTAAGAGCCTTTCCTCTAATGATATGTCAATACCAGATCTTATCTGCGTCACTTTCAGGTGTTTGAGGCATGCACGGATAGTTATCAACAACGTGGATTTCAAGTGTCAGGAGTCATTGTACATGGAGGATGTTCTGCATTACTTCTTGAAAATGAAATAAAAATATGTGAAAATTATACAACGAGACCTGGCGCTACATCCATTAAACTGCATTCCTTGTTAGCTAGTCCTACTTCCTAAAGGTAATGCCTTGTGCTTTTATATATTATATATATATATGTAGAGGTATCAGTACCGTGTTAGCCAAGCTTCAATAATCAAAAAATAAATAGATGATACCGTTCTGTGGCTAACGAAATGCTTTTATTTGTGCGAGCTTTCGAGATACACTGATCTCTTCTTCCGGCGATGTTACAATGAATGAATGCGTCGCGTGCGATTGGCCCAGCGACGTCACTGCCCCGCCTCCAAAAACCTCCCCCCGGCTCCGATCGCGCCCGCTGGCTCGCCTGTATGGGCATGAAATCGCCCAGATTTCAGCAGGCGAGCCTCAGCGTCAGCGCGGCTCGGATCGCCTCACCCTTCTATGGCCCGGGCCTAACTCACATCACAGATCCACCAGTAGTTGGGTTGGTCCTGAAGCTGTAGGTCTAGAACCACCAGAAGTCCCAGTCCTCCTTCCCGTGGATGTAGCTCCTCCGGATGGATGGACCTACTTGGGACTATATTTATACTTTTTCCTAATTTCAAGGCAGTATTACGACTGTTTAACCCTGTCCTGGCAGCAGCCCACATTGGGTGCGGCTAGGTCCCGGTACGGTTAACTAGATTCCAGAGAGTTCCTTCAGAGCTCCTGCAGACTGACCTTTTCCTTTCTGTCACACCCTTGTTTTCTGGTGCTCAAGGGACAACAGAACTTTGATATTTCATTCCAGATTGATACTATATATGTCAGAGGCGAGGCCAACCTCCAATTTGAGTGTGTCACCTGTAGTCCAAATTAAGATGTGTGGAGGGTTGCCGAGTGACGGACCGGAAGTACGAGTCTGAGTATGCCATCACTTCCGATTGGAGGACGATCACATTTCCCTTTTCGCTGTTATGTGTTTATAATCGGGGTGTTTGTAGTAAGACATGAGAGGGGGCGTATAGCCCGAACTGTGTTGTGGATTTTTTCTTCTATTACTTGACTTATTGGTAACTAGGGATTTAATAGCCTTCTTTAGAGTGGACACTTTGATCCCAGTTTAAGGGGTACTGTGGATTTTTTGGGGAAATTACAGTAATCAGCTTTTCCGTCTTTCCTTTGACTGGTACTATCAGAATTTATGAAGGAGCGCCGTCCAAACCATTGACTTTGAAAATAAGTCAACTTATTTTATATTACACTGAAATATCTTTTGGTTATTATACAGGATAAACTAGGCACCAGTAATCTCAAACTTTGAGAACAACCTACTGGTAAGAGGTTAAACAAAGATTTTGATATGAATTGCAAGTTGCATTTTTATTATGGCCTTTGAGTGGGGGGATATCAGTCAAGTGTTTCTGCGCATACGTGATCCAAACCTAGGCTTATGATCCCGGGAGCAGATCAGTGTTCTCGTGTGTTAATAGCGGAAGGGAGCAACGTTGATTGAGAAGATCCTGGGGAGTGATTTATGCGCGGAGGAAACCGGCAACCGGCTTGGTGAGAAGAGCTGTCCCCCGAGACTGTCAGCAGCTGGCTAAAGCCATCAACGGGAGAGACCGGAGACTGCAGCGTGGAGAGTTTCGGCAACTGGCTCAGTGAGAGGGGCCATCCCCCGAGGCTCTCAGCTGCTAGCTGAGGCTGTCAGCAAGAGTAACCTGTGATCCCAGCGCGAGGGGATACAAGACGAGGGTCGACTTGGGCACCTGTAACAACAGTGCGGGACCGCACACCCTGGAGGCAAGTTCCACAGGACTGCAAACCAGGCCGGGGTGGACACCTACCGCAGAGTGGGGATCGTGCAGGTCAAGCGACTGAAAACCAGTAGGAGGATCGGAACAAGGTTTTGCAGTCTGAGCCACAGTGAGTGCAAACATAGATACAACACAGCACCAAGGTCTCGGGATCGTGGATGTGAAAGATCCAAGGAAACCATATCTAAGGGGTATGACTGCATTGAACATCTTGCTGGCATATGCACTCACAAAGGCACTGACTGGGGAACTTTTGCACAGTCAACAAGATCTAAATAATTCACCATACATAGTCTATATTGGACTTATTAATTAGTCCTACAAAATTGAAACATCATATTTGCTCATCAAGAGTCAACCCATTCTAAGGAAAAGAAAATCTGTATTCTATCCCTTTAAATAAGGAAGAGTGGACATTACTCATAATTGAGCTAAAAGGAGATTACAGTATATGTGTCTCTTGGGGTTTCAAGTGTAATATCAATTGCAATTTATGAATATAATACATTGCATTACAAATATACTATTCTATGTTTTTATGGGGATAACACACTAAACACATCCCTTCTCGAGCAATTAAGCCTATATTGAGAATTAAATTTCTTTTTTATAGCACCGAGAATTGAGGTATAGTTTAGGTTAATTTACTGATTGTTGTTGTTGTGTATAATTGTGTTCAAGAATGAACAAAGTCTAGGTACACCAAATTATATATTTGGTAAGTTTTTCAATATAGGTATATTTTTTATTAAAAAATTTTTTTTTTTAATTGTTATATGCAAATATTATTGTATTCTTGGGAACCTTGGCATAATCTACTTCTGGAGAACTTAGGCTCTCATTTACAAAACAATTTTATGCGCTAGGGTGGATGCTATTGTTGTTTAACTACTACTTGTAGGGAATTTAGAATCCCCTATCATTCACCTAAGCAGCAGAAATCACCACAGAATTCTTTTTTTGGGTCCCACCCATACCATTGTAGATAATTTCCAAAGCGCTTTTATTTTTTTCCCAAGTGTTTTCTTTATCCCTAGCCCACGGTGTCTTTATCAGACAGACAATTCAAATATAATTGGGGGGGGGGGGGGATTGGGGTATGGAAGGGCTCTGGAAGTGCAAATAAATAAAAAGAATACACTTCCTTATACTCGTACAGTACATGTCATGTGAAAACCGGCATTGGATCATTACTCAAGTTGCTGCTGGATAAGCCTTTTACACACAGCAATTGAGTGAATGGTGAATGTGATTAGTTGTTTATTGAAAGCAAAATAACTGAAAGCATGATGCACACCTATCTCAAGTATTGATTCAGCATCCGTATGCTACATGTCTCGATATACATTGCAATAAAATGCTCTTACGAATTATTTTGTTGGATAAAGGGTCATCTACAGACATCCTAGCCTATAAGAGACCTATCTTTATGTGAAGGCATGTCTGCCGTGAGAGTCTGTGTATGCTGTGCAGCTGACTTTCCTTTAACTCACAATCTATGGAACATAACACCTGAGTTGCCCCAAAGGCGACCCTGTAAGAGAATCTCCCCTATATGCCTTCACTGCTCCTGTCCATTAAGCCAGTGTGGATGGGGTTAACATTGTGAGGAAAAAAGATGCAACTTCAAAGACCACCTGGAGATCGTCGGCCCCTCCTGCTGCATGTTGGCCAGGAGGGTCTGTATGCTGTGCTGCTGATTTCACTCTACCTCAGAATCTCTGGGACATAACACTTGAGTCATGCCCACTCGGCAGCCAAAGGGTGTCAGCTGTTTGCTTTTGTTCGCTGATGTTACAGCTGTTCTGTTATTGTTCTTGGGTAAAGTATTTTAAAGCAAATACAGAGGGTTCACCAAAGGTGCAAACCATTCATAAGCCTCAAGAATAGAAAGACCAGATTAGACTTTGCCAAACAATATCTAAACAAAGCCAGCCCAGTTCTGGAACAGCATTCTTTGGACAGATGAAACTAAGATCAACCTCTACCAGAATGATGGGAAGAAAAAAGTATGGAGAAGGCTTGGAACGGCTCATGATCCGTAGCATACCACATCATCTGTAAAACACGGTGGAGGCAGTGTGATGGCATGGGCATGCATGGCTTACAATGGCACTGGGTCACTAGTGTTTATTGATGATGTGACAGAAGCAGCCGGATGAATTCTGAAGTGTATAGGGATATATTATCTGCTCAGATTCAGCCAAGTTCAGCGAAGGTGATTGAACAGCGCTTCACTTTACAGATGGACAATGACCCAAAATATATTGCTAAAGCAACCCAGGAGTTTTTTAAGGCAAAGAAGTGGAATATTCTGCAATGGCCGAGTCAATCACCTGATCTCAACCCGGTCAAGCATGCATTTCACTTGCTGAAGAGAAAACTTAAGGCAGAAAGACCCACGAACAAACAACAACTGAAGACAGCTGGAGTAAAAGCCAGGCAAAGCATCACAAAAGAGGAAAACCAGCGTTTGGTGATATCCATGCATTCGAGACTTCAAGCAGTCATTGCCTGCAAAGGATTCTCGACAAAGTATGAAAAAATAACATTTTATTTATGATTGTGTAAATTTGTCCAATTACATTTGAGCCCCTGAAATAAGGGGACTGTGTATGAAAATGGTTGCAATTCCTAAACGTTTCATACAATATTTTTTGTTCAAACCCTTGAATTAAAGCTGAAAGTCTACATTTCTATTGCATCTCGGTTGTTTCATTTCAAATCCATTGTTGTGGCGTACAGAGCCAAAATTATGAAAATTGTGTCAGTGTCCAATTATTTCCGGACCTAACTGTATATGCAACTATGATTTTGGGCATTGATGTACTGTACTGTATTCTACTTCTTGGTTTCACTGCAACTAGTACTAACTATTATTGTTGTAAACTACGTTTGCTTTATTACGTTGGCTTTTACTGCTCAAGCATCGACAGCCATTCAGCAATCTTTTTTGTGTAGTTCACAATGATACTTTCTTTTCATTCTTATGTTGTGACACGCAAGAGTTTTGTTTTCATTTTGAAGGTTTTTTTGATGAGTACGAAACAGCTGTATTTTCTGTTCTAGTAAGTTTGTTATGTTACCTGTTGATTACAGTTGTATCAGGTGATTTCAGAGGTGAATTGTAAATGAGAAACAGAGCATTAACCTGTATTTGAAGAATGTTGTGATTATTTAACTGGAAAAACCATTTATATGGGATTTCTCCCTTTACTGCTGGCGGGAGCTTGCAACATATCACGGAACAATACCCCGCAGTCTCCCTCCAAGCACTGAACATGTTAATTTTCAGTCAGGAGATAATTCTACGCAAATGAAGCTTGGTTTTCGGTTCGTTTTATGTTAAATTACAAGCAGTCTCAACCCCTTTTATGACATGTAACCACACGTATGCAGCAGGTGTTGTTTTTTTGTATCTGTTTCATTTATTGTGCCTTTATTGGCACTGAGTGAATGGCCCACGACTTTTCTGCCTTTCAATCATTCAACTGAACAATGTGGGCGTTAAAAAAAAAAAAAAAAAAAAAAATAATGTAGTTACTATGGCAATTAGGTGCCCGAACAAAAAAAAAAAAAGATAGGCCTGCGACAACAAACAATCTATACATCTTTTAATTCTGGTTTAAACATTGCTTTCCTATGTGAGGGAAATTTAAAGGTAAGATTTAAACATTGCCTACAAGGATATTTTAGACAAAATCAAACTATTTCTTCCAAATTTTGTTTTTATTTTGGGGGGGGGGGGTGGGGGTTACCAGTATGATAACAAAATTAATCTGTAATACATTTTTCTATGAGTTCTAGAATTAAACAAATTATATTAATCTCAATATTAAAGTACACATTTTATATTAGGGATAAAATGATGTATGTATGTATGCATGAAGATAGATAGATATAGATTATATATAGATATATACAAAAAGGAAATATACAAGCACTCAAATTAAATAAGTGAATTGAATAAGCAGTGAATGCAGTAACTAATACAAATGTATATTATTTATATTATATATTATAATATCACTGTTAAATACCAATGTTGCTATGGCTTTTTCATTTACACGTAGTCCTGAAGGTTATAACCTGCACCGTTGTTTTCTGGTTGCTGTGCTGCTGGCTGTTGTGTGTTTTTCGGATGAGGATCCCAGTCCTCTTGCTGCTTTTTAGAACATGATGCACAGAAGACTGCACCTGCCAGTAAATGCAGTGTAGCTGAAATAAACCCTGCATACACTGCTCCTCCTGGTTCGTGTTTACCACTGTCTGGGATTGAGGGATCCAGGTAACTGGAAATGATCTCTTTCATGTACCAGCCCACCGGTATCAAACCAAATATTCCAGCCAGCAGAAAGCAGGTTCCGCCAGCGAAAGCAATGCAGCTTTTGGTTTGCCGTTCGCCTACCAGTCTTGTGCACTTCATCCCAGTTATTGAGACGCAGATCCCCAAACCAGATAACATACAGGACAGCACCATGGTCGTCCTTGCGGTCTGGATGTAGATGGGGAGCGAGAGGATAGAGTATTTCACAGTGCAGCTAAACATGCCAGTACTGTACCATGTACAGTCCATCCAGAGACCCTGCATGTGCGTAACAGCAGTTATGATGTTGGATCCAGTGTCAGCGCTAACCTTCCAGTTGGGCAGGAAAGTGGCAGCAATGGTCCCACACACACCTAGCAGCGCTGCCACGAAAGCCGAGATCTGCAGTCTCACTGAGGCCATGGCCGGTTATGCGCAGTCACCTTTTTCTGTAAGCGTGCTCCTCTCCTGTTAAAGCCTGAAACAGCTCCAGTGGTCGTTCTGCAAGCTATAAGAAAAAAAAGAGCATAGGGGGCTGTGTGGGGGATGAGATATACAAGGCGAAGCAGGCAAACAACTATCTAAGTAGTACCTCTGCGTTTCTCAGCTGTGCTTTTTGAATGGCTTTCTCAACGTGAGCCCTTTAGCAGAGTAAAAGCCTGAGCTGACAGACACACACGACACTTGAGCATTTATTTCCCAGTACGATGCAGATTTTAGAACCTACAGTATTGGTAAAATGTTCCTTTCTCTCCAACATTATTGGTGTAACCCTTTTGAACGCATTGCTCAAGGCGCTAACATGCATTTACTGATGGCATATTCAGTACAGGTAATTTATTTCTAAACAATTCAGCAGACAAAGGAAAACGCATCACCATGTTGCTGCCTGTTCGATCTCATTTTATTTTCAGGGTGAATTAAGCTTTTCAAGGTTTTCAAAGCTCCTTCTGCTCTCAGTTATGGAAATGGGTAATTGAAGGTGCTTTTGTGTTCTAGTATATTATCAGACATCCAAGCTATGTAGCGTTATCATATGGAGGTCATAATGTAAACTCCCAGTCCTTGCTTTTCCTTTTTCAGAAAAAATAATTTACATTTGGGTATATTGGGTATAAAAAAGGTAATATAACATATGGTTAATGGTTTTTTTTGTTTTGTTTTTTTACTGCTCCAAATTGGAGGTGGGGAGGGTGGATACTATAACCGTGAACAGGAAGCTTTTGCATAACATAATACCAACACTGATCATTTTAAATGTGGGCCGCCACTTGGTATTTGCATTCCTTGTTTGGTCTGTTTTATGGGCGTTATTTTCTTTATGCTGTATAAGTCACCCCTTCACTGAAAGTTGCGGACACCTTTAGCACTGAATGGGTTAAGGTTTGTGGGGAGTGCAATTGTTGTAAGCCACCTTTTTGTATCCTTTATCGCATGTGTCCTATACTTTATTATGACATTCTTCAGTTATATTAGTTTTGTGGAAACGTTGACCTACATACATCAGAGGTGCTCCACTCCTGCCACCCCACCCCCCCTCTCCCCTCACCCCAGGTCAGGTTTCCACAGGATATCCCAGCTTCAGCACAGGAGGCTCAATCAGATGTGATTGAGCCACCTATGCTGAAGCAGGGACTGATGAGCACCTATGCTGAATTAGGAATATCCTGAAAACCTGACCGGTTGGGGGGGGGGGGCTTGAGGACTGGAGTTGAGCACCCCTGACCTACATGGTCGACATGACTTCCTGTAAATGTTTGTATATTTATTTCATCATATCCAGATCTACTACCAACCCACATAAAGCAGAGTTTTAATCCACATATAAATCACTGCCACGATATTTAAATTACATACAGAGAAAAAGAGATGTTAACAGCTGTAATATCAATTAGAAATGGGCATAGTACAGGATTTCTAAATAGAAATGATAAACAAATAGCAGTAAATATTCAAAAGAATACTTTAATTTCTGTGTTTTTTCCAAAAACATTTTGGGGATAAAAATGTTAAGGAAACAATTATTACTGTAAGACCATAGTGAACTAATTACTATGATGTATTTAGTAGTCTTAAACCTTGAACATTAGTGACACCGTTTAAGTATTTTTCAATTAGGATTATTTTATTTTTTGTTTTATTCGTTTTTGCTCTGCCCCAATGATGAGGTAAACTTATATAATAGTGCAAACTTATATTGTATCAATCAATCTCGAAAAAGGGGGCCGTATTGGAAAGCTGCAGCATAAGGCTAAGGCCATACAGCCTTCGCCTGCACGGAGGCGTGCGAAGGCTGTGACATCACCCGCGTGAAGCGGGTGCGTTTAGTGTCCATGTTGGACGTGCCGCGGAGGGCATGCCTAGGGTCATCACGGAGCTCGTTCGCCCTCATTGGGCGAACCGCTCGCGTAACCTGCCTGTTGCGCCAAGAAATCAGTTTCTACTGATTTCTTCCGCGCCTCCTCCTGCTTGCATCCGCGCGGTCTACGGGCACGATCAATGCCTTAAGGCAATGTGATCGCGCCCCATGCGGACGCCTCTGCGCGGTCTGCAGCAGTTTGTACCTGCCCTAAGACAGACACAGCTATGGTACCCATCCTAAACTTCAGGTCACAGGATTACCAAACTATTTCAGGGTGCATATTCAAAAACTATTTTTAAAAAACCTGCGTCTTTTAAGGCATTAGTTACCCTGTTTTAATTTTTTAAACATATCACATTACCTTTCGTTCAAACAGCCCCTTTCAGAACAACTGTGAAAAGTCTTTTGTCTTAATCCTCACGGGGAAACTATAATTTATCTATCTGAAAACATACTCCATTCAGGTTTGAGGCATACTAAAAACTGGAATAAAATGTAACATTATTATAATCTAGTAATAGAAAAGGCATTATAGCCTTGGCAATTTCAACATGTACATTTTATGACATACTCTAAAAATAGTACCGTAAAAGCACATTGTACTTATCAGGTGTTTCAATTACAAGGATATTAAAATAAAGTGAATTAATGGCTCATTGAACCATTACTGCGCTAGAAAGCATAGCATTGCAGCACTCCTGGCACAGAAGGGGTTTATTTACAGTACATCATTTACATCAGTATCTGTAAAGCACTTACTAGTAAAACGTAAGGCTTCTGATGCTTTCCTTGCTGTTGGCACCAAACAAAGAAGAAAAAAGGGCTGTGATTCTTTGTACGATTTCAATCTCTGAAGAATAAAACATATAGTCAAAATATATATTTTTCAAAATACTTTGCAGTCTTTGTGGTTTCAGTGAAATGAGAAACAAAGCAACTGTTCCTTTCCGTTCGTCTCGTCCTATATAAAGAAGTACTTTGTTCATCTTGGAGAAATAATGTATGAGCCAACAAAAGTTAAAAAAAAAAAAAATTTGACGAGAAATTTCTGTACTTTACATATTGAGACAATATCCACTCAAACTGCACACAAGTCATCTGTTTGCTCGGCTTTGAGTAGGATCCTGTCGTATTTGGTATACAAGTAGATCTTGTATTATCAATAGAAATGGCAGAATACTGTAGTTGTGTACAATAAGTTGAAAGCAGTCTGTAATACAAGGCGTCTGTACCCTTTTTGGTTACAGGTTTCATGCACAAAAATATATAAACTGCTTTCATTAAGGGCTCTCGGCTTACTGAGCAAAGAATGGAGCATCACTTCCTAACATACCCTGATAAAGGCAGAGTTACAGTATAATTTATTTATAAAATGTTTTTCCAGGAAGTAATACATTCATAGTTAACTCTCGTTTTCAAGTATGTCCTGGGCATAGTTATGGTTACATTAAATTAACAGGGTATACATTATTTACAAGACATTGCACGCACAGTAAGAGATAATATATATTATAGGCATACAACAGTTACAGACCAGATTAAAATGTGAGACCGCTTTAGTTTTGAAAGAACAGACCGGTGGTAGATTTGAGAGTCTCCGATATGTTGTTCCAGTGTGAGGTGCACGGTAAGAGAAAGAGGAGCAGCTGGATTCTTTGCTGAACCTTGGGGCCGTGAACAGTTTATAAGGCACTTTATAGGAAATCAGTTTAAAAAGAATATGTAAAACAGGTCTTGTTTTTTCAGTATTTCACAACAGAAAATTGCTGGAGTATTTCACAATCAAGTGTACACAATAACATGTTAACAAGTTAATTAACACTGGGTTTTTTTGTGTCAATAAAATTAGACAATATGTATTTCTAAATCTTTTTTTGGCGATACAGTATATGCAGCTATTTTTGTTTTTTTAGAACAAGAAGCTTAGGGTGAGGTTCATTGTCATCTTTGCCGTATCTCTATCTTGTCCTGTCCCCTTTTTGTAGATGGTCACTTGATGTCAGGGATGTGCCAACAATTTATGCCTTGCTTTACAAACAAGGCCATAGACAGGTATATTAGGAAGGGAAAGCCCTGCCCTGGAAATCTTACAATCTCTGCGAGACTTGCAGAGGCAGTAGTGGAAAGAATAAGTGAAATATGTGGCAGTTCCTGACCTCAACGCTTGGGTAAATGCTTCTGTGGCCGTGGTCATGGGGTCATATGCCCATATGTCCATATTCAAAGGCTTAATTTACAGGCGTCGAGAGATGGTGCTTGTCACGGGAGACCAGGACATTACACCTTATAACCAGAACCATGTAATTGAGCAAAACCAAAGAGTAAAACAAAATGTGATTTATTTTGTGGAAACAGACATACACACAATGGGTTACAAATAGCAGGAAGAAAACACACTTACTTGGGATACAAAACTAGACTCTCCTAAGCGCAGGGAATCCTCACCCTGATCACAGGCAGCTTTCTGCTGAAGCCCCTTTTCTTTCTTGCTGCAGACTGAAACTGGTCACTTGGCATCTGAGAATCATAGGTAACTTCCTTAGAACTCACTTAAAACTTGGAACACAGCTTGGGACACTCTCTGGGCTGGCTACTAACTTTTTTATATCCTTTCCAAAGCTAGCCCCGCAGCATTACTGCCAACCCGCAGCGTGGGAACTTTACTGCTAGCAACTCAGCTGTTTGCCAGCCTTGTGAAGCCGGGCACCTGAAGCTTAAACAGGGCACAGGGGCATGTGTGAAAACCGCCATCTTTCCTACTTGCCATGCAGAACCCCCCACAGGGCTTGGTGTCTCCACGTCTGGGGAGGTGACTATTGACCAGACCGGCCTGTATTCATCCCAGGACGTGGGTACTTCACTCAGCCATCCTTTCCAGATGGCGTTCACAATTCTGGACACAAGTGAGACTTTCATGTACAGGCCTATAGCAGACTTAACGGCACTACACTCTGGTAGCCCATAAGTCCCCCTCAGAGTCCAAACAGTGAATGACCCAGCTTAGGTTTCAATGGACCAGCATATTATATTTTAAAACCAAAAATCTATTTAATAAAATATACTTTATACATTTTCCTATTAAAATGTCCTAAGTCTTTTGGTGTGAGGGATAGAGTGAAAATGTGAACTGTTTCATCCCCACTAGCCATATCCCTTATACTCTGCAAACTTAGATTTATTTTTATTTGAATACAAGCCTCACTGTCTTATACATGACGGGAGCAACCCATGGGCCCCTATACCAGGGATAGGGTGGTCTGGGCATCCCCCCCTTATACTAGGGACACCATGTATGTTGCAGGGATACATTAACCCCTTATTCTCCATTTACCTTGCGGGACTGTGCTGCAGTAGGAATCCTAGTGGTGAGTCGCAAGAACATTTTCTGTGTAGGGGTTTGACCAGAGCAGTGTGCATCAATGTAGCCGAGAATCTTACCTGATTCCTGGGTACATCTTTGGGGTATCCTGTAACTCAGGAACCCCGCTACATAGCCACAATCTGCAAAGACCCACTCTGAAACTCATAGCCTAGCAATCTCCTGGTCCCAGCACCCCTGGAAAGGTAAAAACACAGCAATTCTTTGTCACATGATTTTACACACAGTCACAGTAATGCATATATGACAGTCAGGTCCAAGAGCTGACACTCTAGAACCCCAAAACACAGACCAGGGGCAATCAAGTGGGTTTAACCTTTATTAGTGTGCCTGGTTACCCCGTCACCGTCACAGTGCTTAACATTCTAAAGGGAGTTCAACCAATAGGAGGCAGCGAGGGAAAGAGCTCAAGCAGTGGAGGTGCAAGGGATAGAAAGGAGAAAGGCCTCACATTTGACTCTAGAATACATTGGTATACAGAGGAGTTCATGGTCGACTCAATGACTGCAAAGTTCCCAGGTCCTGTGGCTGCAAAACAAGCCAAAATCATCACCCCTCCACCACCATGCTTGACCGTTGGTATGAGGTGTTTGTGCTGATATGCTGTGTTTGGTTTTTGCCAAATGTGGCGCTGTGCATTATGGCCAAACATCTCCACTTTGGTCTCTTCTGTCCAAAGGACATTGTTCCAGAAGTCTTGTGGTTTGTTCAGATGCAGCTTTGCAAACCTAAGCCGTGCTGCCATGTTCTTTTTTGAGATTATGTCCTGATATATAAAACCATAGAATTCAAAGAGGGTGTACTTTCTTTTTCACATGTGTGTGTGTGTGTTGCTATATATATATATTATATATTATATATATCTATATATATAGATATATATATAGATATATATATATATAGCATTACAAGCCTGCAAACCACATTAAGGCATGACCAAATTTTGCAGGTACAAACACTATCTGATAAAAATTCTTATTTACCTCTATAATTAGAATAATGATAACATTGGATCTGTCCAAACCAGCAACATGAAAAAGACCTGCTTACTTGGAAAGTGGGGAGGGGCGAGCGTGTATGTATATGTATATATATGTGTATGTATATATATATATATATATACATATTTCTAATATGTGTGTGTGTGTGTCAAAAGGAGTGCTACTGAGCGTGTAAAATGTATACAAAAAAAAGACAGAAAAGCCCAATGGTACATCCCATTCACACATACACACTTACACACACACACGTTGACAAATCACCCAAAAATCTACTCGCCGAACAAAAAAATCTACTCGCCACCTAGTCCAGCCCCCAGGCCCGCTTAAAAAAAAACAAACAAAAAAAATTAATACATTCCTAGTAAGAACAACATTTGTTTTTGACAAGTTTATTTATTGTATTACATTTATACTACAATTAGTCCTTGTTACGTTTGTGTGTGTGTGTGTCGGATTTAGAAGGAAAAGAAAGCCAGATGTGAATGACTAGTTTCCTGAACCCCATAACTAGTGCCTGGACGCCCCCGCTTCACAATATCTAAAGCAGCAATCCCGCCTGGGATCTTACCTGATCCGCAGTCCCTCAATGTCCAGGTACCCTCATTCCCGCAATGTTATACATTGGAGGGGGGGTGTTCCCTACCTGTCTTCTAGGTTAGTGAGGGGGTTCCGATGTCTTCCGTGTGAAGCTCGAGAGTTAAATCTGGAAGAAAGCAGTATATGTTATTTCGGTGTACGTATAGGGCAGTTAAAATATATAGGGTAAATAAGAGATCCAGAGTGTGAGACAGAGAGAGAGAGTGTGTGTAAGAGACAGACAGAGAGAGTGTGGGTGAGAGAGAGACAGAGTGGCACACACACAGAGAGAGTGGGTGAGACAGAGAGTGTGAGACAAAGACAGAGAGAGGGTGAGAGAGGGACAGTCACCCAGTCAGTCATCCAACCTCTCTCACAAACATTTTCACAGACTGTGAGAGTGTGTGTGTGTGTGTGTCTCAGAGAAAGAGAGAGAGAGATAGTCACCCAGTCAGTCATCTTCCACTCACACTCTCAGTGAGAGAGAGTGTGTGTGAGAGTGTGAGGGGTGGGATGACTGACTGGGTCACACACACTCACTCTCACACACACTCTGTGTGTGTGTGTGTGTGTGTGTGTGTGTGTGTGTGTGTGTCTCACACACACACACACACACACACACACACACACACACACACACACACACACACTACAAGAAACAGCTGCTCCTGGAGTCCCACTCACCATCAGAGGTATGTGGGCGACATCTGGGGTCTGCGTGTGACATTGGGGGCCTGCGGGGAACATCGGGGTTATGTGGGGGCTTGCAGGGGACATCGGGTTTATGTGGGGGCCTGCAGGGGACATCGGAGTTATGTGGGGGACATCGGGGTTATGTGGGGGCATCGGGGGCCAGCGGGGAACAGCCGCTTGGCCACATCAACCTCCCCGATGGGAAACATGGCCAGACGGGGACGCGCTGGATCCAGAACCCACCAGCCAACTTTGCCTGCCTGCCTCCCACCCAGGCTGCAGCCATGGAGACGGGAGTCAGTGCTGCCAGCTTGCCCTTCTTCCCCGCTCGCATTACCCTGCCCGCGCAGGTGCCAAAGGAGTGTGGGACGGAGGGGAAGCGCCTACCTTGCTCCTCCAGCCCTGGGCAGCAAGCGGGGACCCCCCAGCCTACCACCCACCCTGGGCAGCAAGCGGGTCACCCCTCCCCCCAGCCTACCTCCCACCCCAGGCAGCAAGCGAGTACCCCCCCAGACTACCTCCCGCCCCGGGCAGCCAGCGGGAACCGCCCCGGGCTGCAAGCGGGGACCCCCCCAGCCTACCTCTCGTCTCGGGCAGCGATCGGGGGCAAGGTGGGAGGGGCTGACCCAGAGCTGCCAGTTGGCCTTCCCCACGCAGCCCAATCAGGGAGGGGGATTTTTTTTTAAAGCAGCCTGAATTCAGTCGCCACGGGCGTGCGGGCGACCGGATTTGTCGAACACTATCTATATCTATATAGATCAAAATCTTGTTTGTGAGTGTCTGGAGACCATTTGAGTGGTCTGTGGGTCCGCCCCGTCCCACGGCTCTCATTGGCCGGTGTCTCGCCCCCCCCACGGCTCTCATTGGCCGATCTCCTTGAAACCACTGTTCCACTCACACCGCTTCAGACTCTCACCAGTGTGGACTGCTCACACCCCAGAGCTTCCTCATACTGTGAGATCTGGGAGCCTACCCTGTGGATTACATCCATAACACACACGCACACGCCCGCTCAACCCTAGAGACGCTCACCAGGACACCAAAAGTAAGTACAACACTCCCCCCCCCTCTCACCCCTGTGGACTTGCGCCCCCCCCCCCACTATCACCCCTCTGGCCTTGCCCCCCCCCCCCACTATCACCCCTCTGGCCCTCAACGGCTGCCCGCCCTTGACCACCCCACCTCTTCCCCCCACACCCCACCCCACCTCTTCCCCCCCCACACACCACCCCACCTCTTCTCCCCCCCCCACACACCACCCCACCTCTTCCCCCCCCCCACACACCACCCCACCTCTTCCCCCCCCCCACACACCACCCCACCTCTTCCCCCCCCACACACCACCCCACCTCTCCCCCCCCCCCCACACCCCCCCCCACACCACAACTACATCATATCATATCATTTCACGCATTTACATCCCGGGCAACGCCGGGTATATCAGCTAGTATATATATATTTATGTATGTGTGTGTCTCCCCCTTTTGCTCCCTCTCACACATATTTTCTTTATCCCCCTCTCACTCATACACCCTCCCCCCCCCTCACTCACATACACCTCACTCTCCACACAGGTGTGATGTGGGGGCAAAGGGACTGAGAACTGATGCGGTGGCGAAGGCAGGGGGATTGAGGTCTGATGCGCTTGGTGAGGCAGGGGGACTGAGGTCTGATGCGGAGGCAGGGGGAGTGAGTTGTGATGCGCTTGGTGAGGCAGGGGTATTATGTGTGCGCCCCGTACCTCGTACTAAAACCACTGACTGTGTTACTGACAACTAGTGGCCACTTCTGCAGCCAAACTCTGCACATGCGCGCAGTATGCTACTTCTGATTCACAGTGTGTCACAACTCAATTCATTTTACTCTGAGATTTTCCAATGAGCCACCACCAGCTGAGAAGTTTCACTTTAAAAAAAATACAATTCTATTTGATTTGGGTCGTGTGTAATTAAAATCTTATCTGGTAACTATTAATATTTCCCTTTATCGTTTTGGGTATTGATAGCAGCATAATTAGTTTAAACAAAATAAGCCTGGCTTAAAATGTATCTGTGTACTATAAGTTTTTTTTTATCTCAAAAGAGATTAGGTAAAGATCATAAAATACTTTAAAGTATTTTGTAACTAGGTAGACGAGTGACACACTCAATTTTTCGCCTCTCTTGTCCTGAGAACAATTGTTACAGCAGATGGCTTTGGTTCTCACTGTACCCTTATTTATATCCCTTTCTATACAAGTAACAGTTATTTAAATAAAAGTGCTTGTGATAGGTACCTAATTAATGTGGATATAATTATAAATAATGAGGAAAATATTCTTTGCTTCCAGTAAACAAAATAGCTATGGTGATGCCTACCCACTACGCCACTTAAGCATTGTAATCCATAAAAATAAATAAATAGCAATAACATTGAGAAGTGTTGCATTCCACCGCATTTTCCTTCTTATCATCAGAATTCTTTTCCTCCTCTGCCAATTCCGCCCCCGAAAAGCACAAAGGGGAGAAACAATGAAACTGCACTAACTGAATGAGCCAAAGCTGTCTGAAAACAATTTTTGACCCATGTAAGGTAGCAATTGGTTAGTGTTTTCCCATCTCGAGCTGAGGTAAGCAATGACACCAACTGTGTGTAACTGGTGAAAGGAAAACAAATAGAACACATTGTGACATTTATAAAAAGGTGAGACTTTATTTTACGTTCTGTTCACTTAAAGAAGCCGTCCCGCCCAGCTGATTTTTGTTAAATAATATTTTTGATAGCATGGAAACCAGACATGACGGACAGAGATTTTTCCGTTTTCATCAGAAAACCACCAGTCCTGATTCATATCCTAATGAAAATTAAAAAACAAACAAAACAGAATGTCATAAGACCTCCATCAACAGCAAATGCGCAAAGCCCACTGATTATATTTATAAATGTGAGATTTCTTTCTGAAACAAAATCACCAACAAAACTGGCACTGGTCACAAGTTGAATAAGCTCTTACTCGGTAGCCTGTGAAGATGCTTTCCTGAGCATACAAATATATATATATATATATTTTTTTTTTAAAGAAATGTAAACGATACTAATTATTGTATTTTTATGAAGTATTAACTTGTATCACTTGCAAGTTAATACTTTCATCAAAATTGCAATAAGAATTACAGTTTACATTTCTTTAAAACAATATTTATATACTTAGCAATTAAATTCCATTAAAGATCCCATTAATGAAACCAAATCCACATATAAAGCCCAATTTTATTTGTTTATAACCACATTAAAAAAAGCATTTAGAGGATCTGCTGTGAAGGTTAAACATTTCAAGCTATTTAAATGTGTCTTGCTGTTTAAAGTAAATATGCATTGGGGATCATTATTTTAAACCACAATCAGTTAAGTGACTAAGAATGAATAATAAAAGGGAAACCTGAGGACAAAATCCTGTAGAGCTGCTATCTATACCAATTGCTTGTGCATTTTGGATGATTCATGCTGCTATTTCATTCTTGCATAAACATGGCATGGAAAGACAAGCTACAAAACTATAGGATATGTTGGGAGAAACATTTTCTATTTTAGACTTGATTTACAGACTTTTTTTTAATATACACATGTTGCTACCCTATAGTTTCTGTATCCTGAAGGATGCACATGCATCATTGTTTTTATAGGGTTCCTTAGTGTGACATACTTTGAGAGTGTCTAAGGCTGGGGCCATGGTACAGCGGACCGTGCATCCGCAC
Organism: Ascaphus truei; assembly: GCF_040206685.1. Lineage (NCBI taxonomy): Eukaryota > Metazoa > Chordata > Amphibia > Anura > Ascaphidae > Ascaphus > Ascaphus truei. Next base: position 226,856,869 of record NC_134486.1, on the reverse strand, counting down.
GCTGAGTGAGCAGACTGCCTTAAGGCAATGTTCACTTCCATGTGGGGCGCGAGAGTTAAAACGGATTTTTTTTGCGTGACAGGCCGGTCACGTGAGCGGTTAGCCCAATGAGGGCGAACCAGCTCCGTGACGCCCCTAGGCACGCCCCACGGCCTGTCCACCATGGCCAGGGAAAGCACCTGCTTCACGCGGGTCACTTCCCAGCCTCTGCGCGGGCGAAGGCACCATGGCCCCAGCCTAAGAGTGTCCACTCATCCACGAAGCAGCAATATAGTTTGTTACAGAGGTTGTAAACACATGGTTTGTTAAAAAGACCAGTGATTCAACAGGATTGAAAACCCCTAGGAGTTTGCGGGGTCTCTAAAAAAAAATGAAGTGGTGAATGTTGCTAGGCAGTATAGCGGGTTACTGAGCCCGTGTGGAGACTGCGCACTTAGTAAAGTCCCAAACCTTAGCATGGTATAATTGTCAATTACAGCAGCAATAGCACCTTCCAGAGTCACTCCCCCCAAGACAAGGTATTATAGGGGGTGACTTTGGAAACTTCCGCAGTGATTGAGAGCTACAGTATATCACCCATGCTGTCTGCACACCGTGAGGTGCAGTTTGGGGCCTTTATAAGCGTGTGTCCTCAAAGTTGTTGCAGGTGCCCTGTGACGTTTGCCCTTATTAGTCAGAACTTTACATGCTTAGTGGTAATTCACTAGTACAGTATACACTCATTATTTTTTTAGACAGCAAAAATTGTACTCCCACACCTCGTAAGTATGTTGCTTAAAGCAGAAGGGACCCACCGGTTCACGAGATACTTACCGGTAATGTTACTGGGTTTAATATCCCTCCAGATTAAATAAAAGGACTGGCAAGTCTGAGGCCAATAGGAAGCCACAATATTATTCGTTGAGGCTTCCTTTTGGATGGCCATTTAAATCCCCTTTATAAAACCAGGAAGTAATAACGGTAAGTTGATTGGTAAGTTGTGACGGTGAGGGGGTAACCAGGCTCAATAATAAAGGTTAAGTCCCTTGGTTACCCCGGATTCGTGTTTAAAGGTCCTAGAGTGTCAGCTCTTGAACCCAGCTGTCTTATATGCATCACGGAGACTGTGTAGTAATTATGCGACAATTAAATATATTCTGTGTTTTTGCCTTTCCAGGGGTGCTGGGAAGTGGAGCTCATGAGGCTGTGAGTTTAAGGGTGGGTTTTACGGAGAATCTTTAATCAGATTGTTGCTATGCAGCGGGGTTCCCGAGTTATAGGACACCCCAGAGATGTACCCAAGAGTCGGGTAAGATTCTCTGGCACATTGAAGCACAATGCTATGGCAAAATCCTAACCTGGAATAGTTCTTGCGACTCGCCGCCAGGGTTCCCTGCTTCAGCACAGGCTGGAAAAGTAAAGCGGGCATGGGGGATCAAGATATCCACAGAACAGTCCCGGGGTCCCTAGTATAAGGTGGGATGCCCAGACCATGCCTAGGCACTCTGAACCTGGTATAGGGGTTCAGGGGGTGCTCCAGCTATGTTTAAAAGCTGCAAGGGATTTTATTGTGTGTACAGTAAAGTCTGGGGTGTGCAGTGTGCCAGGAATAAGACTGATAAGAATAGGGAACACATATTTTTATTCTATCCCTGACACCGGACCAGAGGACTTATAACAGTAAAACACACATACACATAAGCAAAGTTTTATTAAAGGTTTTTATTTAATAAATGTGAATGCTTCTAACCATGTATATCTGTGACTGTGGGATTCCTAGTCCATGGTTCCGAGAGACCAGATGGCTACCAAGCTTGGCACCACTGAGTCTGTGCTTAGTCTGGACTTGAAAGCCTCAGGGATGCGAAGGTGTTAGAACAGGATTTAGAACAGTAGTTATACTTGAGTACCTCCGTCCTGGGCTAACAAAGGGCTATCCGGTGACCATTTGCCCTGCCCCAGACTCTGCGGAGCCTGGACAGCGGGTGGGCTTGATATGCTAAGAGGCAGAAGTGCCAGGTTGGCGCATGCCCCTTAGCAGAATCCAAATCGGTGCCCACCCGGCTTTAGAATACCGGCAAATCGGTGATAGGCTGGCTGGAGAATTCCCACGCGCTGATTGGTTGTAGTGGTTTCTGAATGGGACTCTGAAACCCATAAGAAACCTTGCAGCCAATCAGGACCTCAGATTCAAAGTGCCAAACCATCAGCGGCAAATTCAAAGATGCTCTGTGAAGAATAGACACGAGCCAGCTTCAAAGATTTTGACTCAGAAAATATTCTAAATCCTACTTTGTGAGGATGTAGCGGTCGCGGCTGGGATTGCGCCGAATTGCGTTCCAGGACTTTCGTGAGTACCTCCCGGTCATTGGAAAGGGCTCCTACAGAGGTCGTTTGTGACAATTTCGTTTAAAGGAAGATTTTATTTGTTAGCCCCGTTCCCAGTAAGTGTGTTAACTGTGTAAATTGTGTTACTTTGTGCGTATGTCAAATGCTGAAATAAATTACAATTTATTTTACTGCTGTGTCTAGTTCAATCAGATGATTCTGGTAAGAAAAGGTGTTAATAACCCTGGTCTCCTGTGACATAAGTATCTTGGGAAGCAGGGGATCCCCAGGGCTGAAAATAGCAAGATTCAGCTCTGATGAGTTTATATCAATATGTGTAAAATAAATAGTTACAAATTGCATTTTCCCTTTTTTTGTTGCCATAGCTACTCAGACTACATGATGGAGTTTCGAGTGCAACCTTGGCTTTCCCAGAGAAATGCTTTGCTTTAGTACAGGAATAGCGTTGCACAATCTGCATACTTTTATAGCAATAATTTATTCAAAATGTCTTGTCTCGTAGTATGCATCGCCCTGTTTTTCTTTGCTTTGTTTTCAGAAAGCATTTCTATCATTTATTCAAGTTTGAATTTAGAACAAAACCAATTATTTGATGTGGAGAAAATGATCTATTTGCTCGGTATGTTTGTGTAGTAACTGCTCGTCCTTCTTTCTGTTTTACACTTTTAAGTGTATTGATATTGAATTAGTTACTGCCTGCGTTGGAAGTTCAGTGAAAATTGATTTCATCTTTTTGTTGTCCGACATGCATTCAATGCATTGCAAGCCCCTCCGGCAACTAAATCGTTAAATAAAAATAAAAATATAGGTACATTTTCTATAAAAGAGATACCTGGGTTTCATTCACATACTGTAATGAGCAGTCTGTACCATTGTGCCATTCTTGGAGCCTGCACAGACCCTATGCCCTTTCTAGAATGACACGACAATTATCATCCCTTTACTGGAGAACACAGAGATTGGATATGGAATGTCCCGCTTCTCTTGACTCGATAAAAAAAAAAAAAAAAGCGCCCTCCCAGTCCAGTTTGAAGTCAGGACCTGATGGGTCAAGATCTCCCAAGAAAAAAAAACTGATTGAAAATAGTAAATTTGAAAACATATTACTGACTCCAGCAACCCAGGATTTAACTTTCCAATTTACATTTCAAGAGAAAAACATTTAGTAGATTGGGCCATATTCCTTGGCTGTTTTTATTTTTTTTCTGGTTTTTATTTCATTTTTTCCCTCACTGTGAGAGCCAGTTGTGGCCCAGAATATTTTTAACTGTTTGTGGATTTGTTCCAGGGGGTGTTCGTAAGTACTCGAAAGATTGAGTGGAATAATTGAAATTTACTTTCAACCCCATCAGCCACATTGGGACCAACTGAGCCCTCATTGGAAGGGTTTAGTAAAACCACCAGCTGTTTAAGATCTTTCAAGACTTCTGCTGTTTCTCACTTTAAACGTCTGCAATTAGAATATGTGATGATCTCATCGCAATATTCTGTACCCAGGACACCCTTGAAAATGAGAGAGGACTCTCAGTATATTTTTATCCAGGTTTACTATTTCATAACTAAATACATTGTGGTTCTCTATGGCACTGCGATGGTTAATACTTTATATACTGTTATTTTCACTGTTTTTGTATTATGCAATGTAATTAAGCCAAAGGGACCGGTCAACTATGCAGATGCCATGGTTTTCAGGCCCGCCATGAAAGGGTCAGGTTAGTAAATGTGAGGCCACGCTTATAGTGCCGGCGACGTCGCCACTAGCGAAAGTTATCATTCAGTTTTAAGCGCTGGCGACAAGGCCAGTGACGTCACGAAGTGGGCGGGCAGAGCTCTCTGGTTTAGAGCGAGTCACATGTGGCAACTGTCTCTAAAAAAAAAAAATCAAATTTACCCAGCTTCAACATTTTTGGTCGCTCCATCGCCGTCGCGCTTACTATAAGCGCTTGCGACGGAGTCAATGTATTTGTTTTGGAGCGACGTCACGAGGCATTATAAGCGCAGCCTATGGGATGGTTGAGTAGGGAGCGTATTAACCCTTTAGTGGATTTTAGAGGGTTGTCCCTGCTAGCTGATCACCTGAGCTATGAAGGGCTTGATAGAATAAGTACAATTTTAATGTTTACTGTTTATTGTTAGGGGAGTGGGTTGTGTTGTATGTCTGCCCTTTTTTGGCAGCAGATGTCAAAGGGTTTAAATCACTTTGATGGCATACGGTTCTGGAATGATTATTATTATTATACTACTGTACCTTTTTGTAGAAAATATATATATATCTATTTGCATGCTTGTTTGAAGGTAATGGAGGAAATTGAGATCGTGTCTATCGCAGATCAACTATTTTATCGGCAAACACCATCATGCGAATGACCACAACATCTCGAGGTTATCATAATTATTGGTGTGTTATATTCATAATGTCAAATATTAATGCGATTTTATGACTTTTAGGGAATCCCAGCCTATGAGCTGTAGTTGATAATTATTGTGTTTATTTTTCTTTTAGGTGGACGTTGGGGTTGTGCATTTTACCCCTTTAATTCAACCACAAATAGAACAGCCCTTCAAACTGGTAGAAAGAGTTGTCCAAAGTGTCTTTCAGTTCAGACGAAAATACTGCTACCGGGGAGTTGGGTAAGTTAAAGGTTTTTATCTACCATCCATTAGTTCAAACTGTTTTCAAAAACACATTTTATTGTGCTGCATCCAAACAATGCTCCTCTTCGCCTGCTGAAAACAAACTAAATGTTTATACGTTTTTCATGCATTGCTTTTACTGCTGTGGAGTTCACCTGTATCTGTCTTTAGTGATGCGAACAATTTAACATTCTGTAGGCATACTCTGGAGATAACATTTTATACAAATGTTTACAATGACCCGTCATTTAATTATACCAAGCTGAAAGATATTGTTATTGGATCCCTAAATGCCAATGAAATAATAAAAAAATAAAAAACATGTGAAAACTCAGAGGTTGTACTGTAGCTGATCAAAGCTTTCATTATATATGTATATCAACTCTTCTTTTTTTTTTTAATGTGAGTGGGAAATGTTTCTTTAATCAATATTGTTCTATCCAATACTTTCTGTATTATAAATGTCATCATGAATCCCTGAAGCTACTAGTGAAGTCTTGCTATTTGCACCTGCTGAAAACGCTCTTTAAGTACCAGTAGAGTAACCTCTATAACATAGTATCTGTGGGGTTATTTTTTTCATTTGGGGACAAAGGGCAGTGTACCTGAGCACCACACACGCTCAGCACGGCCGATTAGCCAAGTGAAGAGAAGAAAATCAAAGGCTACATTCTACTATAGGACATTTCCTATGTTCCACTTATTCAGCAGTAATTTAGCATTCATTATAATGTGCTGGGAAACCCGGTGAGCATCAAGTTGGCTAAAACAAGAGAACAGAAATGTCATGATGAGAGATTAATGGCTCTTCTGTGCTCCTTTTCACAGCTACACAGGATAGAAACCATTGCACAGAACAGTTTACCTCGTCTTGCTATTTAATGCCAGAGCAAACGGCACCATTGTACCATTTTCCAGACACAATTGGGATTATATGTGCTTTGTGGTTGCATTCTCAATTTTCTTTACTGATGTAAGATTCACTAGTTTCTCAGCATTATAAATGTAATAAGACATATTAGGGGAATATACAAATACCGGCAATTTTGAGAAAGACAGGTGCATTACAACAAAAAGTAATGCATTTATTCTCATATAATAGCATACCAGCTGTGTTTTTGTTTTATTTCAATGGAACCTGTAATAATGCTTTACGGTTTTGTAGTATATTTTTCTAAAACTATATTGTGTTTCCTTGTGTAATTTGTAGCATGACCCCCGTTTAAAAAAACACTAAAGGCCACATATACTAAGCGGACTACTCCATAAGACTTGTTCATCTTGTGGCCCCTGACAAAATACCAGACTGCAATATAAAGTAACACAACTCAAAGCTGCTTCTGCTTAAAAAAATGAAGATCCATTGAACATAATTTTCGCTCTTTAAAAATGAAAAGCAGCAGAGTCCCATTTTTTTATTGTGTGTGTGTAATATATATATGTGTGTGTGTGTGTGTGTGTGTGTGTGTGTGTGTGTGTGTGTGTGTGTGTGTGTGTGTGTACACACACACACACACACACACACACACACACACACACACACACACACACACACACACACACATATTTAGAACACGGGGTCTGCCGAACCACACTATTCTTAGCTCTACGGACCTTCTAGTTTGCAGGTGGGGTTAAAAAGTGCTTGTATAAAAATAGCTCTTCTCATTGCTGTCTCTACCTCTGACCCACTGATCAAAATTGATGTTTATCAGTGAACCTCCCTGGAATCACAGTCTTAAGTACACAAAATTAAAATCACACATCATGATACATGGAAGAATGGACTTAATCATAAGCTGTTGCATAGTACCTCCATATGTATCTTACACTGATCCCCTTCTTTTTGTGTATATTATTTTTGGTCCAAACAGCCCCAAAAAACATTATAGGCACTAATCTGAATATTGGGTACTCTTTAAAGAGCAGTCCAAACCATTTTTTACGCCTTCATTTGTTAATACAGGTTTGAAGCAGGGGGTCTCCAGAGCTGAACCCCATTAATTTGAGCTCCAGGGACCCCCTAATTGCAGAGATACGTAACCTCCAAAGGGGGTGCCAGTATCTCCTGCAGTTTTCCGCTTCCTCGTCACATGAGCCAAAAGGAATCCACACCGGATCACACCACGGCTTTCTATTGGTCCGCAAGGCCAAGGAGCTTTGAAAAGCGGCCATATAGTGAACCCAGGAGTGACTACCGGCACCCCCTCAGAGGTAAGTTCCTCCCAGAACTGAGACCCCCTGCTTCAAACCTGTATTAAAAATATGAAGAACAAACGGCTTGGATTGTCTCTTTAAATTCTGTGCGGCTTGTATTTATATAGAGATATTCAATGTCATTATAAAGGTATGGACTTTCAGGGACTTTGTTTTGAGGAAACCTGTTCCCTCACTGGAGTTGAAAGACTTTGTTTCATGGGATGAATCATTTTAGGTGGTTCTTTTATCAAGAATGTGAATTCTAAAGGAAGAAAGAATATGTTGTAGAATTTGTCCATGTAGAAAAAGACTGAAGAGCCACACTAACAGAACGTGTAATTTCTTGAAATGCTTATTGTGAGAAATCTGACTGCATCTAAAATATAACAGAAATACTGCCTGTTTCTGCCTGACTTTCTGCCTCTAGATTCCTTTAATACGTTGTTTTTTCTTTGTAGAATCTTGTTTCCAGAAGCACAGCGCTTACAACTTACAGAACAGATGCTGCTGTTGGCAGACGTGGACCCAACACTGCGACCAGGTGAACTGACAATAGCACACTTTAGAAGTTTGTGCAACGTGTACAGAGGACTGTGTGATCAAGATCCCAGTTTATTCACCTATAACTTTAGAGAAGAACTCCGTCTGAAAAAGCTTTGTAAAAAAAAACCCAGTAAAGAATGTACAGTAGAAGATATTAATTTGACAGAAAGTTACTAGGCGGTGATGGTATCTTGTGACTTTCAAAAGCAAATGACCAGGCAAAAAAAATAAACAACATCAAGCTACTGTATAGATAGATATAAATAGTTTTTCCATTCAGATGGCTTTTTTTGGATTGTCTAAAGATAATTATTTTAAATATACCATTGCCACTGGACAACTTTGGGGGCTCCTGCAGGAGAAGGTAAGCCTTGGTTTTGGTAAAGGAAATGTACTCATAAGATTTATGTAATATTAAAATAAAAATGGCAGATTGAACCTTTCATTTGAGCATCTAACCTTCTTTTGTCTTATTTACTCATCTTTAAACCTGCAAAAACACATTTGCTACAAATGTTTTAATCTTTTCGGTCTTATTGACAGCATGTTACATGGAAGCTTAGCAGAACCTATAAACACTGAATAAAAAGTAAAAAAAGGAAGAGCAAACCAAAGGCAAATTCAAGAAAATTCGTTTACCCAAACTTTATCTTACAACAAAGTTTCATTCAGAAAGTATGTTGTATAGGCCGCACTACCTAATGTGTTAAATATGAGGATTTGAATACGTGATGGGTGCTGGAGAACAATGAAGAGACCCCTAATCTCTCCTAACGACAATATAGAACACACAAAGTGTTCCCCGCACTCCCAATAAATACAAGAAAGTGATAGTTGAAATACTGATGTGTATTAATGAGCAAAATAAGTAAATAACATAGAATGACACTGCATAAAGTGCAAATCACACGATGATAACAAAAAAGGGAGGGATGGTATCATTATCATGTGATTTGCGCTTTATGCACAGTGTCATTCTATGTTATTTACTTTTGCGCATTAATACACAAGTATTTCAACTATCACTTACTTTCTCGTATTTATTTGGAGTGTGGGGAACACTTTTTGTGTTCAACAAAGTTTCATTGTTTGATCAGAATTTTTTTTTAATAACATTGTCCAAGGTTTCAGGGGTCTGTTTAAAATGGATTTGAAAAAAAGTGACCGTGTTCGCATTTGCATATCATTTCCCAGAATCCATAGCTGCAGTGGAAGCATTGTATGCTAGGAGATAATGGTGAAAAGCAGTGTTGCAGACGTGTGAATATGCCCCCCCCCCTTTTTTTGTTAGACAATTCTGTTGATGGCTTCAAAGAAATAATGAGCCAAAGCAAGGTGACTTTAGGGCAACAAATAACTCATCTTTTACTGTACATGTTTATAAAGAAAATAAAAATACAACCAAACAAATGATTACAGTACAATATTTTTTATACATATATATTTATAAAGTTTAGTATAAACAGCATTTTGTGACGTACAAAATGAAATCTCTGCACTATGGTGCACTAAACACATGGAAATAACTTAAGTTTTCTTTAAAAAATGCCAGCGTTAAACCTGCTGAGAGAATGCCCTAAATGATTAAAAATCATTTTCATCTTATTGGAATTATGGGTAATATGGTATCAAACTCTTACCCATTTTTTCACATAACTTAATAAACTTGTATCTGTATTAATGACACTCAGGATTTTTGATACCTGCTCAAAAGGGTAAACTAATCACTTTACAGAATATGGTCAGCTTCATTTTTTAATTTTTTTTCCCAATCCACAATAAATTAAAATAACTTAAAACAACTCAATTTGTGGCAAAATGAAATAGTGCACAAAACTGAACAGATAAGTAGTATTTCAGCAAATTCTACTTCACGAGCAGCTTGTAATGAAAACAAACAAGAAATCTTAAGTGAAGCCAAATGGAAACACCTCAGTGCCAGTCAGCATTATTTTGTGGATCAATGCGAAGGCCCCAAAAGCCCAAAGAGTTAAACACCAAAGCAATTTTCAGCAAGTTGTACATTTCTTATTATGGAGGGAGCTAGGATTTCCCACAGTTCTCAACTGTTTCATAAAAGCAGTCTTCGTTCACTACTGAAGTTAGACTCTGAATGCTAAACTCTCTCTCCAAAATAGCATTCAAATCACTTGCACTATCAGATTGGCTGTCAAGGGATTGGTGGTGGACTTTCATGGCCAGTATTGACCCTTTATCTCTTTTTGTACTGTTAGCCTTTCGTTTAATGGGACAGAAGTGTCCCCGTACAAGTTTTGGGTGATCTTTTAGCTTAAAGCTATTCTCTGTCTCAAGTATGGTAGGCGCCACTCCTTCCTTTTCCACGTTGGACTGCTCAGAAATATTTAGCATCTGGAAATGCGCTTCAATGTCGTTTGTGGGACTATTTTTTATAGTTGGCATTCTATAATCTTCATCATCATCACTGAGAATGTCCGATTCCTTCACTGTGATGTTTGGATGATCTGAGCCACTAATCTGCTGATGTGTCACTGGAGAGAGATGTTTAGATTCCTGTAGGCTTTCGGTGGTGTGGCAACCACTGCTCTGAGTGCTGCTGCTTAAGCTGCCATCATCTGAATCCAGCCCATTCCCTTTACTCATGCTATTGTTCCAGTCGCTGCTGGGACTATGCTTCAGCAATTTTAATGACCTTGTAGATGCTGTAGTATTAGACAAAGATACACAATTAAATACAGCTAGCAGCACACTTCAAAACAGTTTTAGAAAAACAATAACAAGTTTTTGTGCATTATTGAAGGAACATATATTTTTACAATGTTGTAACGTCTCATCTTTTATGTACAATGAACATTTTGCCTAGTGATAAACTAGAAAGTGTGAATTATCTCCCCAACCTAATTGCTATGTCTTCATCGGATTATAATCAGCTTGGTGCTGGATTGTGCCGGTAAAAAAATGCATTTCACGGTGTCGCAGGCTCACTCTTGTGCAAAATGGTTAAACATTACCATTGCCGTGTTTAAGTAATGAATGCTCAAACTGCGATCGTACAGTACATTGTGCTTCAGGCTGATAATGAGCCATGAGCATACAGTGGTTCCTAAAGTATTAAGCCATTCTGACAAGGCTAATTTGAAATAAACATAGTGTTTATCTAGCATTGGCTTTTCAGTGTTTTAAGCTTTTTTTTTTTTTTTTTTACTTACATTTTATTGCTTATTTTTTTTCAAAAGTAAGAAAAAGGGGTACAAAAAGAAAAAAAGGGAAAAATACAATAATACAATGTTGCAAGTAGTTTGATGATTACACATTAGGAAGGGAATGGAGGGGGATTAGGGGTGGGGAGGAAGGGGACAGCATTTGAAACCATACAGCATAGTAAATGAGTGTCAATTCAACATAAATCACCGTGTTCACAAAGTAATCTAATCTAAATATGGGGATGTATATATCACAGATTGAAGTGAAAGAGAAGTGATAGAACAGAAGATCATGCTGGAGGGGAGGAGACTCATGGGAAATGTGAGGCTGTACTTCCTCATGGAAAGGGTGGGGGATCGTGGAATAGGTGGTGGTGGTGGTTAGTACCAGGGAGTAATTCTCACGTCTGCTTGAGAGACACACGGCTGCGAGATTCTACATCCAGTAGGTAAATTTGCAGGCTCGGTGGGCCAAGTGGTTCTTATCTGACATCTATTTATATGTTTCTCTTTTAAGATTAACAGCCACAATGTCAACACAAAATTGAAATATGTTAATTCTTCCGCAAAGTGCAGCAAAACAATAAAAAGGTCTCCCCTTCAATCCTGTACTATGCATTATGCTATATATTTTATGGCACTTCATATAATACCTGTCACTCATTTGCATCAATGCTTAATGCAATGAAGGTATTCACCATTAAATGTTTCAGGTCAGAAAGAGCTAGTTTTGTAATGTGCCACTGGCTTCTCTTGCACAAATGAGCTGCTTACTAAGAATAAGACTAATTAACTGTATGCTCATGATAATTAATTTGCAGCAGAGTGAAAAATTAATAGGTGCATACACCCACATATAGAAAAGTACAAGGAATCAGAAAATTGCTCACCTAATTTTGCTGAAAGTGGAACTCTGTTCCTTAATGGGACCAGGCGATCTTTGTACGTCTTCTCCCAAGGTATATCACACTTTATATTTCGCCTCAGGTTCTCTCTCAGAATGGAACGGATTACCTTGACAGTACTAGTCTTGCTTCCGCAATCACTGTAGTAATGCAAACAAACAGCATATCACGGGTTTTGATAGAGCAGCATATACATTGACTGTAGTTTCTTCTGACACATTGTTACCTGGTCAATATCAATTGTGTATATCAATATGTAGCTACATTCAATTCTGATCAAGACACATATTTTAGACAGTCTGACACATAATACAGTCACGTATGATCTCTAAATGATGATAAAGTTTGAATTGTATTGAAGAGAGAACAACTGCTTCTTGAAATTCCAGGTAGAAAAATAAAAAATGTATTGACATCCTTTCTAATTCAAGATGGTCCAAAGAAGCCGATCGCACCGCAATCAAGTCATGGCCAGTTTTGGATAAAACTGCTGCTACACACAATGGCCATTTTGCAGTTATCATGTGGAGATTGGAACTATCAAAGCGTTAATCATTGATATTCTTTGACATTGCATGACAGGTTTTTAGACACTTTAGAAAGTAAAATGTGACATGCTCAGAGTGCTGATTTATACAGTAGGTTCACTCTTATCCAGTTTTAACACTGATGTTTTACGCCAGGTCCATAGTAGGCACGTGCTCGGCCCGTCACGTGCGCTTGTACTTGAAGTGATCTGTGGCCTGCAGGGTTGCGTGATTGGGGGGAGGGGGGGAGGTGATTTGATTTTTCGTGTCGAAGGCATGCCGTCACGTGGGCGGTTCGCCAAGCATTGGCCGCCTCGACCCCCTTGTGCACGGTCTATGGTCATGAGCATTGTCTCCCTGCCTTCCGTTTTTGGGCGCAAGCGACGTCTCTTGAGCCGTAGCTCTTACTATGGCTGCGGCAATAGAAACCAAAACCACTTTGAGCATATTCTGTCTTCACCTGCCATTCTAGACCTTTTTCAAATGGTCTATTTGCCTTAACTTGTGGGCTAAAATAAAATATGTCATGACAAATATTTTAATCATGTCCTTAAAGGCTATAATTATTTTACTAAATCTTTATTCAGATTGTTTTCAGGTCAGTACCTTGCTTTTCTCTTTTCTGCATCTTTAGGCATACTAGAAAACTAGATGTATTTTAGTGGGATTAGGTACAATTAAAAAGCCGTCTGAACAAGATTTAGGCAATACAGAACATTTCATTTTAATATAATTGGTTTAGATTTGTCCAGGTTTGCATCAACTGCTCATCTATTATCCTATAATTTTGAAGGACATTCATCAAGGGGCTCATTTCATGCAACAAAAAATATCTGGTGGCATCACCATATACAATCCTTGTCATCTTGGACATTCATGTAAAACATAATATTCTGGCATTGATTATGGTGATATAACAAAGGGTTTAACAGACAAAATCTATTAGCCTACAATTTTAAGTGTTGGCCACGTCTTGATTACTGCTGAAAAATATGCTAGATGTACAGCCAACATTCAGTAAATAAATATGTTCTTCCTTGCCTTTTGATAAATCAAAAGTAGAAGGTGTAAATTAATCAGAGGAAGTGAATCAGTATATCATTTTCTGCCAAGTAACATAATACTCTTTGCTGGTTCTAGTTTAAATATGTTCATGTTGATAGTAATAAGAGATTTAATCAATTTGGCCCAGGCAGCCTCCAAACTTCCTGAAATGAGGCCTACAATTTGTGACTCAAATACCACATAAAAGCTTGAAATACAATCTTCCATTAATCTCACATACTTATAGTATATTTTCGACAGTCTGAAATCCTGTAAGAATAGTGACAGATTATAGATTTAGGAATGTCACACTTTGTGACATCCAAAGCACTATTACTACTTACACAGCAACCACAAATCAAATGGCAGTGCAGCTTTAAGTGGAGTTAAAAGGAGCAGTGCAAATAGCGGTTATTGCTCATGATAACTACACATAGTAGGTTTGATAGCGTCTCCAACTCCGGTCGTTCTCAAGTATGTTGAACTTTAACGTTGAGATCCACATAGGAGGTTTTTTTTTTTTTTTTTTAAATGAGTCAAGTATTTGAATTGATTTTTGAAAGTGGTCTTTGAAATACTTGTGAACAGTTTAAACAGAGACGAGTGATGTTTTAGTCCACCTATATCTACTGCATTTCGGTAGTATTACTGCAAGGTCAATACTGTACCCTCCACATCACTCAGATGGTCCTTTGATTGCAAGCTGTACTGTATGTGTATAAATCTGGTTGTGTTTGTCAGTGTACTGCAATCAATATACAATATTCAATAACCCTCTTCCACAGTCTCTGCTTAACCACCAATGACCAGAATTAAAAGCATTCATCAATGGGCTCATTTCATGCAACAACAAAAAACATAACTGGTGATCTGAGAGATCTGCAGGCTCAAACATCCCTTAAACCTGAAAATAGATCTCACATCACCATATACTGTACAGTTCATTGAACATCAATGTAAAATAATTTTAGGGTATTAATTATGGTGATATAACAAAGGGTTCAACAGTCGACATTAAATCCAGCTCCAAATGCACATTTACTCAAGTCTTCCAGCTGCAAAATTTGGGCATACTAATTACAGATTAAAGCAAAAATTCCCATCCCATTGCTTTCAATTGGATTCATTATCTTTGATAAACATGGTGCTTCTTTTTTACCAGTTTTGCCTCAGCCGAGAGACTTTAGTCAAGTAGAATTTAGCATTTTATGCCTGTTACCTGCTGCACAGCTGAAAGACTGTTTCTGGTCTTCCTTCGATTTCAGATTTCGTATGAATAAGTTCCCACATGCAGTTATTTTCTGTTCCTGTGAATTATGACAAAAACACATGGAGAAATTAATCAATTTTATATAAATTAAATACAAAATTCCATAAATAATAAGCAAGGATTGAGGACTTAAGCAAGGATGGTTATCAAATGTATAATAAATGCTTTAAGGTTAGTACAATAAATAAATCAAAACAAATAGTATTGTATTATTCAGTTTAGAAAATATCCACTGCCAATGAGAATACATTTCTGTATATTCAGAGCTTAAAGCTGCAGAATGCAAAAAAAGTTTTAGAAAAAGACACATGAAAGTCTACGCAAATTGCTCAGGAATTTGTTCCCCCCCTCAGTTTTGCTCAAAAAGTACAAAATATGCATTACATTACACAGTATGCAAAACCATAATTTGTTTTCCAAGAAATGCATGGTGAAAGATCTGAACATGTATTTTCAGTTTGAAACAGAACAACAGATTGCAAACAAAATATAAAAATATGCAAACACTGAAAGTTGCACAAATAAATATTTGCAAGTTAAAATAAATGGTGAAGAACGAGGCGGCTGCTTAAAAAGTATCAGTATACAATTTTATATATATATATATATCTATATATATATATATATATATATATCCTGCTGTTAAACACAAACTACGTAGAATAATCATACTGCCACCGTGGATTTTATCATTCCTGCCCATGAATTATAAATACATGTACAAGCTATGATTAATGTATTTTTTTCTTAATGCAAGTGCAGCATTGTGCATAACATGAAATATGAATTCCTGCCCTAAATAACGTAAAACCACACAATCCTGGAAAACGGAAAACGCCATAATAACTAAGCAGTCTTCTGCCATATGATACATTCCATTGCTTAAAGACACCGTATAGCCAATTCAAGTCAATTGGTTGCAAGGTGTCTTCCAGAGCGGGAAGATGTCTTATGGCAGAAGACTGCTTAGTAAATATGGCCCACAATGACGTGTCTAAGGTCACAAAGCTGGCTACTGGATCTGAACCAGGTTCACCCGCTCCAAAGCCATTGTATTTCCCAATACGTCACTGCTGCTCTACTAAGAATTGCTGAAAATACAATTCATAACATTGTTTATTATATAATTACCTGCTGCGTTGCCGAGCCTGACCTGAAGAGCAGACAGGGGAATCAGCCAGCGGAATTTAAATGGATCCATATCACTATGGCTTTGAGCAGCACGTGGGTTTGAAGTCTACAGAGGAATTGAAGATGAGACCCATCAGCTCATGACAATAGGGACAATGTGAAGCATACGTCTAAAGTGACATCCGAGAATTGAAATGATTGGAAACGTAACCATTTGGGTGTTAACGGCCAGGTGACATTCAATCTCCATTTCAATTAACAGGCGGGGCCGTTAGCACCCAAAATATGTATTTTCTGTGTCGACTATTTATATATATATATATCTAAAAAAAAATCTATGAAATTTCGGTTTTTCTGTTTCACAAGACTAACGTTACATTTTCTGGATACGGTTCATATGTTTTACTGAACATCTTCATGACTTTAATATGCAACAACATTAGAATTCTTTCACAGGATTGCTAAAGTAGAATGTACATAACAGAGAAATCGTTCACTTTTAGCAAAGTCCGTTTTATGCCTTTCTGTTGAGATGAAAAAGCATCACAATTGAATGTACAATAATCCTGCCAGTATGCCAATCTTATCTTCTTTCATCTGCAGCCTACTTTTCATAAAGACTTGATTACAAACGGTACATTTGTCTGTGCCGCCCACACACAGAGCTGCATGTTTTAGTTGTCTTCCTTTGCTTTAGCATTCAAAGCTGCAGTGTGCGTACGTGTAAGAATGTTAACGCAGGACTAATGGAACATGTATTTAATAAGCACATTGGACATTCTATTGAGTAACAGCACCAGCCTCTACAAAAAAGGGAATTACACATATGAAACTATACAACCTCTTCTTCGTGAAACGCATGTGCTGTATTAGTTAAACTATATTGACTCCTAACCTTCTACTGTAAATTGTAATGTACCTTACACATGCATATTCTAATCCAATTCAAAGCTCCTTTTATGACTTGTTTCACTAGATTTTCAAGCACTTTTTAAAATCCATGATGGGTTAAAAACACAGATTTAAAAAACAAATAAAAAAAGAAACAGCCCGGGAAATAGGGTCTTTAAAATAATCACAACACTTACTGCTTTCTTTTTCAGCTTGCAGTTTTCCTTGTGCACCAGTATTATTGCCCTTTTAAAAACTAGAAAGAAGGGGGAAAAAATTGTTTGTGGCTGCATATTCTTGAAAAATAAATACTTAATGCACTGCAAACACATGTTAGTTTACCACATACATAATCCTTACTTAAGAGGCTGTGTAGCCTTTTCTTCCCTGTGCTGGAGAAAGGTTTAGTTGATTAGCGTCCGTTAGCATCAATGAAATTGAGCTGTACAAGCTGCTTTCCTGTGCTGAGAAATAGTACAGCCTGTACTATTTCCCAGCACAGGAAAGCCGCTTCATCCTCCAACGTAATGATATATACGACAAATAAAAATATCACTTGTGAGCACATTGACATGACAGGTCAGCAACCCTGCTTTTCACCATTATCTCCTAGCACTGGGGTGTGCAAACTATTAGAGCTGCGGCCCCCCCCTGCCTTCTACTCCGCTTGCTTGCGCCCCCCTCACCTCTTGTGCTGGCCTCAAATGACGCAGCGGGGTCACGTGATGTCACGCCACGTGACCCCGCGGCTTCATTTGATGCTGTGTTGCCATGGCGACGGCCATGTGACGTGATGTCACATGACCGTGCGGTTTCATTCGACGCTGCGTTGCCATGGCGACGCGTCACAGCAGCCTTCAGAAGCAAGGTAAGTTGAGTTGCAGAGGCTCCACGTGATCCCCTTGCATTTAATTTAAATGCCTTGGGGAAGAGCGCGGGGCCTCTGCAACCACCGCGCCCCCCAGTTTGCGCACCCCTGTCTAGCATACAATGTTTCCACTGCAGCCAGGGATCCTGGGAAATGACATGCAAATGAGCACACTGTTTTGCTTCAAATCCATTTTAACATGCACCCCTATTAGCTTATGCCTGCCGTATTACACAGCTTTTCAGCACAGTCTGGATTCAAGAAGTAACCGTCAGTAAATTTCAGGACAATAATAGCTTAAAAAGGCCAAGTTGTAGGACAATAAATCACTGTAAAAATTCCACGTGTTTGAGTATAGACAAAATATATGATGAATCACATGTACCATATGAGAAAAGAAGTATTCTAAACTTATCATGCCAGAAGCTGCCGATGCTTGACAGCGAGAGCCTGTTAAATCTCAAATTAGAGCCTCTTAAATCTGTTAATTTGAACTCTACATTGCTTGAGGACTGACAGCCAGAGATCAAGCCCTATAGCATCAAATATAAATGTATGTGCAAACAATATGAAAAATTAGTGGGGAAAAAAAAAATGTTAGCAACTAAATGAAAAAAAAAGTGCTGGAAATGCCTGGGAGGAAATTATCCCCAAATCCCCGCTGGACAGGATCCACATAATGTATAGATAAAGATACTATCACACAAAATACAGGATAAAGTGATCACATATATATTGTAAAAAAAAAAAAAATGAATACATCACCACCACAGACAAATATAATATAGAGGTGTAGGAAAGGACAGCAGCTGGAGAGAGAGAAAAAATCTAACGCCTTTCTCAAGTGCAATCACCTAAACATAGCCTCTTAAATCTGTTAAATTAAACGCTACATTGCTTGAGGAGTGACAGCCAAAGAGCAAACTCGTTGGCACCATCTGTCAACAGAAGGGTTCATTTGAGTCTGGCCACTAGAATGCTAATCAACACCAAGCTCCAATCAAGTGATTGCAAGGACACATCCAAGTGTGAGTCAAAAACCTTGATGAATGGTTTATCATTTGATTGCAGGTGTTCCTTGAGTAATTTTGTATTTAGTACCCATTATTCATTGGATAAATTCAGGCCTTATTGTGTTTCCTGCATTCATCAAGAATACAGTATTTTATTTATATTCCGGTCTTAACATTGGAGCCAGCAAATGCTCATTTGTTGCCTATTCTTAAGGAGTTGGCGCAAGTATAAAATGTGTGTGAGGATCAAAAGTACATCTATAATGTAAACATAAGCGCTAGATCTGTGTCTGCAGGTACCACAAACCAGGGCAAGTGGATCTGAACTGTGGCTTATCAATAGTAGCAGAGCAACCACAGGTCAGAAACAAAGTCTAAATATGCAGCCCATATACAGTAAGCTGGTAATCAGTCTGTCCTTCTTGTTATAGAAGTCTGTGGGGTAGCAGTGCCGCAATCTGCTGCAGTCATGCAGGCTGGGAGATCTATGGGATGGCAGCTCTGTAAGCTGTCAGCTGATTCTTAAGCAGGTACCCTAATATTCCTGTAGTTTCAGTCTTAAAGGAGAAAGGGACTGCCTAAACCACACCAGTGGTAACAGCACAACAGTCCAGAGGAAGAACCACAAATATACAGCACTACTAATTAATTGAATTACCACTGTGTCACTGTGCAAGGCTACAAAAGCCATAACAACCCCCAGGATACACTGTCAATTTTTAGGACCACATTTGTGGAAGTAAAAAGTCCACTGATCAATCATTCTGCCACTGTGTCAGTGTGTAGGGCTACATGAGTCTCAGACTGGAGTGAAGGAGAATCCGGCGCCACTGCAGTGCAATCCAAGCAACTTCCGGTACACAGTTGAAGAAACATTATTTTGACAGTACACATAGAGAACCCAGGTTACACCACAGCCTCCCCCTCAACGCGTTACTATTAGTGGTCTACATTGCCCTGCCGCACTCGCTCTCATTGGCTGTATTGACACTCATGGGTGCCGGAACTGCTCACCTGAGCACAAGACAGCATCCCTGCTCCTACAGGAGTCTCAGATTTTAATGTACATCCTGCGAAAGGGGAAATCCGCACAGTTGACCGATGATTGATTGTAATTCATATGGAGTACGGCCATGTGGTACGAGCCACGTGGTATGTCTAGTGGTTGGTGTATAGTTATTGCAGACAGTTAAGGTCCCACTAAGGTGACACTACAGTAACTAAAATGTCATGAGACAAGTAAGGTGTACATCTGAACCGTGATCATTCAGGGTAACAGGAAAGTTTAACTAGGGTTAAGAAAACGAGAGAGCTAGACTCATGTTCACGATGATCACGGTTCAGATATTAGAGAGGGTTGGGGTTCATTACAATGCATCCGATCTCAGACGCACTATTAGAGAGGGTTGGGGTTCCTTACAATGCATCTAATTTCAGACGCGCTATTAGAGAGGGTTGGGGTTCCTTACAATGCATCTAATCTCAGACGTGCTATTAGAGAGGGTTGGGGTTCCTTACAATGCATCTGATCCTAGACACTATTAGAGAGGGTTGTGGTTCTGCAGAATTTCACAGTATAATTATAGGGTTCCTTAACCAAAAAAAAGGTTGGAAACCACTGCTGCAAATAAATTTAGACCTTGTTTCTGACCTGTGGTTGGTCTGCTGCTATTGATACCGCCCCCCTCCTCCCCCCCCCCTGCTCCAGTTCTGACCCCCCTGCTCTGGTTTGTGGTATCCTGCAGACACACATCTAGCACTTATGTTTACATTATAGTTGCACTTTTTAATCCTCTGTGGTTGTAGTGTTGACAATTATCATTACACTAATTGATAGGAGAAGGAGTGGCTCAGTGAGTAAAGACACTGACTGGCACTGAGTTTATATATATATATCCTAAATTGTCACAGTGCCAGCTTCATATAACTTTGGTCAAATCACAATCTATTTATGGCTCAAAAAACACCAAGAATCAGATTAATTAGACCAATAATATCTATGTGCTGAGCCATGTACAAATTTACTACACAAGAATTAAAATGTAAAATTGCATGTACTGGTATACCAGACTTCATTGCCCTCTATGATGCATTATAGTGGGATCTGTATATTCGTTTTTCGGCATTGGACCTGTATATTCCTACTTCAGAACCACAGACGTTATAAAAAAAAAAAAATAAAGGCGTCTCACATACAGTATGACAAATAAAGCAAAATTAAGTGGGAGATGATTTATTATAGTAAAATAAAGGTAGACTATAGCAGATCGGGTAAGTGATGGATCTGCTGTAATTTTATTTATATACATTTGCTAAATGGGTACTTACCAAAAACTGTAAGCTCCAGGTCCCTCCTTCCCTTGCCAAGTGATGGGAAACTATTTAGCCAGGTGAGAGTAGAGTATACCAATAGTTCTCCCATAGAAAGCTCTGTGACCTGCGTCGAATGCAATAAAAAATTAAGAACAAAATTAATTTCTTACAGCGTTTTCAATTATATATATATAGATTGTGATTGCAAAATCAGGTGTATGTTTGCTGTTCTTATGGGCAATCTGATTGGTCCGTCGGTCTGTCACTCAGCCTCTGGCCAATCAGATTGGTCCGTATCCCTGCCCCACCCGCACGCCTCTCATTGGCCTGCGTGGCTCTATGACGTCACCCAACTGCCACTCTCTTCTCCTCCTCACCCGCAGCTCACCTTCCCCCTCGGCCTCACCCAACTGCCACACACACACGCATAACCACCCGACCACTCTCCTCTTCACCCAGCGGCCCGGACCGCCAGCTCCCCCCCCCCATCACCCCTCCACCCATCACCCCCCACCCATCATCCCCCCAGCTCATCTCCCCGCCGGCTCCCCCCATCACCCCCCCTCACCCGCAGCTCACCTCCCCGCCGGCTCCCCCCCCCATTACCCCCCTCACCCGCAGCTCACCTCCCTGCCGCAGCTCACCTCCCCGCCGGCTCCCCCCCCCATCAACCCCCCACCCGCAGCTCACCTCCCCTGGCTGTGCAACGCTCTGCAGGACGCGATGCACATGGCTGTTCCCTGTGGCTTTGCTGTAGTGCAAAGCGTCGTGCCCCAGGGAATCCACCAGGCTCACCCGAGCCCCGGCCAGCAGCAGCATGCGGGTAGTGTCTGTGCTGTCTCCCTCACAGCACAGCATCAGGGGGTCCTGCAGGTATGGGAGGCGGGGTACAGGGAGACCCATACAGCACACCATCAGGGGGTCATGCAGGATGGGGCCCGAGGTGAGTGCGACAACAACCCCCCAACCACCCACCCGCAGTGACCCGCCGCACGCTGCGGGACATGCCAGCAGGGGGGGGAGGGGGAACAGGGCAGTGGCGGCCGCACGGGACATGCCCTTCCCTCTGGCCCCCTTCCCCACAGCGCTCCCTTGCTTGCCCGCGTGGGAAGGGAGATGGGCGCCGGGGGGTGGGGTGGTGGTGCGCAGTCACGGCTGGCGGGAGGTGGGGAGCTGTCTGTTCGGATCGCCGGACGTTACACTCTCCCCCCTCCCTCCTCCTGTCCACTGTGTGTGTGTGTATGGGAGAGTGTGTGTGTGACACTGTGTGTGTGTGTGTCACTGTGTGTGTGTGTGTGTGTCACTGTGTGTGTGTGACACTGTAGGGTAGGGACCGGAGCTGCGCATGGGGGCGGGGGGGGGGGGGGGGAACGGAGAGAGAGGGGGGAGCGGAGAAACAGACAGGGGGAGTGGGGAGAGAGGAGGGAGTGGGAAATTTTAAGCCCGGGCAACGCCAGGTGCCTCAGCTAGTGTGTAATAAAATCAATAGTGTTCAATGCATATTATATTAGTATTGATTATTGAGATGAATACACAGTATATATTCATCAAAATAATCAATACTAATATACTATGCATTGCACTATATATATATATATATATATATATACATGAAAACGTTGTTTGTTTGCAGAAAACTTTGTATATTTGCTGTGCCTCTGGGCAATCTGATTGGTCCGTTGGTTTGTCACTCAGCCTCTGGCCAATTTGATTGGTCCGTGGCCCGGCCCGGCCCCCCCTCTCATTGACCTGCGTGGTTTGCTGACCTCACAAACCCAACTGCCACACTCTGAACAATCACTGCCTGTTCTCACCTCCTCTGCGGACTAGACACCACCTCAGGTACCCAGCGTGCCCTCCCCCACCAACACCACCCCCACACACTAAACCCTCCCTGCTCTCACCCCCCCTTCACCAACACCACCCAGTGCAGTCACCCGCCAGCACACCATACACCGTCCGGTCACACACACCCCCCTCACGCACACCCTCCGCTGCTGACACCCAAATGCCACCCCCACCCCACAAACAACTGCTACCCCCACCCCCCTCCCCCCTCCCGTACACCCTCCGGTGCCACCGCTACTTACACTCTCTCACCCGCAGCTCACATCCCCGCCGGCTCCCCCCCCCCATCACCCCCCCTCACCAGCAGCTCTCACCACCTGCAGGCCCCGTTTGCTCTCCCCTCAGCGGGGACGCCGGGAGCGCCGGGAAGGGGGGGTATGTGGAAGGAGCGCACGCCGCTTCTCACCACCCGCGGGCCCCGTTCTCTCTCCCCTCCCCTCAGCGGGGACGCCAGGAGCACCGAGGAGGGGGGGTGTAAGGAGCGCATGCGGCTTCTCACCACCTGCAGCTCACGTTCTCTCTCCCCTCCCCTCAGCGGGCACTGCCGGGAGTGCCGGGTGGAAGGAGCGCACGCCGCTTCTCACCACCCGCAGGCCCCGTTCTCTCTCCCCTCCCCTCAAACAACTGCTACCCCCACCTCCCTCCCCCCCTCCCGTACACCCTCCGGTGCCACCGCTACTTACACTCTCTCACCCGCAGCTCACATCTCCGCCGGCTCCCCCCCCCCATCACCCCCCCTCACCAGCAGCTCTCACCACCTGCAGGCCCCATTTTCTCTCCCCTCAGCGGGGACCGCCGGGAGCGCCGGGGAGGGGTGGAGAAAGGGGGAGGGGGGGGGGGGGAGGGAGAGAAAACACCAACAGGGACAGGGGGGCAGGAAACAAGCACCGGGGACAGGGAGGGGGAGAACCGATTGCCTGGGATGGGGGGGGGACTCACCCCCCACCTCACCCCCTCCCCACCCAAGATTCACACTCACCCCCCACCCAAGATTCGCCCCCCATCCAAGATTCACCCCCCCTTCCCCACCCACCCAAGATTCACCCCCCCTCGCCCACCCACGATTCACCCCCCACCCAAAGATTCACACCCACCCACCCAAGATTACCCCCAAAAGATTCACCCACCCCCACCCATGATTCACCCCCCCACCCACGATTCACCCCCCAGTGAGATTCACCCCCCACCTACCCACCCACGATTCACCTACCCCACCCACCCAAGATTCACCCACCCACCTACCCACCCAAGATTCACCCCCCCCACGCACCCACTCACCCAAGATTCAAAAGATTCACCCCAACGATTCACCCCCACCAACCACCCACAATTCACCACCCACCCAACCAAGATTCATCCCACCCAAGATTCACCCCTACCCAAGATTCACCCACCCCACCCACCCACCCTTCACCCCACCCAAGATTCACCCCACCCACCCACCCTTCACCCCACCCAAGATTCACACCCTCCCCACCCACCCAAGATTCACCCCCACCAAACAATTATTAGGGATTCACATCCCGGGCAACGCCGGGTCTCTCAGCTAGTGTGTATATATATATATATATATATATATATATATATATATATATATATATATATATATATATATATATATATATATATTGTTGCAAAAATCACATATATTATATTACCTCTTTCTCTGTTCCACTCTGTTCCGCAACCAACTGATCAAACACTGTCCCATAATCCTCATAGATCTTCTGCATCTCGTTGATGTGACTGGCCACTTTTTCCATAGCCTTCAGTGCTTCTGAAATGTTGAAAATCACTAGCATCAGGTTTACGGTGAAGCTGTGAGAACGGCTCTCCGTTTTTTTTATAAGTATGACTAGAGCTCTTAATTTTAATAAAGATTCGAGGTGTCCTGAATTTATATGTAATGTGGGCAAGAAAAACGTTTCAGCGCTGCTTAACTCATAATTAATAGACCCCCTTTTTAAAGTGAAAGCTATGTGACAGTTTTTTTTAAATGGTTTTAACTAAAACACGTGTGAATAATGCTTACGTATATTAATTTTAAAAAATGTATCTCCATTTAAAAAAACATTGAAGAGAAATTATTGAATGTATTCATTTGTCAAATGTATATTAAAGCTAAATTGTTGCTGGATTAAAAAGAGCAGCTTGTTGTTAGCTGCTGACATGGTGCTTCAGCCTGCTTCCAGGAAGACATACGGAAAGTATTTGTCATGTACAATATGCCAAGGCCAAGATTAACTGTGCATATGTGCAGTGCATGTTCTGAACATATGCAGTTAGCATGCTTTTGTAGCCAGAAATGCATCAAGTGCCTAACACCACATACAGATGTAGCAGACAACAATGCTCTGGCTGATGACACGTGGGATATTCTGTGTTGTAACGCAGAATATCACCGAGTTTATACAGGATTCACTGGCAATGATAACGCAGCATATCGCACCATAAAGCACCAGCGGGAACACAACCTCTGGCTGTATTTGTAGTAGCTCACTAGACTACAATATTTAAGGTGTCACTCTTAAAGCAGAAAGAAATAACTTCACTGAGAAACACAAAATGTTTCAGGACAATAGTTCATTTATTTAATGCATCACTCCTCGGTGAAGGGGTTAAGAAAATGATTATTTATAATTTGATGATTAAGGGCTTAAGAAAATGATTAATTTATAATCATGGTACGTACGAAGTCTTTATTGCCATATAAGTGTAGAATTAGCAGGGAATGCACTTTGGAAGAATTTGTAACAATAACTGAAACACAGAATTGTGCAATACATCCAATAATACGGAGTGCAAGCTGCTTGCGGACTATCAGGGTGAGAGAACGTAATAATTGGAGGACAGATGGGCCAAGGTTAGGTTCAGCTGTGACTGTTGCACAGATCTTACAATATTCTCTGGGATTAAATGGGTAGCCAAATTCTTGTGGTTTATGTAATAGACAATGTCAAATTGAAGAGGTTTTCCTGGAACATATGTTTCAGGATTTCATAAAAAGCACAGCACAGAATTGGTTGTGAATCAATGGCTTTCGCTGTACAGTTTCATTACACAGTATACAGTATACAAGCTGAACATGATTTAAGTTAATTGAGGCCCATTTAGCCCGAAATAATTACATCTATTTTTCACCTTTTCATAGTGACTTCAAGTCAATGTGAAAAGGAGCTTTCTATTGGCTGCGGAAGCAAGGCTGACCCTGGAGGACATGACATGTTCTCCGGGCCAAGCATTCTTGCTCGGTCGAAACGCTGCCTGCATCTCAGGACCTGGGGACTGCAGATCGTCTCTGAAAGATTCCCACTCCCCTCCTGGTTCAGGTAGTATAAAAAATAGTAAGAAGTACCCCTCCCTAAAAAGGAGCAGCGACTTTAAAAGGGGCCATTCCTAGAAGTTAACAAATGATAATGATGCTTTCAATAAGTTCAATGTAGATGATGGTCGCTTAAAAATAAATAAGTCATTTGAAATCATGTTTTATTGTTTCCATAGGGATTAAATGTTTTGCAATCTTTGAAGACTGTTGTGGATCTTTAAATAAACAGGGAAATGATTAATTCCATTTTTCTTTTGTTTCGTTTGTAAAGTTATTATGATGCCATCGTTAACCAAAACAGATAAGATTAGAATCACCCCCGGAAAAATACAAACCTGTTCATTTTTAACAAAAAAAATGTAATTCTAAAAGTGAATGGATCATTATAAGCAAGTTGAATACATTGAGAAGTGGTTTCACTTTTTTGCCCTTCACGTGGGACTTCCCTTTTTAAATGAAACTGCCTATACTTTTCCTTCTCCTCGGATTTCATGGATTAATTGATAGAGCATATGCAGTTACAGATGCATGCTTGTGTAGCCTGAAATTAAATCAGAAATACTGTTCTTCTTAGATTTGGTTTCCTCACTAGTGACAGCTATTAAGGAATTCTTTGATTATGAAACGAGCATTTAAAATAATAGAGAAGTTGAGTACATGGCTTAGAACGTTCCCTTTACAACCTTAATATATGTTGGTAAAGAACGGGATGAGACACCCAAAACGGGGCCATTGCCTACATAAGTGCTGAGTAGCCGGCGGCAGGCTGGCACTGGGTTGGACAGAGCCTCGGGGGGACTTGAAAAAGGCCTGAACGCTGGGGGTTTGCTACGTAAGGGCAGGCAGCATGGCTTCCCCGCATGTAACCAAGTGTGAAAAACTACAGGAATTTAGGGGGATTAAGAGGTCAGTAGGGCAGCAGGCAGAACAGTAAAGCCTGCAAAGGTCCCACCTAACTGTCCCAATTTAGGAGGTTTTGTATTTGCCAACGTTTAATGAGTACGCTAATTTTTTCGCTGATTAACTGTCACAGCAAGGACCAACAATAGCAATTCCGGGACATCCTGGTCAAGGATGCAGAAAACTAAGCGAGCAAGACACCGGCTGTATGGCTGGGCTGGTTACCCAAAGAGAAGATTGGTAGGGTCTAGGTGCCAAGTCTACAGCTGGAGCCGGCTCTACTCAAATATCAGCAAGGTGGACGAGAGGAACAGCTGTATGGATGGAACCTAGCAGCCACTGTTTATTTTTTTTAGAAATTATGGTTAGCATACAAGGGAGGGGGAATGGAGCGAACTCCACACAGGCGATTTAACGGTCAGACATGGTGTGCCCATAGTTTTGGGCTGGCGGGCAGTCTATGTTTTGATACATTTATGTAAATTAGTAAATAAAGCCGTGACCTTTAATTAACCTCGATAACAGGATGTCCGACTATTTCAGGAGGGAGTGTTGTCGGTGGGAGGGTGAAATACACATAAACCGGCCGGAGATCTGCATCATAAGCCTTTAATTTAACTGCACCTCAAACCTTTGCTAGACTGCTAGGGCAATCTTGATTACATCTATATAAAGTCTGATCTCTAGAGAAATGAACTTCTAGCTTAATGAGGACCATTATCTCAGACTAGTTTTGAGAATGTATAATTTTCAATGTCCCTTTTCCCACAATTATTAAGGTTGATGCTTAAGAAGAAGGTCTTCAGAGACATACATGCCACCCTGTGTCTCATCCAATTGCAACAAAGGTGTTTCTGAATTGCTTAGGAACAACTGATAACCCCCATTCAACCAGAACTTCTGTGTGACACTCCTGTTATACTACGTGGCTGGATAAATGTTTCCTCATTTAGACAGGGTAATCACTGTAATTATCATTAGTGCTAGTGTGCCATGAAGCGATCAGATGTCATGTTAACAAGATTCTAATGTTTTAGGCAGTAAACAATTATCCCAATATGGGACAAAATGTTATTTCTCATTGTAAGTAAACTGCTCTGCTGCGACTAGTGATTTCTTATCCACTGAAAGATTCTAATATCAGCAAATTAATTAACATACTAATCAGACGTGTTTCTATAGCATATCTCATGCTCTAGGTGCAATGCACAAGAACATGGTAACGAGCAAGGGAAATGTTGTTCTATACAAACAAAAAACTATTTTCACTAAAAACTGTGTAAGTTGTGTGTCTTGTGAGGCTGAAAGTGGATGTAATAGAAATACTGTTACACGGAGCTATATGTTCATTTTCAGAGGAGGATGAATATTTCCCGTTTGCATGAATGCATATTTTCCCAATATTAGGAGTAGCATGGTGTCATGGTCATGTCTAGCATACAATTGAAGGTAAAGTACCTGTCAGGTGGTAGTGCTCCTCACTTTCATTGTCGGTCAAGGAGACCAGCTCTTTCAGCAGCAGTGGGTACTTTAGAACCCTCTGCACCGGTTTGATGAGGTATGACTGAAGCGTAGAAGAATGCTGCTTTGTTGGATTCCGAGCATCCAGAAAATCCTTAAATGCCTTGTCTGTTTTAGCTGAGGGAGGAAATAGAGAACTACGTTTAATATGTCACGTCACTGATGTAATTACTTGCCTTAACACAGCGGTCCCCAACCTTTTCGGCACCAGGGACCGGTTTCGTGGAAGACTATTTTTCCACGGACGGGGAAGGGGGGAGGGAGGGGTGTGGGTTTCGGGATGATTCAAGCACATTACATTTATTGTGCACTTTCTTTCTAGAATTATTACATTGTAATATATAATGAGATAATTATACAACTCACCATAATACAGAATCAGTGGGAGCCCTGAGCTTGTTTTCCTGCAACTAGACGGTCCCATCTGTGACTGAGACAAGTGCGCAGTGCGGGAAAGAGGTGCGGACTAAAATAAGTGTCGGATTCTGACTTCTCATAAGGACGCGCAACCTAGATCCCTCGCATGCGCAGTTTACAGTAGGGTTCCTGATCCTATGAGAATCTAATACCTCCGCTGATCTGACAGGAGGCGGAGCACAGGCGGTAATGCGAGCGATGGGAAGCGGCTGTAAATACAGATAAAGCTTCGCTCGGCCACCGCTCACCTCCTGCTGTGCGGCCCGGTACCGGTCAGTGGCCCGGGGGTTGGGGACCCCTGCCTTAACAGAGCCATCCCCTATTCTAAATTAGATACAGTGTTAGAGACTACAGGATGAAAGCACATACTGTAGGTAACATGTATTATTGCAATCAAGTTGTGTTTGTAAAAGTTTTTTTCAAATGCTTTAATAAAAATTTTCAAATGATGCCAATAAAGCAAAAAGACAAACCATATTAGAAATTACCTCTTTCTAGAACTTTCTGCACCTTGATATGGTTGGCACAGAATCCACTGTATAGTTTGAAGTGGTCAGCATAATAAAGGAATGATCCTCCGAGAGAAAAGAGCAATTTCTGAAAACAAAACCAAGTATAAAGTTAATTTATTTTCTTTGCATACATATTGCTGTGCACCACAAAAATATATTTTTTGTGTGGTTGTGGGGGACGGGGGCACACGTGGCACCTTCTGTAATGGATATGCATGTGCCAACGATACCCCCTCACCGATATCCATCCAACCTCCAAACTAGTCTAAACTTGTTGATGATCTCCTTGACAAGCACAAAAAGCAGCCAGAACCTACAGTATGGTGGGCCATCATCTACCAGCTCTGAGTCTCCCTCAATTGAGGACTATGTCCAGCACGACTTGGCTTCCTCTACCACAGAGCGACACCCTGAAGATGAGAGTTCCAATTGTCACATTGTATATGTAGTTTAGGCTGTTACTGCTATAGATTATGCTCAGACAGCTGTTCCATATGTAAATATAATCCATGTACCTGTATGTATAATCCATGTACCTGTATGTATAATCCATGTACCTGTATGTATAATCCCTTTACCTGTAACTATAATCCACTAGAAGTTTAAGTACACATGTAGGGTTATTGCATTTGTTGTGTTTTATAGCATGATGAACGGTCCATATGTGACCTGAAACGTTCTTTCTCCTCTGTTCTTGGCTATTACAATAAATGAAGAATTGCATTGTGAACTTGTGAGTAGAGCTCTACTTTGTACCTCACTCCTAGTTTAGACCTACATTTTGAGGAATGTGTGTTTTATACAGTAGCATGCCACTGCTTAGTTAATATGGCCTGGGACACCAAAAACATAGATTGTAAACTCATCTGGGCAGGGACTGTCGGTAACAATCTTACCTGTTGCTTACCGCGCACTATACTGTACTGGTGAAGCGTTTTGAAACCCCATAAGCGCTATATGAAATTAAGTTATTATTTCAAGTTGTTAAAACCAATATAAAAAACAAAGCTATATTCATCAAGGAAACAAAAATCCATTGAAAGTAATGGGGGGTTTTCCCTTCAGAAATCTGGGGCAATTCTTTCACACAGACTTTGCCCTACAATAATCTCCTATATTTCAAACTTCCACACATCCTAAACCATATATGAAGAGGATTTACAGAATTATACTCCAGTTCCTGTACTGTGCTAGATACTACATTACAGAAGAAGTTAGTGAGTGGAAAGGCTCACCCGAAACTGAGATGGTATTTCAAGCATGTTGAAATCTGAGGAAGAAGAAGAAATGCCATCTTCCAGGGTCTCTAGGAACACTTTTTGGAATTCCAGCATTTCTGGAAGACTTCCAAACAAAGATTCCATCTAAAAATGAGAATTTAAATAGATTAGCTTCTATAAAATAGATTAGCTTCTATAAATAAGGGAGACTGGATTGCAACAACATGTTCTGATACATTATAACACCTTTAATCAGTGTCAATTTAAAGAAGTCAAATCCCACACATGTTGGCACAGAATCAACTTGTTCTCACAATATTTTTTTATTCATAAGATCTTTTTTGATGCTAGCTACAGTCACTGTGTATATAATAGTTCCTATACAAACAGGGCAGTGCTTTGTAGAAAGTTCATGCCGAATGAAAAAATAAATTGCAATGTTCCTCACCTCATCCTGAGTAAGAAATATTTCGTTTTGCAGAGGTTCCAGGTATAATTCAAAGAGGCAGCTTAAATCCTGTAATTCAGAATATGAAATATAAGCATATAATACAAAAACCTGAAGATTGGTTTTGGAAAACTGTTCTAATGGCAGTAATCCAGGAGCAGATTTTTGTTCCCTGGCTATGTGACAGGGAACATTTCTTATGTATTTACATTATAACAACAGACAAGGAGAGAAATAACCTAGTAAGGGCACTCTAAACACATAGGTGGTATGGGGAACACTTTAAAACATACACTTTATTCAAATAATTTAAAATAATGGGTGATAAAATAAGAATTAAACGTTTAGATCCTTCATATGAACACTGAATGTGGTGTTCTGGATCAATGAATGCTGACTGCAAATATCCTCTATTAATGTATGTTGCAGTTTGGACCAGTGAGTATGGTGAGTCACTGTCCAGATGAACCAAAGCACACTAAATGTCGCTGCTGTAACAGTATGTGCCAGTATAAACAATCCCTAATACGCAGAATATACAGCACTCTAGCATACATAAGGAACCCTAGCCAGGTCTGCCAAAAAACAGTGAGGTAGTGTGACTGGCTGAATGAGTGGGATCCTGGCTATTAATATAGCTAGTACAGAGCTAGGAATACTGTAGATAGATGAGAGAACATAGGGTTTGTATATAATCATATCACTGGCTATGAATATAACCCTGTTGTTATATGCACTTACCTAGGGAGCACCGACACATTTACATTTAGACAGTTGCGGCGGTTCCCTCTTTTGTTACGTATTTACATAATACACAGTTATTTATTTTTCATTATTGATTCAGCAATTAACTGGATTGCTGCATTGCTATTATACCAGAATTATGGCCAACAATATAATCAAGGTATGCTTTAGTGTTTGTGTGTATAATATATATATATATATATATATATATATATATATATATATAATCAAAAAATAAATAGATGATACCGTTCTGTGGCTAACGAAATGCTTTTATTTGTGCGAGCTTTCGAGATACACTTATCTCTTCTTCCGGCGATGTTACAATGAATGAAGCAAGCAAAGGGTATACTTAAAAACAGTGTCTCTTGGAATGTTATCTGTGCTGGTATATCTTGTGTGTTCACCTTTTTCAAGGAATAAATTATATTTTATCATATCTAAGCCGTGTTCAGTTCAACCCAGGTATTTTTGGTGTAAATTATATCTTGTCATAAAGTTACCGTGACAAGCTCTATAATTAACTATAGCACAGATAACATTCGAAGAGACAATGTTTTTAAGTATACCCTTTGCTTGCTTCATTCATTGTAACATCGCCGGAAGAAGAGATCAGTGTATCTCAAAAGCTCACACAAATAAAAGCATTTCGTTAGCCACAGAACAGTATCATCTATTTATTTTTTAATTATCGAAGCTCTGCTAACACGGTACTGATACCTCTATATATATATATATAGAGCATCAATAATCAAAAAATAAATAGATGATACCGTTCTGTGGCTAACGAAATGCTTTTATTTGTGCGAGCTTTCGAGATACATTGATCTCTTCTTATATATATGTAGCCCTCTTTCCCCCCCCTTAAGTGAGATTGAGGTGGGTAGGTGTGTCTGACTACTTATCAGTGTGGTGCTATACCTGTTTGGCAACCAGGAGAGCTGAGCTTCCGCCACGGGGAACCTGGGGTATGTACTTACACTCGGTGCAGCGCCTCCACTGATGAGGGATCTCAACGGGGTGAGAGTGTGCCCTCACCAGAACAACCATACAGTAAATACACACCGTGTGAATAAACAGTATTTACTGAGCATAACCTGTAACTCCAATAACACCTCTTTGCATAACATCAAAACAATATATCAATAACAGTGCATCACTCTGAATGCATACCATTCCCCCCACCCACATGTCCATCATCACATTCCCCGCAGTCTCTTGAGTGTCCCCAACAATAAAGACCAGTGTGAGTGTGAGGGATAGCGCTTCCCTGTGTTGGGGCCCGGTGGTGCACTTAATATATACTACCTCCCTGACCAGTCCTGGTCAGGAAAATCCTTGGAACTCAGCAGCACCGCACAGTGATCCCACGGCGTGCTGCGCTGCTCTCTGCAGGAATGGATGCACACGCTGCATCCACAGGAAAGGAATCTCCAGCCGGAATGCTCCTTTAACACAGTCTCTGAACACGCTGTCAGACAGTCAGAGGCCGTCAGACAGCATCCCTCTTGCTGCTCTAAATATGGTGAAGGAGTCCCTGTCCTAAGGCCAACCCTATATCATACAGCTTCCTCTGGTGTCATAGGGGACTAACTGGGCCCTGGGGTATACCTCTACCCTAGTCCCTGCATGCAGAATAACTCTCCCTGTAACTTCTGTCTGATCCCAGACTCTGGCAGCTCACCACGTGCAACTGGCACGGGTGATATTCACACACTGAACAACTAGCTCCTAACTCACTTATCCTAACGCGCCTGCAGCCGACACACAGCTCTCAGTCAGCCGGCAGACAGTAACACACGCTGCACACACACTGCACTCAGTACAGGCAGCGTCACATGCAACACTCCACACAGCAACCTGGAACCCTAACACTAACACTAACAGCTACGCACTGCAAACTTCTGGAACGCGTACAGCAACTTGCTGCACACTAGCACTATGCCTTCTTGTCAGGCCTCACAGCACTGCCAGCCGTGATCCTGACAAGACAGCACACACACACGCACTAAGGGCAGCGTCCCTATGTGGGCCGTCCCTCAACACTTACCCACTAACCTGGTGGGGAGTTGGGGCCTTACTTGGGATGTGGGGACCTTACTCGATGCAGGAGCTGCATATGCTCTCTGCACCCTTCCTTCCCTCACAGCTCCCCAGCTCCAACTGACAAACGTGCTGCAGCGCAAACAATGTATCTCTTTGCCTGCCTGGCCTTCCTAAGCCCTATTGGCTCCCTGGTGTCACATGGGGCATACAGAGGCTCATGGGATTTGTAGTCCCAGCTCAGAGCCTTCCCTGGTAGGCTAGGGGTTCGCGGGCTTTCCTTACCCTCCACTGCGCGTGTGCAATCTTTCCCGGGCTTTCTCTCTTCTCCCTGAGCTGTCTCTATGCTCGCGCGAGCTATCCCTAGCTCTGGGGCTTTCCCTGCGCCTACGCGTCCACTGCGCATGCGCGAGACGGTCCTTAATGGCGGCGCCCTGCTCTGCGGCCGCCGGGACCTTAGAGACGCGATCGCGGCCTTAGCAACGGCCCGATCGCGTCCCCGGCAACCGGCCGCAGGCAGGGGAAGCCGCGCTGCTCCCTGCTCCAGCCCCCACCCTTGGAAGCAGCCGTCGGGTCTTTCGGCACCCGTGATCGAGCTGACCAAGGGGAGGGGGGTCTCAAGGAGCTGCGGGAGCTCCAGGCTACACTCTCCCCCTGGTGGAAAATCCAACGTCCTCGCTTGGAGAACGCCATACCCTAACATAAGGTTTATACAATTAAAATGCATGGCACAGAACATACAACACGTGTCGAATTTACCCTTCAGGTTACATTGCACTTCCCACCAATTAACCGAAGCGTGCTGAGACCATTTGTGGGGAGCCCCTAATTGAACATGTGGGGGTACCTCACTTTTGCGTCCGTGAGCCTCCCCTAGAAAAATTTCTTGGAGAGCACACTCTAAAGCGACAGTTACTGGCTCTTCGCTACTTCCTCCCCCTGGTGGAAGGAGTAGCACAGTGTCTCTGAAGCAGACCCTTACCCGGTCATCCGCGGCAGGGATGCGGCAGACCAGGAGGCCAGGACCTTTTCCGCGGTCCACGACTTGGCGAATGGCACACTCCTTTTTGGGCTTAAAGGAGGCCAGTCTCCCTGGATCTTCCTTTACACAGTCCTTGTCACTACGGACTTGCGAGGCTTTCACTGAAAAGCGAGCACTGGACAATGTCTCTGTTTCACCTGACCGGGGGTAAAGAGTAGACACCCGACCACTGCGGTGATTCACGGTGGCCAACAGGTCCTCGGGGATGCTGTCAGTTCCCACCTCGGCCGTCTTGGGACCTGCCCCCGGTACTTCTGGGGCAGTCCACTTACGCGCTGAAAATTCGGGAGCGTTGGATCCCAGTCCTGGGACCACTTGTGTTGGAGCGCACGGGCTCATACTCCGTTCAGAAGCCGCAACTCTGGCCTTCTTCACGGCCAGCTCCATCGGAGATTGTGGGGAGTTAGGGAGTTCCTTACCACTCCACTGGCTTGGGATGGATTCTCCCAAGGAGGACACCTCCGCCAGGACGCGATGTAGCGGGGAGCCCTTCACCCGGGTGACCAGACTAAAGGAACCATCGTGCTCCGCGGTCACCTGGAGGCTCACCCCCGACACCCCTGGGGCAGTCGACTCACCCTCATCGTCGTTTGGTACTGGTCCCCATTCTAGGACCGATGGTACCTCGGTAGTAGGTCGGACTGACCATTGTAGGGCGCACGGGCCCACAGCAGGGTCCGCAACATCAGGATACACCTCCTCTAGGGCACACGGGCCCACAGCAGGCTCTGCATCCGCCAAGATAGGGTGTTCATTGCTGTCACTAAAGTGGTCCGCCGGTAGGCGCATCGCCACCGATGGGACTTCAACCTCGTCCCGCTCAGGAACCGGATCTGAAATGTTCACTCGGGCACACGGGCCCTCCACAACCGGTTGTTGGTAGCGGGAATCCCTAAGTAATTTCTCCCTGAAGACAGACTTAACTTCAGCACAACTCAGAGTGATATAGAGGTCAGGATCCTCCTCCCTAGAACAGTCTGTCTCATCCACGTTTGGTTGAAAGTCACAGTGCTTGCTCCCCCTGGTGGAATCTGAAGGAGGGGCACTTTCTACAAGGGAGTGGTTCTGGCTCTGTGCTGAGTCACTCACAGTGCAGGGGCGGGGTTCAGGTTTTCGCGCCCAACCCGGACAATACTCTGCAACAATTTCTTGCACAGTCCTGGTGCTCTCCCGACTTGGCGGGAGCCGCCATCTTAGGTGTGACTCTCTGCTAGAGAGAGACTCCATTTTAATCACAGTCTCTGCAATTACACTAGGGCTCTCTTCTGTATAGATAGGGGGGTAGCCTTCTGGTTTTCCCGCCAATCCCGGACAGTTTTCCTCAACACAATCTAGTGCAGGCTTGCAGCCAGCAGCACGTGCGCTCCCCTGCTCTGGCGGGAGACGCCATTTGGCTGGGTCGGCGTAAACTAGGGGGTACCCCTCAGCCGGGCCCCCGGGCATACACAGGGCGGACGGTGCCTCTGCCAGGCATATATCCGCGGTGGGGATGGCCACAAAAAGTATCATTTTCCATAGGGCCGTGGGATCGTGTTCTTCTTCTAAGAAACATGCGTGCGGCCACCCTGGAATTTCACGCATATAGGACTGAACCTCAACCGCGGGCATAGTTGCGGGAAGGCCTCCTACTACCACTACCTGGCCAGGCTCCATATACTGCCTCAAAGCCCAGGCAAGGACCTCGTGTTCGGACTTCACAAACATGGCGACAAAAATAGGAATGGGACAATTTGGGAAAAAAATGGAACAGAGCACCCCAGGTCTGGATCTCAGCAGCGCCTCCAAATGTAGCCCTCTTTCCCCCCCCTTAAGTGAGATTGAGGTGGGTAGGTGTGTCTGACTACTTATCAGTGTGGTGCTATACCTGTTTGGCAACCAGGAGAGCTGAGCTTCCGCCACGGGGAACCTGGGGTATGTACTTACACTCGGTGCAGCGCCTCCACTGATGAGGGATCTCAACGGGGTGAGAGTGTGCCCTCACCAGAACAACCATACAGTAAATACACACCGTGTGAATAAACAGTATTTACTGAGCATAACCTGTAACTCCAATAACACCTCTTTGCATAACATCAAAACAATATATCAATAACAGTGCATCACTCTGAATGCATACCATTCCCCCCACCCACATGTCCATCATCACATTCCCCGCAGTCTCTTGAGTGTCCCCAACAATAAAGACCAGTGTGAGTGTGAGGGATAGCGCTTCCCTGTGTTGGGGCCCGGTGGTGCACTTAATATATACTACCTCCCTGACCAGTCCTGGTCAGGAAAATCCTTGGAACTCAGCAGCACCGCACAGTGATCCCACGGCGTGCTGCGCTGCTCTCTGCAGGAATGGATGCACACGCTGCATCCACAGGAAAGGAATCTCCAGCCGGAATGCTCCTTTAACACAGTCTCTGAACACGCTGTCAGACAGTCAGAGGCCGTCAGACAGCATCCCTCTTGCTGCTCTAAATATGGTGAAGGAGTCCCTGTCCTAAGGCCAACCCTATATCATACAGCTTCCTCTGGTGTCATAGGGGACTAACTGGGCCCTGGGGTATACCTCTACCCTAGTCCCTGCATGCAGAATAACTCTCCCTGTAACTTCTGTCTGATCCCAGACTCTGGCAGCTCACCACGTGCAACTGGCACGGGTGATATTCACACACTGAACAACTAGCTCCTAACTCACTTATCCTAACGCGCCTGCAGCCGACACACAGCTCTCAGTCAGCCGGCAGACAGTAACACACGCTGCACACACACTGCACTCAGTACAGGCAGCGTCACATGCAACACTCCACACAGCAACCTGGAACCCTAACACTAACACTAACAGCTACGCACTGCAAACTTCTGGAACGCGTACAGCAACTTGCTGCACACTAGCACTATGCCTTCTTGTCAGGCCTCACAGCACTGCCAGCCGTGATCCTGACAAGACAGCACACACACACGCACTAAGGGCAGCGTCCCTATGTGGGCCGTCCCTCAACACTTACCCACTAACCTGGTGGGGAGTTGGGGCCTTACTTGGGATGTGGGGACCTTACTCGATGCAGGAGCTGCATATGCTCTCTGCACCCTTCCTTCCCTCACAGCTCCCCAGCTCCAACTGACAAACGTGCTGCAGCGCAAACAATGTATCTCTTTGCCTGCCTGGCCTTCCTAAGCCCTATTGGCTCCCTGGTGTCACATGGGGCATACAGAGGCTCATGGGATTTGTAGTCCCAGCTCAGAGCCTTCCCTGGTAGGCTAGGGGTTCGCGGGCTTTCCTTACCCTCCACTGCGCGTGTGCAATCTTTCCCGGGCTTTCTCTCTTCTCCCTGAGCTGTCTCTATGCTCGCGCGAGCTATCCCTAGCTCTGGGGCTTTCCCTGCGCCTACGCGTCCACTGCGCATGCGCGAGACGGTCCTTAATGGCGGCGCCCTGCTCTGCGGCCGCCGGGACCTTAGAGACGCGATCGCGGCCTTAGCAACGGCCCGATCGCGTCCCCGGCAACCGGCCGCAGGCAGGGGAAGCCGCGCTGCTCCCTGCTCCAGCCCCCACCCTTGGAAGCAGCCGTCGGGTCTTTCGGCACCCGTGATCGAGCTGACCAAGGGGAGGGGGGTCTCAAGGAGCTGCGGGAGCTCCAGGCTACATATATATATATATATATAGACAGTGTTCGACAAATCACCCAAAAATCTACTAGCCCAACCAAAAAATCTACTCGCCACCTAGTCCCGCCCCAACCCCGCCCCCCAATATAAAATATAATTTATTCATATATATATATATATATATATATATATATATATATATATATATATATATATATATATATATATATATATATATATATTATACACACAAACACTAAAGCATACCTTGATTATATTGTTGGCCATAATTCTGGTATAATAGCAATGCAGCAATCCAGTTAATTGCTGAATTATATATATATATATAATATACACACAATATATATATAATATATATATATACACACACACATACACCCACACACACACATTTTTTTAAAATAAACTTGAAAGATTTCCCCCCTAATTTAAGCAATGATCCAAATACAGTACATGCTAAAAAGCGTAATCAATACAAGTAGCGTAATCAATGCATACCAAGTTGTTACATAGTTATCAGGGTAGTTGTGTGTGTGTGTATATACACAATCAGTGGCTCAATCGTTGACTGAGGCACCTGTGCTGGTTACATATATATGTATATACACAAATACACGCACAGATATACAATATAATGAACTCTGAGACATCAGGGTCCAGAACCAAAAAAAAACATTTTAAATAGACAGGGCCTACCCTTTAGGAGTGGGACACCATTGCTGTCTGTGAGAGTACTAGTGGTAAATATTAGTAAGACCGTACTTATCAGCAAGCTAAAACTTTAAGGCCAGTAACAAGACGGAAACATTTAGATAACCTTTAATTTGCACTGTTTAGATCAAAACGTTCACAACTTCAGGAATATTAACATATGCTGCTCATGAAGGAGCGAGCTTAGGTTATAACATTATTTTTCATGGGTGCAGGAGAAAAACGGCAATATGTAGAAATGTCACACTGTCGGCAACACATTAGAAATCACAACCGCATCACTAAATACAATGTCTGTTCATCAGGACGATGCGATTCCTCAGGATGTTATCGTTGCGATGATTTTTACAGAAGACCCCGCTTTAAATAATTATTGGTGTTTTCGCAGTCGTTTAATCTTTTGAATTAAAAAACGTCATCTTCATCATCAGGGGCATAAATGGTTAAGTTAATTAATAGTTAGTTAATTAAGTTAGTTAATTAATTAATACATGTGTGATGGTAGATGAGGATATGTAGTACCACTATTACTTTTTTATACTTCACACCCAGAGTGCCACCACTTCTCTCATTTAAAAGCTTGTGATTGTACTTCCTTTCTAAAGATGAAATGATTATATATTTTAGAAAGATTCTCTCCATTCCTACTTTGAGCGTGAACATTTCTTTATTCCCTTAAAAAAAAGTTATGGTGGGTAGAAAAAAAAAAGTGTCAAAAAAACCTCCACTATAAAGGTAAATAAAAATATCACTTCACTGTGAGTGCTAATTTGCATGTCATTACCCAGAATTCCTGGCTGCAGTAGAAGCATTGTTTGCCAAGTGATAATAGGGAAAGACAGGGTTGCAGACCTTTGAGACCACAAGTGGTATTTTTATTTACTTTATTATTTCTATAGTACAGTTGACAGCTTAGCCCAAATGTTTAGGCATCACTTTAAAACATCTTTGTCCACTGGTTAATGCAGAATGATTGCTCTTACAACGTAGGACTAGAAGAAGAAAAAAAATGTTTTCCCGCACCTTAACGTAGGACTTCTCAGTGTCCACAAGTTCTTGTATTACTTTCCGAAGCCTGTCTGCATCTGACAAGTGGCGAGCCAGCGGTCTCCTCGGTGGGTCGGGGCTGTCATTTTGCCCATCCATCATGTCGTGGTTGACTTCCTGCATGCTTCGGCACAATGCAGAGATCTGCTCAGCACTCTATAGTTTGAATTAAAAAAAAAATGTTTGTTTTTTTTTTTTTACAACATTTTCCTCTTTAAAGCAGCAATTATCATGTGCTGTAATGCCAAGATTAATATTTAAAGTTAACAAAAAAACTGATTGCTATAAGCCCTCTTTATGAGGCATGTTATAATACGTCTTTTTAGAGGGCAGAATAAGCGTCCAAGACAGATGCTGGATAACATGGTAAAACATTCAGTATCAAAATATATACAGAACACTAATTTTGCATAAGACTGTTAACATTATGAAAAATAGTAAAATAAATAAACCTGTTAAATCCTCTTTCATTGTATTTTTGTGTGAGGTCTGGCTTACAACTTTAACAAAAAAACATTGAACATATCATTTTTGGAGTGGAGTCACGTTCATCTACCTCGTATGAAAAGCAACTTGCATTGTGTGTGTATTAGTGAGAGGGGCCATATTTACTAAGCGGTGCTATTTCGTAAGACACCATACAACAGTATTTTATTATTTTTTTTAATTTACCTTGGCCATAATGGGACTTATGACTTAGTAAAAATACATTTATATGACTATTGCACTTTTAAAAAGGGCTCTCCCTGACATTCTATTAATGTCACTGAAAAGTTGTTGAAATGTTAACTGTTTTTAAAAAGTAGCTGAAAGTGGTCAAAATGATTAGACAATTGCAATTATAATTTGCCTATATAGTCACGGACTGTGTCAAATGTGCCTTACATTATCCTACTATCCAGATACTAAAAATAAGATACAAATGCCAAAAGCAATGTTTCAATACAGCGCATATTTCAACTTTTCACTATATTTTCTTACCTGCAGAGGTAACCTTGGTTTGCACAGTATGCTTACACAGACCACTTATCACTTGGTAAGATGAGACTCATCTTGAATGTGCATTGGAATGGCTAAAACTCACACGGACAACCTTCCCTGTCACAGGCACACTGCAGTGAACTTTCCTAGGTTGTATCTTCCTAAAAACAGCATTAGCATGGACCATACAGCATTTCATGTGATTAAAAAAAAAAAGAAAAGGGATGATTTGGCAAGTTATACTGTACATGTGGAAACCAACACTTTATAACCTCCTTCAGGCTGGAGGCAGGAAGTAATGGGCAAGTGCTGTTGACATGTTTCTGAAAATTGCTTAAAATGTTTCTCTGCCCTGTCCTCGGCACACCCCAGTCAGGCAAGATTTTAACAATAATAAAAAGATCACTTGTGAGCACATTCACATGTCTCAGACAGGTCTGCAACTCTGCTTTTCACCATTATCTCCAAGCGTACAGTGCTTCCACCGCAGCTAGGGATTCTGGGAAATAACATGCAAATGAGCACAGTGTGTCACTTTTTGCTTCATGTCCATTTTAACATGAATCCCTATAAGCTTATGCCTGCCATATTTCACAGCTTTTCAGCACAGCCAGGCTTAAAGAAGTGCAGAGCCAGTAAACTTACTCACATACAGCTCTTTCAACCTTTTGGGTCTCATCAGAGTGAGGCTGGTTATACTGGCTTTG
Source organism: Ascaphus truei (assembly GCF_040206685.1). Lineage (NCBI taxonomy): Eukaryota > Metazoa > Chordata > Amphibia > Anura > Ascaphidae > Ascaphus > Ascaphus truei. The sequence goes on along the minus strand of NC_134486.1, from coordinate 226,814,941 downwards.
CAATGTGAAACTGGGATGTTTCAACCACACATTATATATGTCATGGTGGGTGAAAAACGTGTCAAAAATCCTTCACCAACAATAATAAATAACCAACCACACATTTGCACTTGCCTTACATGCGACGGTGTGATTTAGATGGTTATCCCTAAAACATGGACACACTGGAGATTCAGCAATCGCTTATTTATTCATTGTAGAACATGGCATAAAGCAAGCTGACGTTTCTGTCCCTCAGAGCCAACACAGTGAAATCACGCGTTCCACAGTCATGCATAGCTTTGAAAATATCAACAAGGTATGGCGCTATGTGACATGGCTCTCACATCATCGACGTGCTGGCTTTGTTATAGTACATTTTTGGAGTTACATACCATCGGAAATCGTCCCGCCTGTCTTTCCTCCAGTTCGGAGAGGCAAGTCAATCTGCAACGAAACACTACTTTGTCGTTGTGCCATAATGCCAAATTGCTGATGACGCAAGGTTGCTAATGATACCACAACATCCCAACGTTTTTCACATCAGATCACCCTTCCCCTCTTCCCTTTGGGTCGGAAAGGCAGGTTAATCACCATTGGGACACAACTCCGATATTGTGAGGCAACAAACCTGAGATGCAGATGACACCACAACACTGATGATGTGAGGATGCTGCTGATCTTGCGCTATTACATAGACTTCACATAGCGCCATACTGGGAACGCTGGGTGGGGGCCATTCAACGTGGATCACCCTGATGAAGGCCCTGAGGTACTGAAATGTTGGCTTGCCTTATGTCACGTTCTACAATAAATAAATAAGAGATTGCTGCATCTCTGGTGTGCCCGGCTACGTCTTATTCTGCTTGATCCCAATTACGCTGTCGGCGGCGAGTCACAGGGGCACCCTCCAAATATACTTTTTGCTATTTTTCATTTTTTTACTGTTTGAACATGCAATATTCCACTCGGAGCTCTGTGGTATCATTAAAACATGGTCTGATTGAGGTGACCCCAGGAGGGGGTTGAGAAACACTGGGTGGAATGGTTGAACGGTATTCCCCGAGTAACGGATACATGATTATCAATGATCCAAAAGTTGTGGTGATCAGGGCTGTCTCAATATTTTTTTAGACAAGAAAACTATTACTGGCTTTCCCAATGAAACGTGTTACTAGGATGAAAAGAAAAGTTAGAAAACAGTTACGTGTATGGCAGTCTCAGTAGCATTACCGTAGGTTTAAAAAAAAAAAAGTTGCAAATGTGTTATTAAACTGCTGTTATTAAATTGCTGTGCTCGGCTTTAAGCACTTATTCAATATGGTGTTAAGCCACTTCCCCGTGCTGGCACAGATTTTACTTCCACGTACATTAAATGGAGCTCTTCTCTGGGAAGCAACTTCACTGCATATTAAACAAAAAGGCTAAAAAGAGATAAAATTGTAGGGATCCAGTTTATAATGGGTAAGAAGCAAGAAAAGTGACACATTGAGTGCTCATTTGCATGCCCAGAATCCCTGGCTGCAGTGGAAGCCCCGTAGGCAAAGAAATAATGGGGAAAGGCAGGGTTGTGGACCTGTGTGATACGTGAATGCGCTCACAAGTGGTATTTTTATTTGCTGCACAACGATATATATATATACAGATTTAAAGCAAAGAAATGTTTTAGTTAGAACAGTATATGAATCATTCACCACCGACATTTGTAGTTTTATCTTCAGGTTTTCAATTTGAAATTTGTGTCACTTTACAACTCACATCCTAATTTCAGGGGATGTGAAACTAGACGAATTCCATCATCTTTTTGCATTTTTCTTTATTTTTTTAATCTTGCCTCTTCTGTTAATTGTTGCAGTACACTTTTTAGATAGGGGGGGGGGGGGGGGGGAATCAGTATTTGTATGAATAGAGATTTGGGATTGACATTGTTTATATACCTGCTAATGCAACCCGCACATAAAGGAGAGGACTACAGCTCTTCACCAGGACCTACCAGGGGTGGGCATCCCTTTTTTTTTTTTTTAAAGGTGGGCCGTTTTCCGACTGCCTCCTCCATCCGGTTTAAATTAATAGCTAAGCCTAAACTAAATAATGGTAAAAGTAAACAGGGATAATAAAAACATTACAATGACAACAAAAAATGTATTGGGAAGAGAAGAAAACACTTGAAATCCTAATTTAAAAAGAAGAATCTGAATGTAAAATGTCTCAATGTCATTTCTGAACTTGCATTTCAATTACTAGTTTCTCAATATTAGGATTGATTAGTGGATAACAGAAGCAGGCGGCGCCCACATGAACGTCCGAAAATAGAGATCTGTATTTATTTTTTAACAAGTTCATTGCCGAAAACGTCTGCTCACAAAACAAGTATGGGGAAATAACAAATATTATTTAGATTTAATTATTTGCATTTATTTTATGTTTTTAATTGTTGAAGAAGTTATTTAAATTGTGTTCCTTTCAAAATTTATGGTAATATCCATAAGTTTCTCCTGTAATGTTTTCTTAATTTTAAGGATTTCGTAGTGTTCCGTCATTGATTTTTCTTTTTTGCTCCTTCATCAGGCTGAATTCCAAATGCTGTCGATGGCCACAGTATGGCCAGCCCTGCAATAGACCATCGTGTTTTCCCTAACGCTACTTTCTAGATGGAGAAGCAACAGCAGTTTCTTCTCCATCATCCTTCTTATTTAAGGCTGCTCCTGCTCATTACACATTACAGCTTTGCCACCATCTGGATGCAACACCTCACATTTTAATGTACAGTCTCACAGTGAACATCAAACTACTGCTGTCTCACTGCTCCCGATGCCTCTTGCTGTGATCTCCCGAGAAGAAGCTCCTTAAAAACAGCATGACTGGTCCTGAGCCCCAGTTGGTTATTAGTCTATAATAAGCCCTTAACGAGCACAGTATACATTGAATACTCCATTGCATTTGTCATGCCTCCGATTAGAGAGTCGAGTATGTACAGGGTCTGTGGAAAGCACAGAAAAAAGTGTTCTTTGGCACATGGCACTTGTTTAATTTCTGCCTTAATACATTATATGCAAAAAGCTTCATTAAGCTTTCTCAACACCTCAGGTCCGAAGCTATTTTTGGACACAAAGTAAAAGGAAAAAAACAGAGATACTGCAAACAGCACATAATGTATTAATTTATAACTTGTGCATCACACATTAAAGCTGCAGTTCAGGCTCCCGTTTTTTTTTTTTTTTTAGTTTTTTTTTTTTTTTTAGTTTTTTTTTTTAACTTCAATAGTTTCATCTGGGCAATCTCTACTTACCTAAAAAACTGCATAGCTGCCGGCCAATTTGTTCTCCGTCTATTGATCGGCAAAGTTTGGCGACATCTTTAAATATGGGGAATGTAAATCGTTGCTATAGGAACAAGCATGCTTGTTAAAATAGAATACAAGAAAATTGGTCTTTCAAAGTTGTTGTTTTTTAAACAGAAAATGCTAAAAGTATTTTTTCTTACTACAGAACTGATTTATTAAAAAAAACACACATGCAGGATATTGCCTGAACTGCAGCTTTAAGAGATACAGGAAGAAAATGCCTTACTTAGCATCAATAAAATGCCACCGTTGTACTGATTAATTCCAAAGTGGCCCAAGCAGATGTGTCGAATGAAACCAAAATGGCTCTTATATCTATAAGAATGGTCCCTTCCTAATAGGAGTGCCTACTAATACAAGCTCATAACGTATAAATGTACTTCTATCACTAAAGTAACTCATTAATCATAATCCAATTCCTTGGCAATAATCACAGCACAGGAAGTAATCTCTGACCCATATGTATTCAAACACAGCAAGCTTCTATAATTCACATTTAACAAAATAACTGATACAGTATCTGTACAGTATATTAAACATTAAACACCCCCACTTGGGACAGAATATTGTATGGTTTGGAGCACATATCATTTGCTTGCAGTCATGAAATCATAGGACCTCCACCGCATATTTTCTGTAACCCTCACAACAATAGTTTCACGTTTTTTTCCAACAGTTATATGAAAGGAAAAAGACACTGCATACATGGCAGCAGCTCTTTAATGGACACATTTTATCTAGCAAATTAAAAGCTTCTACAAAGTGTCACCGAATGAAATGTCAAACTGTAACAATTCACATCAAGGCTCAGGTTCTTTCTTCCATTCTCAGCAATACTTTTACTCATCAAGGCCTTCTGAGAGAGACTTGCTGTAACATGCTCATGTAAAATAAATAACACAAGCTTGCAGGCTACAATAATGACTCAATACTGCAGAATCTAGCAAACCTTGACAAAGCGCCATGTGGGCACGAAACGCGTTGGAGGTTTGTGTAGCTCCTTTTAATGACTAATCAATAAACGTATGTTTTATCCTTGACTCTTCGCACTCTAGCCCTGAAGGTCTTTGCAGTGCATCATCATTTTCAACTTTACTCTCAAGAATCTAGCAAAGCATTATATAAACACGCACGTGGCAAACATATATGTTGGTAGACTAATGAAATGTTGTTATCCAAGGTTAATGTGTGCAGATGTGAATATGTACCTGCTGCAGTTGCTATGTAGTTTATAATATACTGCTCTGCTTCCCGTTAAAGGGGCAGACCAACTTAAAACAAAAGTGAACTAAGGCAATGGCAAGTTAGGTATGTAAAATGTAGCTGATTGTCACCTTAAAAAAACTCAACGCAGAAGTATTTTAAAATAATGTTTAAACTTGTAACATTTTCATGGTAAAAAAGGGGGGTTTACAATGTTTGGCAAATGATCTTATCACTAAAAGACATTATGTATTCATTAACATTGCATAGCTTAGCTTTATTATTTTGTTTACAATGTAATTATGGTGCCATCATTAATCTAACAGATAGACATAAGTAGCTGATAGCTTGCTTTCACTGTTCCTGACAAAACCTGATTAATATTTCCTGGAAAGTCGTTAACAATATATTCCAGCCTTCTAGCCATCAACAACCATGTAATATCATTAAGGGGGATATTACTCTGACAAATCCCACTGACATTGCAAATGCATTCAATGATTACTTTGGGGGGTGTGCTACTAACTTATTAGCGAAACGCAACCTGAACTACAAACATGAACCTCATTCTGAGAGTACCCCTATAGCACCACCCTCTCCCAACACTGCCCACAATTTTCAATGTCCCAGTATCTGAAGAGGAGATTACACAAGCGCTCCTAAAATTAAAACTAAGCAGCCAATGTGGACCTGACTTACTGCAATCTAAGTTCCTATGATTTGGTGCCCCAGCTATTGCCAAACCGCTTGCTTCTCTAGTCAACTCTATTCTGTCTGCAGGTCATATCCCTAAGACCTGGAAAACTGACAGAGTTGCTCCAATCTTCAAAAGTGGGGACAAAAACACTGTCTCAAACTACAGGCCAAACTCTCTTCTTCGAAGAATGGAATGGAACTGGGACAACTTACTGGTGCAATATTCCTAGATTTTTGCAAAGGCTTTTGATACTTTAGATCTGGTTATCTTGCTAAACAAACTCCAGTGCTCTGGAATAGGGAAGCATGCTTTAAAATGGTTTAATTTCTACCTATCAGGTAGATGCCAACATGTGTCTATCTCAGGCTCTAACTCCAACCCCTTGGATATCATCTGTGGTGTCCCACAAGGCTCTGTTCTGGGGCCCCTACTCTTCTCAGTGTTCATCCCACAGCTTGTAAGGGAGCTTCAATACACATGTATGCAGATGACACAATCTTCTATGCACACAGCCCTAGCCTCTCAGACCTTGGACACATACTTCAATCAGACTTTTTGAGACTTGAAAATTGGATTTCACAATACAAACTGTTTTTAAACACTGACAAGACAAACAATGGTATTTGGGACCAAGGCTACATTTTTAAAGCTTCCAATGAATGAGCTCCAGATCAGAACCAACACCAATACCACCCTAGCCCCTATTACTAGTTTTAAATACTTGGGCATATGGTTTGACTGCCATTTAACATTTGGGTTGCACTTTGATACCTCAACATCCAAAACCTATGCCAAACTAGGTGTACTTTACAGGAACAAATCCTCCCTAAGTCTGCTGGTCAGAAAGCGTATCACACAGCAGATGCTAATGCCAATTATAGACTATGGGGACATAGCATATGGTACGGCACCCCAAACCCACCTTAGCAAACTTGATAACCTCTACAATTCAATATGTCGTTTTGTCCTCCAATTCAACTACAACACACATCACTGCAAAATGCTCAAAGAACTAGATTGGCCATCACTTGAGTTTAGGCGCAAAGTTCATCTTTCCTGTCTTGCCTTCAAATACTTTCTGGGCACGCTATCCGACAATATGAACAAGCTCCTCACCCCTACCACATGCAGGACTTCTTATCTGAGATCTGACTCCAAAAGACTGTTCATGGTCCCAAGGCTCAAAAAAGTATCCGGCTGCTCCTCCTCTTCCTCTTTCCGTGCACCCCACAACTGGAACAATCTACCGAAGACTCTCACAGCCACCATCAGTTTAAGTTCTTTCAAAACTAAAGCGGTCTCTCATTTTAATCTGGTCTGCAACTGCTACATACTCCTATAATATATATTATCTCTTACTGTGCATGCAATGTATTTATATATAATGTATAACCCTGCTTACTTAATGTAACTATGTATTTGTAACCATGTATCTGTCCTCATAACTCTATGCCCAGGACATACTTGAAAACGAGAGGTAACTCTTAATGTATAACTTCCTGGTAAAACATTTTATAAATAAATAAAATATTAGTTTTTCACAAGATAGAAATAAGAATTTTACTCTAAGGGGAATTTACATTTTTCTAAGGAAGCTAATTAAACCGATAATTGAAACCGTTGTTTTGAGCTGCTAGGTTGAAATACCGCTTTAATGCTTTGATTTATTTTCATTCTGTTTTGAGAGTACTTGTAAAAAGTATTTTCAGAAATTAAATAGATGACACCATAGCTGTAATATTATTGTGCTTATTCCCTTCAATACTGGGTTAGTTAGATGGAATCTGGCTTTAAAATTCTACAGCTCAAGCTCATACAGCATTGAATAAGTCATAAAGAAAGCATGGGTCAAAAAGAGCACACATTTTCAACACCTACCTAACCAAATTAGTCACCATTTTATAACTAATCCTTTGGTGTAGTGTGGACATAACTACAACATCAGCTACACTCCAGGGGCCCTGCGTCCTAAAGGCCCTGCTAGTTTTTGTAGGGGAGATCACGCTCTGCGCTACATAGTGTGATCGATCAACAAGACGAACTGAAGGCGAGGTCACCTCCCCTTCCATCATCTGTGACGGAGAGATCACGAGTGCCGGATGGGCTACTGCACTCAGTTGTTGCTGCCCTTCCAGCACTCAAAGGGTTACGAATTATACTAAAAATGGTGTCCTTATAAATCCAAGACCTGAAAGTTTAAAATTAATGTGCAAAACCACTAATGGAAACATGGCAATGTGCTACGTGGGTTATTCATTAAACTGTGATGGAGGCCTATTGGTAGTAGCAACAGTACCAACCACAGCAGAAACAAGCACATCCCACTGCTCTTCTCTCGGACTCCGAGGTTCCAATTACAAGAATGACGGGCCGTACATCGCTAGCACTCTTGCAAGCTGAGCTTTTGTTACTCGGTGGAAGAAGATTGCTTGGTGGGTTGCTGGATACAGGGCAATATAAGTGCATGTTGATATTCTCTCTCCCCCTGTGGCCGATTTGTTCAAATGCATTTTTCTTCAGTACAGTACATTACTCACAACCTGTTTACACTATGCTTTGTGTGTGGGGTAGCTGCAGAATATAAAACAGAAAAGGTGCTTGATAGCGCTCTAACAAACCTAGTGAAGTGCATTCAATGAGTGCCCAAAAATATATAGGTGCCACTATATAATGACAAAACGAGTGATAGTATAAGGTGAACTAACGTATATATTTTTTTATTTTTTCAGAAATCATATTAACATATAAAGGGGGGAAGGGAGTGGGGGGGAGGGGGGTACAGAAAATAAAAGGGTTTTGGGGTGGGGAGGGGGGGTAGGGCGGTGGGGTAGCATCCATCACTGGCTTCATGCAAGAAGCAAACATTCTATGATACTTGTCACATCCTATGCTAGGTCTAGGTCTACCTAACCTTTAGTAGTTATTACTGGTTTCCTTACTATTTTATGGTTCCTATTGGGTTCTTCCATATGTATGTCTCCCAGGGGTCCCATATCGTCAGGAAGGAGTTGTGTCTGTCGTGTATTAGGCTTGTAAGTCTCTCCATCGTCATTATGTAGTTTATTTTGTGCAATACCTCGTTGATCGGGGGTGGGTCGTTCTTTTTCCAATGTCTTGCTATTAAATTTTTGGCTGCGGAGAGGATCTGCGTTATCAAAAAGTCTATTTTTCTCTCAAGTCCGTCTGTCGGTTTTAGTAAGAGCACTGTTTCTATGTCCCATGTTAGCTCTACCCCTGTTGCTTCTTCTATTAGGCGTCTAACTCTTCCCCAGAATAGGATGATTTTGGGGCAAGTCCACCATATATGTTTAAATGTGCCTATTTGGCCGCAGTTACGCCAACACATTGGGGAGGTTAGCGGGAAAAAGGAGTGGAGGCGGGCTGGTGTGTAATACCATCTGTGTAGGACTTTCAGGTTGGTTTCTCTGATTAGGGAACATCGGGAAGCTTTAGCTGTCCTTTCGTGGATTTCTGCCCAGTCCTCTTCCTCTAGGGAGTTTCCTATGTCGTGTTCCCAGTCTAGAATGTTTTTGCTTGTTTGGTCGTCATATTGTTTTAAAAGTACCTGATAGAGTTGGGCAATCGTTCCTTTATTGTAGTGACCTCTTTGGTATAGGCTCTCAAAGTTGGTGAGTGGCCTATTCCAGGTGTCGTTTGGTTGGATTGCGGAAACATAGTGGGCCAGTTGTATGTATTGGAATATTTGTGTGGTTGGGATGTTATATTCCTCTCTTATTCCCATGAATGATTTAACTTTCCCTCCCTGTTGCATGTCTCCTAACCTAGAGAGCCCTTTCTCATCCCATTGCTTAAAGATATTTGAGTTGTGAGCTGGTGTAAATTCGGGATTGGCTCCAATGGGTGTTAGGGGTGAGGGAATGGAGGAGATTTGCCTGTGTTTGCAGTTAACTAAACAGTGAACTAAAGTGCAAAAATAGGAGGCTAAACAAACACACTCAACCCTTATTTTGAGACCGTTTCAAAAGTCTTGCATGCAGAATCCTTCCAAAGAAAACAGGGGAGCGCAGCTTGCAGCCCTCACCACGGAATCTGGAAGTCCCAGACGCACCGGAAGTGACGCGGACCGCCGGCGTGGATGCGGGAGCACTCAGAAGCAGCAGCAGAGATCTACACGATTCACAGAAAGATCGCGACTCACTGTGTACTTGTCATTTGCTGTTGAATGCTGTTTGAAATCATCCTAAGTGTAAGCCTCCATTTTTATTGTGTTATAAGAATATATTTTTGCTGTCTACACTATTTGGTCCTTTTCTCTTTCTTGGAGATCGGTTGCTGGTAGTTGCTGCACCACCCACAGGGATCATCCACCCCTTTAAGTTGGATGACTGCCCCTTATTTTGCTACTTTCATGTGAGTAGCCATTTGTGAGCCGGTCATATTACATTTCTGATTCACTGTATGTCATCTCTGTAATACGTTTCATGGCTGCAAGCTGCACTCCCCTGTTTTCTTTGGAAGGATTCTAGCTGCAGAATATGTACTACCAGGAACAGTTTTCTTGTGCTCTCACTTACACTTAGTTTGGCTACAGATTAAAGTGTTCTGTCTTTCCCCTATCCACAGGTAGCCTAGTGCTCAAAGGCTACATCTCACTGCTGTTATGGGTATCGCCCATGTCACAAAAATGTGAGTAGAGCTACACAATGTAGAGAAAAAGTCTGAATCCGGCTTGGACGTGCTGCCTGTCCCAGACTCCCAAATACACAACATTTTCTGTTGAGTTGACAATGAAACTTTTACTTTAAAATTGAAAAAAAATGTAACTCATATCAAATTAGCAGTAAATGTCTTGTTTGTGTGTGGATTGAAAGATGGCGCAAACTGTAAAATATATCTTTCTGATCTATTATCCCTCTTGTATAAACTAAGCTACAGTGACACAAAACCACCACTAGACTTAATATTAGTAAATGTAGTACAGTAGCTAGAAAGATCACGCAAACTGTAATGAAATATAGAATATGTTTCCTTATTTTGTATTATCCCACTTGGGTGAACAAAACACTAACCAACAGATAATCTATGAAACACAACTAGAAATGATTGTGAGAAGAGAATTTGATTTTTTTTTTTAATGTCATTTAACAGGAGCATTTTTTTTCATCCTATTTATGTCGTTTACAAGCTCTTTAGAAAAAAAAAATGAAAATAAAAATAATGTTGGTATTATAAAATAAAAGATAATAATAATAATAAAATATACGTGAACACTGCAAGTGATTATTAGTGGCAATAAACAATTGCACAGTTCTGTTATGATTAATTTTACTCATCTTAATCTTCCCCAAAACATCTCTTTCTACTCACATTGAGATTGATTGATTTTGAGTATATATATATATATATATATATATATATATATATATATATATAATCTCAAAGACAACACAAAAATTAAGTAGCTCTAAAGAGGATGTGAAATAACCCTAATAAATGATAAATTATAATAACATATTTAAAATATTAAAATAAATTAAAATTACCACAATTTAACCTAATAATATCTAGAAACCATAACGTGATAGTGAAAAAAAAGGAAAATCCAAATTGAATGTTCCACTCAAACAAAAAATCCAGAGAGGAATATAGTCCCAATAGAAGATCCAGGGAGCTTCTTTGCAGCTTTAAGGGGAGTGGTATAGCCAACCACTTTTGGAATCTATGAACAAAAAACAAACAAAAGCGCAAGCTCCATAGCACGTAACTGAGTAAAAAATAAGGTACATTTATTTAAAAAATCAGCAACCCATAAGAATGTGCACTTACAGGATTTCAAACAGAAGCATTCGTGGGAGAGAAATCTCTATTGTGGTCATCTGCGGTGGTAGGGTGAGTCCCAGGTTTGCAGAGTGGATGTAAACAGCCCAGGTTCACCATCAATTGGCAGCAAGATATAAAGGCATCCAATGCCTGCACGTCCTGACGAAGTCGCCGCAGTGTGACGAAACGCGTAGAGCTGTGACGTCATCGCGCTTGTGTTGGTGTATTTGGAGTCCCTGGCTTCCCTGCGCTCCGGCTGGCAGTAATTTCAAGTGTTAGCAATCATTTTATGAGGGAGCAAAGGACGTGCAGGCATTGGATGCCTTTATATCTTGCTGCCAATTCGGGATAGGAGTTCATGGTGAACCTGGGCTGTTTACATCCACTCTGCAAACCTGGGACTCACCCTACCACCGCAGATGACCACAATAGAGATTTCTCTCCCACGAATGGTTCTGTTTGAAATCCTGTAAGTGCACATTCTTATGGGTTGCTGATTTTTTAAATAAATGTACCTTATTTTTTACTCAGTTACGTGCTATGGAGCTTGCGCTTTTGTTTGTTTTTTGTTCATATATATATATATATATATATATATATATATATATATATATATATATTCTCAAAACAGATAAATTAATGGTGTTAAAGAAGCAATACTACTTTTCGACTTTTTATTTTTCTTATTTGCATATGTAAAGTATGTGACAATGTATATTTCAACATTCTTACCTAAACTGGCAATCGTTTGGTGCTACTGTTATAAATCTGTTAAAATCCTGATTGTGTGCCCATCTTTCTGTTTCAATCAATACTTCAGTCAGTGTAGCCCAGCAGCTACAATGTATCCTTATATTACTAAGGTAACATTATCTATTGTTACAGTTTACAGCTCAAACTGCTGGCAACATTGGCAACAAATGATCACAAACAGGAAAGTGTAGCAAAGATCTTGCACTGCTTGGGAGGTGGGCTAAAGCCTGCTACAGAAATCAAAGGGTGTTTTAAAACTCATTACAAAGTTGAACAAAAAAACAGTCAATATTATCTAATACTACAGATCTGATTAAAACAAAAACCATGATGATTCCACATGTTTTGCTGCTTTAACCCATGACAGATCTCTCTCCACACACACATATCCACCTCACTAAACATCCTCCATTCCCCTGCCAATGCTAGCACGTAATAGTGGCAGGGGAAGGAATGGGCGGCCTTAAAGGGAGCAAATGCCAGAATCGAACACAAGGTTTTGTTTTGGTTTTGACTTATTTGGTTGACAATACTTCTTTCTTAATGTGAATTGAACAATCAAACATGATTTTTTCTAATCCATCTGGCTTAGGTGAAGTATCTTTATTTATCTATTTACTTATGACACATGCTTAATTACAGTGATGTAGTTGTGCCTATTGTACTTTTTCAGATTATAAACACACGCACACTAAGGGATCCACTCCTGGGTTTGGCTGGAACTCACCCTTACAGAGCTATAGAGCTTCCAGACAAATCTCTCCCTGAACTGGCAATTGGAATCACCTGGTTCTGGAATTACACTGCAGTCTGCTTGATGCTGCCTTCTATGCAGCTCTGCCCCTATTGGCTGTTTATGCTATTTAGAGTCAGCCCTTCCCCCCCCAGGAAGCTGCTGAGCATAATTCTGGAATCACTGTGTTCCTGGTAACCTGTGCTTGCCCTGTCTTAGCCCTTCCTGTGCTGAAGCGCTGGATTCCCAGCACTAAAGCTTCCTAGTTCCTGTGGTCTGTCTGCATATCCTCCTTGCAGAGGCCTTCATGAAGCTCCCTGTTCCAGGCAGACTTTGCACTGAAGCATCTACACTGAAGCTCTCAGTGTTCCTGTGGCCTGTCTGCATATCCTGCTTCCAGAGGCCATCCCTTGCGCTGTAGCACCTATGCTGAAGCTTTCCGCTGAAGCGCCTATGCTGAAGCTCCTCGCTAAAGTGTTCCTCATGCTGACCCCAGCCTGTGACCTCGACCTATGCTCCTGTGCCGCCTGCTCTGACTCTAGCTTGGAATACGTTTACTCTGCCTTCTCCAACCCCGACTTGGCTACGCATGACCACGGAATTCGCAATCCGGACCCAGCTTCGTGGTCTACGGTCGGTGTCTACCTATCCCCACCTCAGCCCCGCTGTCTGGTGCTGGTTTGTGGGGAGCACGAACATTACACACACACAGTGGCGAGAAAAAGTTTATGAACCCCCAATGATGATTACGAAAATTCCATCATTTGTCGATGATAACCAGTCTTTTCTTTTGGTTTATATTAACCAATTCCATATCTTTTGAAACAAAATGATATATGAATTAGACAAACAATGAGTAATTAAGAGGCGGGGTATGTGCAAAAGTAAGTGAAACCCTGGTTTTATCAGCTAAATTAAAGGGCATAATTAGAATCAGGTGTTCATATAATTACGTAGATCTTTAGTTATGAGTTTGGGAGATGCTACCCTATATAAATAACAGAAACTTTGTGAGTTTGGTCTTCACATACAGGTGTGTGGAAACACGTCATGCCACGATCAAAAGAAATCTCTGAGGACCTCAGAAAAGCAGTAATTGATGCTAATCAGTCTAGAAAAGGTTGCAATACCATTTCTAAGGATTTGGGGCTCTACCAATCCACTGTCAGACTGAGTCTACAAATGGAGAAAGTTCAAGACCACAGTCACTCTACCCAGGAGTGGTTGTCCTACCAAAATCTCTCCAAGAACAAACCGGCATGTCATCCAGGAAATCGCAAAGAACCCCAGAGTAACATCCAAGGATCTGCAGGACACTCTCGCCCTGGCTAATGTGATTGTTCATGACTCATCTATCAGAAAAAGACTGAACAAGAATGGTGTTCATGGAAGGATAGCCAGGAGGAAACCACTGCTCTCTAAAAAGAACATTGCTGCCCATCGGAAGTTCGCCAAAGAGCACATAGATGATCCACAAGAATTCTGGAACAATGGTCTCTGGTCAGACGAGTCAAAGGTGGAACTTTTTGGCCTCAATAATATTTATTTATTTATAAAATATTTTACCAGGAAGTAATACATTGAGAGTTACCTCTCGTTTTCAAGTATGTCCTGGGCACAGAGTAAAACAAATAGTACATGGTTACAAGTACAGTTACATAAATGAACAGGGTATACATTATATACAAGACATTGTGTGCACAGTTAAAGAAAATGTATATTATGAGCGTATGAAACAGTTACAGACCAGGTTAAAATGTGAGACAGCCTTAGATTTGAAAGAACTTAAACTGGTGGTGGATGTGAGAGTCTCTGGTAGGTTGTTCCAGTTTTGGGGTGCACGGAAGGAGAAGGAGGAACGTCCGGATACTTTGTTGAGCCTTGGGACCATGAATAGTCTTTTGGAGTCTGATCTCAGGTGATAAGTGCTGCAGGTGGTAGGGGTGAGGAGCTTGTTCAGGTAGCTGGGTAGCTTGCCCATGAAGAATTTAAAGGCAAGACAGGAAAGGTGAACTTTGCGCCTAGACTCTAGTGTTGACCAATCTAGTTCTTTGAGCATTTCGCAGTGATGTGTGTTGTAGTTGCATTGGAGAACAAAACGACAAATTGAATTGTAGAGGGTGTCAAGTTTGCTAAGGTGGGTTTGAGGAGCCGAGCCATATACTATGTCTCCATAGTCAATAATTGGCATTAGCATCTGCTGTGCGATACGCTTTCTGACCAGGAGACTTAGGGAGGATTTGTTCCTGTAAAGTACCCCTAGTTTGGCATAGGTCTTGGTTGTCAGGGTATCAATGTGCATCCCGAATGTTAAGTGGGAGTCAAACCATAAGCCCAGGTATTTAAAACTAGTGACAGGTGTTAGGGTGGTGTTAGCGTTGGTTCGAATCAGGAGCTCAGTCACTGGAAGCTTTACAAATTTAGTCTTGGTCCCAAATACCATTGTTACAGTCTTGTCAGTGTTTAAAAACAGTTTGTTTTGGGAAATCCAGTTTTCGAGTCTCAAAAAGTCAGACTGAAGTATGTGTTGAAGGTCAGAGAGGCTATGATTGTGTGCATATAGGATTGTGTCATCTGCATACATGTGTATTGAGGCTTCCTTACAAGCTGTGGGAAGATCATTAATGAACACTGAGAAGAGTAGGGGCCCCAGAACAGAGCCTTGCGGGACACCACAGGTGATATCCAGGGGGTTGGAGTTAGAGCCTGAAATGGACACATGTTGGGATCTTCCTGATAGGTAGGACTGAAACCAGTTTAAAGCATGTTTCCCTATTCCAGAGCTCTGGAGTTTGTTAAGCAGGATAGCATGATCAACTGTATCAAAAGCCTTTGCAAAATCTAGGAATACTGCACCAGTGAGTTGTCCCCGTTCCATTCCACACTGGATTTCATTGCAAACTTTTAGCAGGGTAGTTACGGTGGAGTGTTTGGGACGAAAGCCAGATTGGAATTGGCTAGGGAAATTTGTCTTGGTATAGTAATCGCTTAATTGGGAGTGGACACATTTTTCCATGACTTTGGATAGAATTGGGAGGAAGTGGTTCCATTTGTTGGTTGACAAGTTTGAAGTGGAGGAGGGAGGTGAGGAGGTCAGTGCAAGGTTGGCGTAGATTCCGTGGTAATTTGGATCGTGGGGGACTCAATGGTACACTGGGCTGGGAAGAGGGCGAATTCGCGCCCCTACGGAAAGAATTTAGGTTTGAGTATGGAGCAGGTGTAGGTAACGTGGTGGGGGATGAGAGGGATGCGTTGGGGACGGCTTTTTCCGCTGCTAATTTCTAGGGCCAGGGGTAGGAGGGCACCGGACATCATCATTATTCATGTTGGGGGTAATGATGTGGCAAAATTGCGGTCGATTGATTTATTCCAGCAGATTAAGCAAGATTTGGCGCGTATGTTAACGTTTTGGCCAGGGGTGCAATTAGTTTGGTCCGAGATAATATGCAGGTTGGTTTGGAGGGGTGTGCGTATCCCGGGGAGAGTTAACAAGACGCGGAAGAGGTTAAACAGGAAGGTGGGGAATTTCTTGGTTCAATGTGGGGGTTGGGTCATTCGTCACCCACAGTTCAGTTTTAAATTGGGTGGCTGGTTTAGGGAGGATGGGGTACAGTTGTCAGATGTTGGGGTGGACATGTTTAATAATGATTTACAGGAAGGATTGGAAGAGGTCATAGGGGTATGGCGGTACGGGTCTGATTTAAGGGGGTTAAACAGGCCCGTTGGTGGCGGCAGTTGGGGGGGGGGGTAGGTGCTTGTCCCGCCAGAAGTGGCTCGGGGCTGGTAACCGGGGGGGTTTGAAGCGAGGGGGTAGGTAACCGGGACGTACTTCCGGGTGCCCCCTTTGCGTTGCCCAGCTCTGAGCATTCTGGCGTGGACAGGTGGTACGCTATCCCCATTTGTGTTTAATAAATAAGCCGCGGCCTTTTACCTCCTTAAATCTGTCCTCTCGTTATTTGTATGTTTTATGTAGAGGGGTAATAGGAGAGGGGGGGGGGGGGGTAAGCTCGCGCCTCCTTGGTCAAGCCTTTGCAAAATCTAGGAAAAATAAACGTTATGTTTGGTGAAAACCAAACACTGTGTTCAAACAGAAGAACCTCATTCACACTGTTAAGCATGGTGGTGGAAGTGTGACAGTTTGGGGCGGCTTTGCTGCCTCAGGATCTGGACAGCTTGCCATCATTCACACAATCATGAAATCTGCATTGTATCAGAACATTCTAGTGGAGAAAGTCAGGCTATTCGTCCGTGAGCTGAACCAAAGTGGATCATGCCGCAAGACAATGATCATAAACATACAAGCAGATCTACAAAAGAATGGCTTTAGAAGAAGACATTTTGCGTCTTAGAATGGCCTAGTCAAAATCCGGACCTAAACCCCATCGTAATGTTGGGGCAGGACCTGAAGCGAGCTGTCCATGCAAGGAAGCCCTCAAATGTCACTGAGTTGAAGCAGTTCTGTAAGGATGGATGGGCCCAAATTCCTCAAAACTGATGTGATAGACTGACCAGCAGTTACAGGAAATACATAGTTGAAATTATTGCTGCTCATGGGGGCGCCACCAGGTAGTGAATCTAAAAGGTTCACATACTTTTTCACACATGAATATTAAATGTTGAATCATTTGTGGATAAATGTTGAAAAAGTATCATGCTTTTGTTTAATTTGTTCAGGTTAACTTTATTATTAGGACTTAGATAAAGATCTAATAAAATTTTAGGTTTGAAATATGTGAAAATCCTAAGGGGTTAACAATCTTTTTCTCACCACTGTACATACAAATGAAACAAATTTCTTGAGTTTTTACAAAGTTTCCATAACGGTTTAAAACACACAGCTCATTTATCAAAGACAAACCCCCACTTCTTTCACAGGGATTTTGTCCATCATAAATGTAAATATTTTTTTCTTCGCCAGTTTTTTTGTGTGTGTCATCTACAGCACTTTGAAACAGAAAAATAGCAAAATGACAATTAACAGGTTGAGAGCAGGAATCAGACTCCAAACAATCCTGTTATCTAAAACAAATCCACTTATTTGGCAAACAAAGAGGAATCAATTAAATATTTTAAAGCTAAAATAGGTCAGGCCCTGCTTGGTTTTATGATGAACGAAGAAGAGAGAGAAACGGAGCACTACGTCCAGTGCTTGGTTTTAAAAGGATGAAAACCTTATATAGTTAACACTAGAGGAGCAGCTATGAACAGCCAACATCCTAGCTACTACAAGGGGGCAGGGCGAATAACAGGCTGAACTTACTCTGGCAGCCGACATTCCCCTAACATCAGGCTTTTTGTATCTCATTTAAATTGTAACACCTGTGTTGCATTTCCGTTTAGAAAATCCACCTTGCAAATCTAGATACAACGCCGTTGATGCGTAGAAATGGTTAATGTAAGGAACAAAGAGATAAATACCATATTTTTAAACCATGGATACTACAAGCATTTCATTTTATGACCAAAATTAATTGTGGTCCTAATGACACATGTATGTTTCAAAATAAAGTGTGCAGTTAATTCTGAAATGGGACGTAAAAGAAGCCGTTTACATAATAATCGTTTACATAATCGTCTGTTGATCCCAGCTAACAGAGTCACATTAGATTAGAGAAGAAAAGCCACTCTTATTAGCCGTGTAAACTTTTAGCTTAAATACATGTAATACAATTGTGTTGTTAGGATGAAACAGAAGATTAAATCATTGTGAAAGACATAACTGTAAACAAATATCTGATGGGTTACTCTTACCATTTAGACATAAAACTCCTTTGAACACAGATTATTTTTTCCCCTCAAGCCTCTTGGATATAGCCGTCTGATTAGGCAAAAATTTGTGCTAGCTAAATTGTGGGTGGGCTATTTTCTCACAATGATTTCTGGGAAAGGTAGGCTGAGTGTCCAGGCAATGAAAACTACAGACACTACTGATCAAACTCTCCTGGCTGCAAACTTGGGACAAAAAAACAGCACCAGATGATGCAAAGCAACTTTATATATTATCCCACTAATAAATATCCCGTATACACAAAATGTCATAGATAGAAAAGATGTAAATAAAGATCTATGAACATTTCTTGTTTAAAATAAAATTTAAGTATAATGAATTCATTATTATTAGAACTATGCCATTTTTCAGTCGGAATTAGGCTAAGGCCCCGCTCCCAGAGTCAGCGCACCCGCACTGCTGACAGGCGGTGCGCTGAGATACACAGACCGCGATATGCGGTCTGTAGGGAGCGGGAGCCAGAGCGGGAGGTGGGCGGGTGGTGGGCGGTTTGACATGGAGGGGGGGCGTGGCTTGAGCGGAGGGACCCGCTACTCTCCCCCCCCCCCCCCTCCCTCCACGGACTCGGGCTGGAGCTGGAAAGTAAGTTTAAACACACACACGCAGGCACTCATTCATACACACACACACACACACGCGCACACACACAGGCAGGCACTCAAGCACTCATACACACACACACACACACACACACACACACACACACACACACAGACAGAGGCAGGCACTCACGCACTCGGGCACACACATACACACACAGACAGGCACGCACGCACTCAGACACACACACAGACAGGCACACACACAGAGAAAGGCACTCACCTGCTTTCACTCCACACTCCTCCCCGCTTCCCGAAGCCTCTCCTCCTCCCGAAGCCTCCCCTCCCCATTGGCTCACAGCCACACACGTCACGCGTCGAAGCTAGGAAACACCATTCTGTGGTGTCTCCAGCGGCTGACGCGCGACAGCGTGTAGTCAGCTGTGCCGCCAGTGGGGACCGGGACCAGCTCGCGAGGATTCCCCTGCTGGTGGGGAACTCGCTACATTGCCGCCCGCGCCAACGAGCGCAGCGGGACCGAGGCCTTATGTGTTTATTTAACCTTATGTGTTTATTTAACCTTTCTAGTGCTGGATCACTGCATCAGGGTCTATAACAACTCAGAGTAAGAGACTCACTGCTCTGGAGCATGATGTGTAGAACAGTTTCTTACATCTGATGCATCATTTTAAGACTGACACCGCTTCAGATATGGCAGATTTTGTTGGGCAAATAAAAGGGGTAAAGAATGGCGCATAGAGACACAGAATGTGACACATCTTATTAGAATATGTGCACATGTAACTCCTCCCCAATTCCTCCTACGGACACTTCACAACTCACAAGCTGATTGGAAAACGGGAACTGGAGTGCATAACAATTCATATACAAGGGAGGAGAATTAGAAAAAGATAAAATACAGGTAGGAAAGATGCACAATTTTTGTATAAAAAGGCTGAGATTCTAAGGGGAAATAATGGGGGTTACATAACATTTGGGGGCTATTTATCAAAGTCTCCCAAGTGCAAATCTGGGGCAAAAATGGGGCAATAAAAACCACAGCAACAATTTTATCAAAGAAAAACTACACTCAATGGGATTTCTTGCCTTGATAAATCTGGTGTTTCAACCAATCTTGTATTAAGTATTTATCCTTTATGTAACATTTATTTTATAGAGTGTCATAAACACACACACAAAATATATAACACATATGAAGTCTCCAGTCCACATAAGTGTTTCCATGAGATATGTAATGGGCAAATATAAAGATATATATAATCTTATACTGTACTTTTTCTGTTTACAATTAACCACATATAAGAATGTGAGAAAGGAATTATTTTCTTCCATCTAATGACAAGTTTAGCTCTATGGGTAAACATGGTTCTCTTGTTGCTAAAAGCAACTGCATGTATTCACATTTTTCTTTGGCCATACATGGTATATGCAGCATTGTGAATTAAAGTACAGGCAACCGAATTATAGCACCCCTTACCATACCGTAATGCATGAGTCTGAATCCTCTGTGCAGATGAAGCAGGAGGAAAGATCTTTCAGTGTAGTCTTCAAGGCCACTTTTATTGTAAGTAAAACTAATTGTATTGGGAGGAACTTTTCTTCCATTTCATCAGAATAAAAAGTGTCCATAGTATGAATTTCTGCTGCAGTCTGCTTGCCCATAGAAAGAGACAAAGAAAATGTCTGCCTAATTGTTCAGTACTGTTAATCCAGATTAGTCAAGAGCAGTGAGTGTTTACAGTCCCTGATGAGGAGTATACTGTTACGAAGGCTAACTAAGCCTGGATTATTACCTTGACGTCGGCCATATGTCAAATTCAAAATGTTTGAGGACAACTTCATTTCCATTATCTTTAACAACCTCCTTGCACACCCCCAGCACTTCATTTCCACGTTTTCACAAAGCAATAATAGGGACACCTGACTTTCCAGTACATCTATTACTCTGTGAATCCCAAATTACTTGATAAGACACTGCTATTGACATATTATCAAGCAATACTGAATCAACTGAGTTCTAGAAGGCTGGGGAAACCCATATTTCCTAAACGGTGCTATTCTATAAAACTCTGTAAGGCCATTTAATTGATTCAATGGCATAGCATGGGTTAGTATATTTGGCCCTGGTTGGTTATAGAGAATGTAAAGTTGTGACAAGTACATGAAATGGCCTAAAATGTACTAGCCTTGTTACCACCTGTTTACCTCAGTTCATGCACCATTGTAGGGGTTGTTTGATGACCTAGGAAAGGTTTCCACAATTGAAAGTGAGGTCTCTTATTATTGAGTTATCTTGTTTATAGAACCTCACTGTGTCAAATGATGGGACACATGATTGGTCCGGAAAAAATATAGATTTGTCGTAGAGTGTGATATTTGTTAGAGAAAGGGAACACAGAGTGCACCAAAGGTCAGATGAATATGTATTGAGCAGTACAAATGAAAGTATGTATAGAGTTACATTTAAGGCCTCGGGCATGGTCAGCGCCCGTGCTGAGGCGTGCTGGTGCTTACCAGTAAGCCCCTACAGCCGCAATGGGAGCGGCTTTAGTAGGGGCTCGCCTACGCTTCCGCAAGCGTGCGGAAGCGTAGGTCTTATACAAAATTTAGATCTGGCGCTCGCCGGAGCGCAGGGCCGGTCACGTGAGCAGTTCGCCCAATGAGGGCGAACCAGCTCCGTGGCGTCACTGGCCCACCCCCGACATGCCCCCGGACGGCACGCAGTCTAGGGCCAGGGAAAGCACCCGCTTTCCCTCAGCACGCAATCAGGAACCATGGACACAGCCTAAAATGACAGGAATTCAATGGAGTCCAGTAAAATCATCCGTTGTTGCCCAGTTCCTGATCCAGAGGGAGTCGGAGACCAAACAAGTGTTCAGCTGTGTATCCCGCGTGCTGGGATCAGCTGCTTCTCACCATTGACTCTCTACTTTCAGGTTCAAAAGTCCCATATACTCGTGATACAAGCACGTCTCGCTTCCGAGCTCTTGGGATCTTGGAACTATACAGTGGGCTGCTTCACAGGACCATGGAAATGTTACTACCACAACGTGTTTCACACGCTACGGTGCTTCGTCTGGTGGTAGTAAGCTACACCCATATCCGGATATATACATCTTCAAAATCCATGGAGTTCAATTGACTTTAATTAATCACTAATCTTAATTGGGATGTTAATTTGAAAAAGCGCCCACTGGTTATAATTCATGGCACTTGAAAAACCCAATAGCCACATTGATAATTTAAACAAATTGTACTTAGTAAAATAGATTTGTTGCTGTTATGTTAACAATAGAATTAATATTTGGTGTAAATATATTAATTGATAATATAAAAATGGATATGGGTTAGAGCATAAAAAAGTAGCATATAGATTCATGAATAGTTGGCATAAAAAATTGGTACTGCACCGACACACTTTATTCGAGCAAATACCCAGTATGTACCTGGCAGATACCTGGAATGCGCCGCTCCTCACCTCTGACAAGCCCCGTTGCGTTTGCCTTCCCAGCCTGGGTTCATGCCTGGCTGACGGGCGGCTGATCTGTTAAATGATAATGATTAGGATTTAATAGGCTGCAATGCTTCGCGTGTCTACCAGATGGCATAAATTCATGAATTGTAATGCAGTATATATATATACTGTGCAGTATTGCAGCCAGCGGGAATAAAATGCTTCAATCCCTGCCTGGAAAATACCTCAATGCACTCGGGCAGAAAACAGTCACAAACCTCAATACACCCGGGTATACCCGAATTCGTGGGACTAGCCGAGCTCGAATAAAGTGTGTCGCCAGTGTACATATACAATACATAACAGAATACACACCATAACTTAAAGAATAAGGGAGAAAGGTGAAGGAGGGGAGGGGAGGGGAAAAAAGGGGGGATGCACTGAAAATTGCAAGAGGGAAATATAGGAAAAAGAATGGATGAAAATGGACTTGAATAGGACAATTATGAGGTCATATGAACAATAATGACACAATAAAAAAAAGTGTGTGTGTGTGCTGAGCACGAGCATTTTAAGTGAAACTTCGTCTTTTGTCACTGTTTTGTCACAGAAATTGTATTTGTAATGGTGATGTTTTTAATTAAAAATCAAAATACAATTTCAGTGCCAAAACGCAATGAAGTTTGACTTAGAACGCGTGATTTAGCTATTTACACTTCTATATTTATTGTAACTGTGAATTCCTTGTGTGTGTGTGTGTGTGTGTATCAGTCAGTGTGTGTGTCTCTGTGTGCAGCCCTCACTCCCCCCCCCCCCCTCACATGGCGGAGACTCGGGGGGGGGGGAGGGGGGTCTAAGTTCCCCTGGCCCGGAGCAGCCCCCACTCTAAGCTTCTCTATGGCCACTGCGTAACACATGTCCGCCCTCACCGACCCCCAGGTAGTAATGTTCAAGCCCCTCTCCTGTCTTCAGCCATCCCTCCCTTCCATCCAACGCTTCAGTCCGCAGTCTCATGACAGAGACCCCCAAGCTGCTGCCAGCCCCCAGCTGTACTGTCTGAGCTAGCAGCCCAGGACCGTCTCTCCAGGGCTGCCTTCCTCTTCTCCGCGCATATGCCGGTGGGCGGGTGGTGTACGTGTGATGAATCAGATGCCCTCCGGCCCCCCCTCTCCCCGGCAGAAGTCACAGCCGAAGGAGGGGGGGGGGGGGTGGTGGTCGCTCATCACTTGAGGGGGAAGGCGGCCCGTGCAGCAGCAGGGTGCGAAGCGGGGACAGAGGTCAGAGCACATGATTCAGCCGCTGAATTGTGTCCATTCCCCCATCCGTCCAGTTCTGCGTTCCTCTTCTCTGTGCATATGCCAGAGGGGGAAGGGGGGGAGGTTGTTTGTGTTTCCCCTTCTGTCCAGCGTCGACTCCTCCTGGTGGGAGCTGGCAACACTGACGGCCTCTTCTGCCAGGAGTGATGTCACTTCCGTCACCACTGACTTCCGTCTCCAATCAACACATTCACTCCAATGTCCTGCCAATATACTTTAGTCCACAGCTACATTCTAAAATGGAAACCACATATGTGGAAGGCAATTGATTAAACTAGTTACTGTACATTATACTTTGTACCTGTGACATGTGACGTAATTGTTTTTGTAGGGTTCATTTTGGCACAGACTTTGAACTTTGATCATTTAAAATTTCCCACTATGCCTAAACTATCTCTGAGGTCTTTTTAAACTTTTTTATTAGTACCTTTTAATAAACTAGGAGCTAATATATTTTTAAGTGTTTTGGACCAGGTAAAAACAACAGGGTTTTTTTTTTTTTTTAAAGTATGTTTTTTAAAATTGGATCCATGTGTAAGATGTGCCAATGTTGTGATATGGTTTGTTTGATTAATCTATGGGAGCTGTTAAATTTAGTAACACAAAAATGAGTAGGTTTATCTGACATTGAAATGTCATCAGGTGTATTACAGAGTGTAGCATCCTCTGTTGTTGAATTATTTTGAGCATCTTTCTTTCTCTTGTTTATGAATTTAGAGATATTTTTCCTTTTCTTTTTTTAGTAAGGTTTCTATTTTTTGGATAGAGGCTCTCTTGAAGGCAGTTTCAATAAGATGCTCATCATACCCTTTACTTCTAAATCTTTCACTCAGAAATTGAGATTGTATTTGAAACTCTGTGTCATCCACACAGTTTCGCCTCAAGCGGAGGAACTGGCTGAATGGAATATTATTGATGCATTTCTGTTCATGACCACTGGTTGGATCTGGGAACGTATTGACATTGGTACTTTTAAAGTGTGTTTTAGTGAGAATACTATTGTTATGGATATAGATCTCTAAATCCAAGAAGGTAATATGATCTTTATTCAATTCGCTAGTGAATTTTAGGTTAAATTGGTTAGAATTGATATTACGAACAAAAGTGTGAAATGATTCTACATCTCCGTTCCAAACTACAAGGACGTTATCAATGTATCTCATGTGGAGGAGAAACATCAGACACCCATATATGTTGTGACTCCTACCATCCCATATACAAATTGGCAAAAGAAGGTGCAAACCATGTTCCCATTGCAGTGCCACATAATTGTCGTGATTGAATAAATAATTGTGTTTGAGGATAAATTCAATAGAATTGTGAATTAATGAATGTTGCTTAAGTCAGTGGGGATTTTGTTAGGGGGGTGCGGCAGTTGCAGCAGCCCCCCGCTCTTCCCCGAGGCATTTGAGTTAAATGCCGGGGGTCCGCGTGAGGTCTTTGCAACCTCAACTTACCGGGGTTCTGTGGTCTTCTGGATGCGTCGCCATGGCAACGCGGCCCCAAATACCGCAGCGGAGTCATGTGACATGCATCGCCATGGTAATGTGTGTCAAATGACGCTGCAGGGTCATGTGACGTAGCATGAACCGCAGTCAAAGAGAAGGTGGGGTACGAACGCTGGGGCTGTCGCAAAAGGGGGGGGGGCGCAGCTCCACAACTTTGCACACCCTTGGCTTAAGTGGTAGTGTACCGTACAGTGATAAATAATGATCAACAGCTTGAAGACCCTTATCGTGTGGGATACTGGTATAAAGTGCCTGGACATCTAACGTGGCTAATTCATATATGGGTTCCCAAGTGATAGTGTTGAGAAGCGATAAAATGTCCAATAAATGTGAAGGTAACGTACACACCATTGGTTGTAGATAGTGATCAAAATAGTGAGAGAGGTTAGCAGTGAGTGAATCTATACCTGAAATAATAGGTCGCCCTGGGGGATTAGAAAGTGATTTGTGAATTTTGGGCAAGTGATAAAATATGGGGATGGTGGGAGTAGGGCGGTAAAGATTCTCAAATTCCAATTTGGAAAGAATTCCTGAATCACGTGCTTCACTAAGCAACAGCTTTAGTTCTGCTAGATATTCAACACATGGATCCTTTTTACGTTTACGATAAGAAATGTGATCCAAAAGGATCCTCTCTGCTTCATTACAGTAATCAATTTTATCATGGAGTACTGTCCCCCCTTATCTGCCTCACGAATGATAATGTCTGTATTGGTTTTTAAAAATTTCAAAATAATTTTTTCTTTAATTGTGATGTTTGCCTTAGTATGATGTCGAGAATTATGAGTTTGAAAGAGATCCACAAAATCTTTCTCACGTTTATTGAATATATCAATATATTGGCCTTTCGAGTAGTGTGGATAAAATACGGATTTCGGTTTGTGTTGTGAGTGAATAATGGGTTTATCTTCTAAATAATCTGAAGTACCCTGGTCTACCAAATCCATAAGCTCTGCTAAAACAGCGTGTTTATTGGTTGTAAAAGTACCAGTATCTAGTGAGTTATGAGTATCTGGTATATGGTGGCTGTGGGTGCTAGTAGAAAAATGTCTGCAAAGCGCAAGTTTTCTAATGAACTTTGTAGGTCTACATATAATTCAAAGTTGTTCAAATTACTAGTGAGTGCAAATTACAAACCTCTCCCTAAGACTTTCATAAGGGAGTTATCAATTACCAGGGAGGATAAGTTAAATATCCCATTGTAAAATGACCAACATGAAAGATTTTCATGCAAGAAGCTTTAGACAACTCCCAAGTGTCTTCTTCAAGTGTGCACTTAACTTCAGCCGGACTTTTGGGCATTTGCTGTTGTGATCGCTGCAGCAAAGATCACATGATCGCCACCGTCCCCTGGCTGACAGAACCCAAAGCAAGACTTGTACTTGTTAGTTTAGTAAATCTGGCAGAATTTATTAAAACTCTGGTTTGCTGCGAATGCAGAAAGTGCCTGCAGACCCAAGCTTCGTAAAGATACATCAATGGACATCACTGTATTTCAAAATGAATATGCTATACTTTCAATTCAGAGTCTAATAATATTTTTTAATTTGTACAGAACAGTCGGTATACTGTACATCAGGCAAACATATTGGAAATACTGTAGTTACGCCCCTCAAAATGTTTTCGTTGTAATGATTGTGCATAACGGCGACCTCCATCTCCCAATGACAGTCTGTAAAATGTGTAGCAACATCTATAATGACAAGCAGCTAAATGAATCTGACCTCCTAATGAGAATAACAAAATGGGCTTGAATAATTCATTTGTTTTGCTCTTACAAATACAAAGTACAAGTTACAGTCTGACAACATTTATTTTGTCTTAACTGAAATGTTTCTCATTGTGGTTTTGCTGCAGAAAGTAAAAAGTTTGACAATTATTTGCAATTTTACTACGTTTCTAAAAATAAATTAATATTAAAGCAGCAAAATGTGAAATAAATCAGTTGTTTAGTATTAGATAATAGTTACTGTATTTTTGTAATTATTATTCAACTCTTAATGCCATTTTTAATGAGTTTTAAAACACCCTTTGTTTTCTATTGCAGGTTTTAGCCCACCTCCCCAGCAGTGCAAGATCTTTGCAAAACTTTCCTGTTTGTCATCATTTGTTGTCAATGTCCCCAGCCATTTGAGCTGTAAACTGTAACAATAGATGTTGCTTTAGTAATATAAGAATACATTGTAGTTGCTGAGTTACACTGACTGAAGCAGCCATTATGTTAATTACACAATCAGGATTTTGACAGATGTATAACAGGAACAGCACATGATTGCCATTTTAAGTAAGAATGTAGAATTATACATTGCCACATGCTTTTACATATACAAATAAGAAAAAAAGGGGGAATGTAGTATTGCTGCTTTAATGTAATCATTTACCGAAATAAAGAGAAAATATCATAGAAAAACAAATAAAATAACACAGAACTGCATCTATTTCTTATTTTAAGTGACATCACTGAATAGTAGATAAAACAAATGTGAAATCTTTACTATTGGAAAGATCATATTATTTTGACTATTGTAAATATCATAATATAAACAGCCTGCTGTGAATCCCCTTCTCTTTGAAAACAGATGGGATGGTAGAAGTAAAATTGCAAAGGTGTGATCAGACTTTCTATGATTACAGAATAATTACAATTAGTCCAATTTGTTGTTTTTTTTTAGCTGGTTGTGTCCCTTCCCAGCATGGAAAATCTTCAGAATTGTTGCAACACAGTCAAAATGACAAAGGGTAAAAATTATTGGGTAGTAAAGTATGTAAGAGCCAATCCTGCTCTGCCGCACAGAAGTCAATGGGGCTTAACAGATAAGCTCTAACGTTGCTAATACAGATTTAACTAATTAAAATAAATGACTGTTGTGATCTTGAAAACCCATGAGACCTAATTATGGAGCGTTTTCAATATCCCTATATATGTAAGGAAAGGGTACACGGTACTGTTTTTAAGGACTGCTACAGCCCTGAAGTATGCAAGTAAGTCTAGTGACGGAAGTAAAAAGAGGTACTGTACTTGGAAGGAAGTCTGGGCCAGATTACTTTTACTGGGTATGTGGGGAAAACAGCAAGCCAAATATTGTCAACCATCACAGGGGGAAGGGAGGGTGGGGGGTTACTCATTAAAATTCCAATTGACTTCAACTGCAAGGTTCTGTGCGACAGTGCCGCAAATCAGCAGTATTGCAAATGAATGAATAAGCCCAACAGAATCCACAATAGATATGGGGGAACACTTTGCTAAGTCTGCAAATGTGGTGGATATCTGAAGCTGTTGAAGTCAGCCAATAGATTTCCCCACAGAAACCCTTATTATTCACCAAATGTGTTCACTTTATCAGGTTTCACTTCAATCTGCCAATTTTCATAGAAACAAAAATGTGGGGGGAAATTCATGCCTGCGTCGTTACAGCCACCCAGACAATGCAAAAGTCTTATTTCAGTGTATGGATGGGAGTAACGTCAAGTTTGGTGGGTATAATTTACATAATATAGCAAACAAGAAAGAAGCCTAACAGACTAGGCAAAAAATCTGCCACTAAAGACAGGGACACTCAGGGGCAAAGTGAAAATATGAACGCATACAGTATTTATTGGCCACAACTATGGACACAAAAAATATAAAAACAAATAAAAATAGAGAAAAGACCATCAGCAGGTAAAGCACAAAAGATAATGTGCATAGACAGACATAATCTCCTCTGAATGAATGTGGAGACAATTCATCCCAAGGGGCAATCACGGTGATCCTCTCATGATAAATATGAATTTGTACCCGGGTACAAAATTGCAAATAGTGTGGAAATCAAAGTGTACCTACAGTGGGGAAGGGCAACAAAGCAGCAAACTAACAAAGTCAGTGGCACTAGAAGTGATACAAAAACCTACTATAACAGCAACAAATATAACCTAATGCACAGCAAATGCAACAGAGTGCAGACACAATAACACAGAGGAGGAGAGAGCTGTAAAGCTGTAATGACGCAGGTTAGGATTGCTCAAGGTTAAATATAAATGAGAGCAGCATGGTGGAAAAAACCTGTCCTGTTCGCTGTAAGATGGCAGCGAGACGATATCTGCCCACCCAAACTGTGATTAAGGTATGATGGGGCAGAAGTTCTTTCCAAAATGTGTTGCTGAAATAAAGATATGCCTCTCTCAGTAGTGCGGTAGCTGTCTGTGTAGTAGTCAAAATTGCGATGGTCTTCACAGATGAGACGCCTGCTGATGACATCACCCAACACGTGTTTCGCCACAAGACTTTGTCAGTGGCGTGTCTTCATAATGTAACATTCAGTCCCTGCGTTACAGTAATCTGAACACATTTTAGTGGATAGTGGCCCGCCTAGCCATAGGTCGGGGGGCGGGGAGGAGTCCTGATCGAGGGGCCATCCCCTCGCTGGCCCGCCCCCACACCTTACACCTCTGCCCAGGGGAGGAGTTTCCAGAGGGCCTTGTTAAGGCCAGGCTGGCGGGCAGCACGGCCACTTTGCTTCCCGCCAGACGATTCCCACCCACCCATCCCCTTAGGTAGTGTAGGGCAATCATGTAACAGCCGGCAGCGAAATGTTTAGCAGTGCCATTGTATTCCCTGTAAGGTGGACATATGTATTGTATGCTGTGTTAATGTCTCTTTGTTCTGTTGCAGTATGAAATGCTGAAACTTTGCTGAAAATGAAAGGAATGAGGTTCCGAGCAGATGGGGTCGTTGACCAGTTTGCCTTTGTCGCGGCGGCCGGGAGCTGGGCCGTTTGAGCCCGGGGGCAGTACGAGTGGGCAAGGTCAGTTATCCATGACCTCGAGAGCCCGCTCACGTAGGGCACACGAGGCCAGCGGTTCGAGGGCCGGCTGACCGTCCCCTCCCCCTCCTGTCAAAGGAGTACTCTGGCAGGGAGTGGCATTCACCCCTCTTAGGTTTTCTGTATAAATAAATAGCCGCAGCCATTTTACCTCCAGTTCATGTTTCCTGTCTTTATTTGTATGTTACATGTGGATACGGGGCGGGGGGGGGGAGAGGGGAATCGCTTGGCAGCCTCCCTGGTTGAGGGGAATCTATGATAATACCTAATTTGCATCTCATTATGACTGTCTGTTTTATCTAACGCTATGCTCTTTGCTGGAGAAAACGTGACTTAACGTTGGTCATTACGATTAATTTGACGTAACATATCGTTAAGTAGCCTAACAGCGTAATACATCCAGGCCACTAAGAGACACACATTCAAAAATAAAGAGCAGTCCTTTTTTTAACCACTCACTTCACAGTGAGGCATGAATTGCAAATGCTGTACCCCTTCTGTAGTTAAGGGGTTGCAGTAACACTAATTCCCATAAAAAAGATGGCTTTGGTCATTTATACTTGTTGAAATTGGAACAATAATTACAGTAGATTTATTTTATACTTTGTAGAAATAACCACTGTTAATTTGGACTTGTGTAATCCCCCTCAAAACTGTATGTGTGTAGTTATGTAATATTGATCTATATATTAGTAGAATGTTTGCTCTAGTGGTTATGTCGCTTCATGTGAACTACAGGGATGGATATGGAAAAAAACTGATTATTTTT
Organism: Ascaphus truei; assembly: GCF_040206685.1. Lineage (NCBI taxonomy): Eukaryota > Metazoa > Chordata > Amphibia > Anura > Ascaphidae > Ascaphus > Ascaphus truei. The sequence goes on along the minus strand of NC_134486.1, from coordinate 226,784,255 downwards.
AATTATATTTCCTCTAACATTTAATTTTACAGTCACATTACCATTACCATCTGTTAAAATTCAGCTTTTGAAGGATCCCACACATTCACACACAGCCAGGCCATGAAACCAATTAACAGCGGAAGAATCCATAAATTGGACGCCGTTCACATACAAATGTTACATTGTCTTTGAAGTAGGAGTCGGCGCTAATCGCAATTTTTTAGGGGGGCATTTTTTTTTAAAGAAAATGCTTCGTTCAGGAAATATGTGTTTGAAATAGTAATCTTTTCAGTGCCATTATAAGGTATCAGGTACGTCATGGAAATATGCTTGTTTTTTAGGGGAAGATCAGTGTGATTGCTCTGACGCAGCGGCCAGCCCGATCGAAGCAGGAATGGAGCTTCTAGGGACCGGCCGCGCCATGTCTTCGCTCCAAGGGCACTGAAAAGGTGTCTGGGAGGTTAAAATGGAGCTACAGATTAATCAAGATTTTTTTTTTTTAAAGAGCACGAAATGCTCACGGGACAAGATACTAACATTATATGAGTTAAACTCATATAGAGGGAAGGGGGTTGCTGATTAAAGGTTCAGCGTGGGAATTTTGTTTTCCTGTTTCCCATGGTTGCATAAGGCAAAAACTGCGCAGCTCTTTCACTGCTGATAGGATTTTCCCTGCACTGAAAGACCCTCTAGCTGCGTACTGTAGATTTTGCATCTGAAAGCAAAAAGTGGGTCTTTCAAGGTATAATTAGGGTGCTACTTACTGGCATATCACATATAAAGATGCTTTACGTGCCACCATATGTTTACAACACAAACCACCATTCTGAGGCATTTGCTCCCCCTTTAGCATTCTTATTGTGTAAATGACTGTTGCCCCTAGCAACTCGTGATTTTGACGAAACAATGTTAAAAACGTCTGACATTAAATGGTCACTAATGATCCAAGTCATTTATTTAATCAGGGGGTAAATGCCACAGTTTACTTTAAACCTTGTTACTCCCTCACTGATAAAAAAAAAAAGATGTATGTTCCTGGCATCACGTATGCCTCAGTTAAGAAAAATACTATTATAAACACGTTACTCTTTCTTAGTTAGATCTGTCTATCATCAAATTGAATGATTCTTGAAAACTCAGAAGAAAACCTGCTACAATAACTGTACCAGACATGTACTTAAATGTATCTAACATACGTTTTTACAAAGCAAAGTATCCGTTATTTTAAAGAATTAATTTAAACCTGCAAAATATATTATTCCACCTTTAGCAGAGATTAAACAGAGATGAAAAGGCTTAAAAACTTGATATACTGTACTTCAAAAAAACCTCAATCTATTTAATATGAATCTCAAAATGTAGATAGCTCTTTGGTAAAGATGATAGATTCAGATGTACATTTATAAACTACAGTAAAAACCTGTGTAATACAGTAAAGATCTAATATACTTTCCCACCCATTAAAATGTTTTACATTATGTTATACGCTGTAGCTGAAAGAAACCAGACCTCTAAAAATGAATTAAAATACGATGCTTGTGTAACTGCATGTACAGTTATTTCTATCCTCAAATTAGCATTGCCCTATAAAAATCCTACTGGTTCCATTATTTACATGTCAGTAAAGAAACAAGGTCAAAAAACATTAAATATTAGGGAACAAAAAAAAAGTATATATAATAATAATATATATATATAAAACATTTGTATCCAACATTTAATTTTAAATATTTAATTTCGCAGACCTAATACAATTGATTATTTTTTTTACTTACTTGTTATATGAATTCAACCAAACCTGGACCCATATAGAAAAGTGATAATATACAGTATACAGCTGTTGTCTGAGGGGAAATGAGTAATGCTCTTGCTGTGCTGTGAAATCACCCCAAACTGGCTTTTCTTCCTAGCACCACCAACCTCATCTTCACGAAAGCACTCCTGACACATCCATGCAATCTAGCCCCCACTCACATCCATTGGGTTGACTCCAGCCTGAGCTACAATGTAGCAGCGTTGCCATACAGAATGTCCCATTGCTGGCAGCCTGCTAATGCTTGCTGGAAATAAAGTAGAATGCTAGCAGAGACTGCATAATTACCAAGCAGTAACTGAAGTAATGTGATGCTTAGTGGTCATGCTAAATAATATATCTTGGTGTAGCTCAAGAACCACATGAACCAATGCATTTTTGCAATATTCCTTGCTATTGAGCTGGTATCAAAAGGTGGTGATGTTTAATACATTTTTGTCCTTTAAAAGTCCAGTAATGTTTGCCATTAGCATTTCAGAACATTTCAAAGCATTTAAACGTACACTATGCTGCACCCCAACTACATGCCAGATTAAAATAAATATATAGCTGCTGGGAGAGAGCTTACACTAATGGGCACCCTCCAGGAGAAGGAAAGGATCCAATTATTCACTCTTTTGAGACATTGTAGGGCTGTCGGAGGCTGAGAGGCAGCTGCTTTTCCATCTTATCCAACTGTATTTTCTTATTTTACTTCCACACTTTGCACAGCAGACAACTGAAAAAAGCAACATCACTCCAGTGGACTGAAAATATTGTGACGGTGATAGGGAACAATGATCAACGTTTTGGTCCTATTGTGGACTCTTGACAAAGGTCCACGATAGGACCGAAACGTCGATCCTTGTTCCCGATAACCTTTTAACATATTTTCAAAGTCCACTGGAGTGCTGGTGCTTTTTTTCAATTGTCTACGTGTTAGACCCCACACTGTCTGGGTTTTCTGAGAATTCGTGGTAGATTACCGCTGAGTATGTGAGTGCACCTTCACCCCTTCTACTCTGTGCTCTGTGACAGCTGCACAAAGCCCCTGTAATGCAAAATTATATACTCGGGCATGTTTAAATATCAATGAAAAGTAGCAGCTTTCATCTGCCAAATGGGGAAGAAATGTGCAGTTTTGCTTAAACCCACCCCTGCCCTCCAATGATAGAACAGTGTTCTTTGTCTACTTTTTAATGTGTGTTTTTCAGTCATAAACACGATAGGCACTCACGTAAAGCCCCAATCCCATTTAGCAACATATGATGGAGCAGGAATAAAATATATGACCACTATTTAATTTTATATTTTGTGAAATGTTTTTTTTTTACATTTACACTTGAAAATCTATCCAAAAAGCACAATGACAAATACTATATCAAACAATAAACAATACATACTGCTTTTCTAGAGGCTATATACATACTCCTTTTTAGTGGCTATACAGTATATAGATGTAGACGGCGTTATTGCACTGTTAACGCATCCGTTTTGCAGACCGCCTCCTACATCTCTGTACGTACTGCTGTTTTAGCTGCTATACAACAGCTCATGTCTAACAAAGGAAGTTTGCACTGATCACGACCAACATATAAAATATTTTCAGGAACCAATAAAAGCAGACATTTTTAGGATCAACAACAAAAAAAGTAAATGTTTCATCAAAAAGGAAAACGACTTCACTTTCTCTTCTGTACCCTACCCACAATAAAACAATGTCAAAAAAAAAGATTTCGGCAAGTCTCAGGATATAAAATCAACAATGATAAATCAGAAGCACTTAACCTAACAATGATGACCCCGGAAATCAAACTATTACAGGCAAATTTCAACTATACATGGAACCAAAACTGTATCAAATATTTAGGGATCCATATAACTAGCACATACAACCTACTATATCAAAATAATTATCCCCCCCATTTGAAAAAAATAAAAAAGACTTGCAGACTTGGAACAGCTACCAAGTATCCTGGATTGGGAGAATAGCAGCAATTAAAATGAATATACCACCCAGGCTGCTATATTTTTTCCAAACTCTCCCGATAAAGATCCCGCTTAGGGAACTCAAAAACATCCAAAATGTAATTTTCCAATTTATATGGAAGAATAAAAGACAATGGGTTGCGAGATCGGTGATGCTAGCACTAAGGTCAGGAGGAGGCATGGGTGTCCCGGACATCATTAAGTATTACCATGCGGCCCACCTAAAGCAAGTAGTGATGTGGAACTGTACTCCAGCAACCTGTGGCTGGTTGGGGATACAGTCTACCTACGCGGACCCCTCCACCCTGGCGGCGGAACTTTGGAACTGTCCGGAGGGAGAGGGTTCAGCTGGAAGATTTAAATTGGGATTGATGAGATGCACGTGGGACATATGGTCTAAGAGCAAAAAGAGATACTCCCTCTCCGCATCCCCCTCTCTTCTAGTTCCGATAATAAATAATCCTAGGTTCCCACCGGGCTGCTCCCCAAAATACAGGGGGAACTCAGGAAATTAAATATTTTAACAGCTAAAGAATTAATAGAGAGGGGGAAGAACCTTTCCTATCAGGAAACAAACAAACAGAAACCCCAAAAGCAGGATCTCCCAATGTTTAGTTTTCTCCAGATTCGACATTTTCTGCAAACAATTCTCGCAGAACGCCAAATTTTCTACCCTTACGAATTTCGAAAAACTATGTATAGAGGGCCTCCACAGGAAGGGCTTGATCTCGGGAATATACACGGAGATAGCATCTCACACAACTTCCCAACCCAATAACTATATGCTGAAGTAGGCTGAAGGCCTTAATATAGACATAGATAACGACGACTGGAGGGATATCTAGGAAGCATCAGCCAAACATCAATTTGCACGGTTACAAAAGAAAACATTTACAAAATTTGATTTCACTGGTACCTAACCCCGAGTAGGCTGACCAGATCTTCCCGGGAACGCCAGATCTGTGTTGGAGAGGATGCGGTATGAGAGGAGACATGGCCCACATCTGGTGGTCATGCCCACGCATCCAGAAGTTCTGGTCTATGATCCAAGATTTGATATTTGAAAACACAGAACTGAGGATCCCGTTAGACCCTTGAACTTCCTCTTAGCCAAACCGGTGAATGACTTACAGTCTCCTGTATCCAAATGAATCTCATTTATTCTCACAGCAGCTTGCTGCTCAATAGCATCTGTGTGGAAAAATATAAATCCCCCAACCAGGCACAAAGTAATCCAAAAAGTCAATAATGTAAGACTGATGGAAAGACTGTCAGCCCAATTAAACCAATCGTTAGATCGATTCGACAAGATCTGGGAACTATGGTCCTCAGATTAGAAACCCACCAAAAGAAAACGAGTAAAGTAGACCAACCCAGCCCAAGAAGATAGGCTGGTCGCTCCACACCAAACCCTCCCCCCCATCTCTCTCTACCCTTCTTCCTTCTCTCTTTCTCTCTAGTTCTTTTCTATCCTACTGAACCACCTAACAAAACACACAAGGTATACCTAACAAACCAGTACTATTAAGCCACTGGTTGCAACGCGAAAAGACGCCAGACTAAATGGGGAAAAAAGAGGTAGTTGAGCACAAAATCCAACTGCCAGAACCAACAGTTAATACAATGTTTAACTATAATGCATTCCATGTAAATTGACAACTGTTAACTAAAGTTGCATATATGTAATTTGTACTTACCTAATAAAAAAGATTTAAAAAAAAAAAAGATTTCGTAAAAAGAAAAAAGAAAGAAATCTAAAGTTACATGTCAAAAGGAAATATCTTATCACGATACAACTTGGAATCTACTGTAAAGTTAATTGGCACCAAAATAAAATTCTGGGCAGGCGACTTTGAACTGTTCTTTTAATGCAGCAATGACTCATACTTGTCCTCTTAAATGAGATGAAGACAAGGAAAAGCTCCTGCTGCAGATTTCCTGTCTGGCCTTGGTTCAACTACAGATACGAACCTACTAACAGTAGAGCTAAAGAAAATATTTCTGCAGTGTGTTCAGGGCTGGAAAGGGGGGGGGTGGATGTGGGAGGATGACATCCCTCTAGTTCCGGAGATAGAAAAAAAATGTAGATGAAATAAGAAAATTGTCAAATTCAAATTATATATGTACTTTTTTTCATTTTACATATATTTATTTTTTATTTTTATTAATATAGTCCTCCTAGCACCACCTATCGACCAAGTAATGAACTATTTTTCATACAGAAGCAGACAACTTTCCTGTCTCAGGTACCGCAACTGCTTGCGGGGAGGTAACCGTACCCCAACCGCAAGCAGCAGCAACCAGGACAGTAAAGTTGGCTACATATAAAATTATAACAGCAGGGGTCCCTGCTTTGAATGGGAACCTCCTGCTGTGATAATCAATAGCTAAACTTTCCTGAGGCTCCTTGCACTAGTGCTGTACCAGCCCAGTCTGACACTGCAACCAGCAAGGTCTTCTGGGATTTGTAGTCAGCTCAGCTGTATGGCAGATCTAGCCAAATAAGGGCACTGACATCACTGACCTGCTGCAAGGGTTCGTGGCAATTGAAGTTTCTAGCAGCATCCCTGCTAATGTTGAACTCCCAGGAACCCTTGCAAAGAGGTCAGTGGCCCTTGACTTTTGGTTAATTGAAACTTTACATTTGTGTTCATTAAGATAACCCTAAAAAAATTAGTGTTTTGAAATACTTTAAGAAAAAGTGCACCGAACCGGATAATGTTAGTGTTGGTGAAAGTGAAAATGGGACAATAAAAAAAAACGTAAATTATCTGAGAAAGATGACACTGACAGGGCCAGCCTTGTCCCCCAAACTCCCAGTCCCAAGACATCGACTTCTAAATCTGCTAGAACTTCAAGAAAAAGAGTTGTCTATTTGTGAAATTCCACAGGTGATATTCCAGATTGTTGGACTCAACAAGAATAGCCATGGATTATGTCAAAAAATAAAAAAAATGCAATGTGGGTAGCCACATCTCTCAATTGGTGGCTGAAAAAAGCCTGTGGAATACATATTGGTGTCGTTTTTAAATCCAAGTAAGTGGTACAAAAAGCAACCAAGAAAGAATTAAGAAAAATATTTTCAAAAACAAAAAAAGTCAAACTCACATTGCATGTCAAAAAATGTAAAATACAGGAAATAAACAAATAATAGAACAAAGTATAATTAATTATTAAAGATACACGAAGAAAAATATGCAGAATTTTTAGAACCGTTTATAATACAGTCCCCAAAGGTAGACCTTTTACAGATATGGAACATGACATTCAACTGCAAGAAGTCATGTTTTATATGATATAAACATTTTTTTACCTCTTTGTAAATTTAAAGCCATTTGGTTTTGTGCTAACAAATAACAGATTTAATTTTTATTTATTATAATTGTTTTTTGTAAGTACACCTGCTGTTACTGACTATAGAAGATTATATGTGACTGCAAGGGAGACACAACTGGATGATTTCAGGTTCCTTATATAGGATTAACTAAAAAGAAGTACCACTGTCCATTAGGGTCACGTGGGAACGGGCCTTTATTATTCTATTACCCCGAAACATTGGCCTCCCTATTATAATCAATGATTGCTGTTTGTGCTCCGATAGTTGTGTAGTGTTTTTTCCCTCGGTGCTAGTCCTGTACTCTTCATTATTTTTCTGTACCATTTATTGGTGATTTGCTGTATACTACATATTTTCATTGCACCGTTCTCTTCGTGTTCTGGTTTTTAGGTGGTGGATGTGCACTGCATTTCTGTTGGTATATCTTATGGCTTGTGAAAATATAAGTGCAATAAGCGCTCGTGTAAACAAAAAGCGATCAAATTAACACATGTGACATTAGAAAAACCTGTTATACAAAGTCCAAAAGATAGTCCTGGAGCTGCCCAAAAGGTTGTTCTGGTCTCTCCCAACCAGATATAGATGTATGGATGGAAAAAACCTCCTGTGGCGCTGAGGCAAGGATGAGGATATAGTCGTGGATAAAGTTCTTCTCTTAGGCAATTACCTCAAAAAAGGAAGACAAGACATGCAAAAAACACTGCAATAGTACATTACCCAGGGACAAAATGGATTAAACAGAGCAATTTAATGTTCAAACAATTAAACAAAACATAATAAAAGAACATACATAATTCAATATAAAACTTTCATGTGCTGCTGCACTTTGAAGGTAGAACTTGCTCCGCCTTGATAAAAATTGAAATCCTACTCACCAAAGGTGACAAGGACATGCATATTAGTTTTAGGGTCTTTTCACCAGGTATACCACTCGCCGTGGGGTGACATAAGCCAGTCACTGGGGGATAATCGCCAGTCCCTGACGAAGAAACCCACTATTAGGAGTTTCGAAACGCGTTGGAGGTTTTTTGACATCGCAGGGACACCGTAGCAGTGAGATACAGGAGGTGACATCAGCAGAGGAGCCGATCGACCACACTCTGGCAGCAGCAGACTCCGAGTATAGATGGCGATTCTCCCCCAGTGACTGGCTTATTTCACCCCACGGCGAGTGGTATACCTGGCGAAAAGACCCTAAAACTAATGTGCATGTCCTAGTCACCTTCGGTGAGTAGGATTTCAATTTTATCAAGGCGGAGCAAGTTCTACCTTCAAAGTGCAGCAGCACATGAAAGTTTTATATTGAATTATGTATGTTCTTTTATTATGTTTTGTTTCATTGTTTTACATTAAATTGCTATGTTTAATCCATTTTGTCCCTGGGTAATGTACTATTGCAGTGTTTTTTGCATGTCTTGTCTTCCTTTCTTCAGGTAATTGCCTAAGAGAAGAACTTTAGCCACGACTATATCCTCATCCTTGCCTCAGCGCCACAGGAGGTTTTTTCCATCCATATATCTTATGGCTTGCTTATAACAAAAGTATGATGGGAAGACGAAATCAGAACATATGTTGGAGCAACATGGAGAAGAGAGACTTGTAACCACAGTAATTGGGGAGGCCTTCATCCAGCAGTGGACTGACAAGGGTTGACGATGATGATATACATACTGTACAGGTATATATATACAGCAGGGCCCCGCTTCTCGGCGCCCCGCTTTTCGGCGATCCGCTGATACGGCGGCACCGAGAAGGGGGCCGCCATCTTTGATTCCGAATCACGCATGCGCAGAACGGGCGGTTGCGCCCGGCGCGCATGCGCAGACCATTGTCTGCGCGCATACCGTAGTTTGCGCGCGCAGACCATAGGCCGCGCATGCGCAGAATGGCAAAAACGCCGTTCTGTGCATGCAAAGAACTGAAAATCGCTGAATCCGCTTTCCGGAGATTTTCATTATACGGCGGGCCCCTGGAACGGAACCCGCCGTATACCCGGGGCCCTCCTGTAGTATAACATTTCTGATACTAGTATTATAAGTACATTTTCTTTACTGTATGCATTACACACTATCAACTGTGCTATTTAAAAAATCATAAAAAGTTAAGTAGGTGACAGTAAATAAAAGACGTTGATCACAACAGTCACGCCTCTGGTGATTACTGGAGGTAAGAGAAACAGACCAGAGATACAGAATGCAGCAAGGTGTATTCACAATCATTTGGAACATGTTCCGCAGATGTGTGGTATATAAAGACACTTAAAGTATTTAGAAAAGGATCCAAGCTAGGACTGAAACACTAATGTATTGAATATGTAGGGCCACATTCCCAAAGCAGCGCTCAGTGTCTTCCAGAGCCAGGGTGTCATATGGCAAAGCACCACTTAGTACATTTCTCTGGTGACTTAAAACCGGTGTTATACTCCTACCTTAAAAGGTTGATCCATTGTTTCCCTTGGCAGCACCTTATCCAGCGCATCATCTGTGCTGCTCCTTTTCAGATTAGCAATTGTGACATCGGGTACATTACTGAAATCTATAATATCAAATAAAAAAGTATTTTACTTCTCCTACAGAAATTACTCAAGATTTTTTTTTTTTTTTCAAGACAGGTGACATTGATTTTCTTTTTTTTATTTCTTTAAGTTATAGTATAAATGTTCGGAGGCCTTTTTTCTTGAATGAATACATAAGACCTTAACATTCACATCAGTATGAAGTAGGCCAAAGTTTAAAGCTACAGACCAAGCAATATCCTACATGTGTGTGTTTTTTTTAAAAATAAATCAGTGCTGTATTATGAGAAAATACTTGTAGCATTTAAAAAAAATAACAAAACAACAACTCTGAGTGACATTTTTTATGTTTTATAATGTAACAAGCATTTTTTGTCTCTATAGAAACCAATTACAAAGTCACATCCCCTTCCTCTTCTGTAACAGGCTCTGGCACATCCCTTTCAGCTCTGTCCTCTCTCTAGCAGTGCACCAATTGTATCTAGTGACTGCCTGGTCACATGATCTTCCCCACAGAACTTTGCATCTTTAGTCCTCTTCTGTTGCACTGACAGCCATTTAGTGAACCCCTGAGCCGAATCTTCGCCGGTCAATGGGCAACTTAGCGAATTACTTATCATTGTGAGGATTGTATTGATACACATATTAAAGAAAATAAAACCTATGTCCCTTTTCTTAAATGTGTACAGCATTAGTGCATGAACCACTGACCTATGGTAAATAAAGAAACATATGTTGGAGTTTTTGGAGCGGTACTTTTAAATTGGTTCAAGTGTTATTGGACACAGCATTTTGGTCTAAAGATTGGTATATTTGTAGAAGTCTGGAACTCTCCAACAGTCAGAAACTTTAATACATAGAAGGTGCCTATTAATGGCAGTAGCTGCAAGAAAAGTGCAGCAACATGAATTTTTCTGTGTTCAGCTAATGCTCCCTCACCAAAAAAAGTAATACAAAAAGTTCAAATAAATTCTTCACGTTTATTTTTTACTGGCTATCCCAGATGGTCTCTTTAATAAAGTCTGCTTAATTTATACACTGTATGTTGTCTTAGGACTTTAATGCAATTTTAATGAATTCTTCCACTAAAGCTATAATTTAGCAAGAACAAACACTTCATGCCGAAGCCTGGCTAAAAACAGGTCTACTGCTGGTAGAACATCCTAGAATCAGATTTATTCTATAAATAAGTTAAAAACGTATGGTTAATTTGCAAGTGTTATCCAAGATGGGAGTAGATGAGTTATGAGGTATAGGATATCATTTCTCACGTTGACATCTAAAGACATTTAGCACATGAAAAATAAATAATGTAATCAGTACTTTAAAGCTGCAGACCAAGAAACAAACCGACATGTGTGTGCTTTTTAATAGACCAGTTCTATACTATGAGAAAACACTTGTCGCATAAAAAAACAACAACTCTGAATGACATTTTTAATGTATTATAAGAAAACAACTCTTCTGAAACAGGCTCTGGCACACCCATTTTTGAGCCCTGCCCTCTCTCTAGCAGTGCACAAATTGTATCTCATGACTGCCTGGTCACACGTTCTTCCCCACAGAACTTTGCATCTTTGGTCCTCTTCTGCTGCACTGACAGACATTTAGTGAACCCCCAGGCCGAATCTTCGCCGATCGATCACAGGAGAACGGATCGATCAACAAATTAGCAAATTACTTATCTTTTTGTGTTTTGTATTGATGCACATACAGTATTAAAGGGGAAAAAAAGTTTTAAAAAAACGGTAACTTGGACTGCAGTACTACTCCCCCCCCCCTTTTTTTCCCTTTTTTCTTATTTGTATATATATAAAACACGTCAAAATGTATAATTCTACATTTTTACCTAAACTAATAATCGTTTGGTGTCCTGCTATAAATCTGTAAAAATCCTGATTGTGTGCCTAACATAATGGGCGTCTTCAGTTTCAATCAATCCTCCAGTCAGTGTAACTCAAAAGCTACAATGTATTCTTAATTTACATTATCTTTGTTACAGTTTACAGCTCAAACGGCTGGGAATATTGGCAACAAATTATCACAAACAGGAAAGTGTTGCAAAGATCTTGCACTGCTGGGGAGGTGGGCTAAAGCTTTCTATGGAAATCAAAGGATGCTTTAAAACGAATTAAAAATGGCATTAAGAGTTGAATTAAAAAAAAACACTCTATTATCTAATACTACAGGACTGATTTTTTTTAACATATGATTTCACACGTTTTGCTGCTTCAACTACATACAGTGGCAACATGTATTGGAGTCGCAATTACAGTAAGTAAAGGCAATCATCTTTCCAACTACACTTTGATGTTTGTATTGTAATTGAATGTGTTTAATTTTCTAAAGGGGAGATTCATTTTCATTTAATATTAGGCACCAAAGACTAATGGGTTTTTCAGCAGGAAAATGGTCTAAGCAGCCACTTCGGAGTATACAGAATGACCTACTTCACCTGAGCAGCACAACATCAAATAAATAATGCATGTTGGCTAGTCAGAATTTCACCCATTGGCCGTGCAATATGCAGGCCTTCAGTCAGCCTAAAATCTAATGTGAAAACACCCTTGAGTTGACTAGACCAGTGGTGTGCAAACTTTTCAGTCTGCGCACCCGTCTGCTCTCCACCCCTGCTCATGCCCCCCCCCTCTTACCGTTCCTTTGCGTCTTTTGACGTGACGACATTATGTGACGTGTTGCCGACATCATGTGACCCCGTGGCGTCATTTGATGTCGCGATGTCATGGCAATGCGTCAGCAGAAGCCGCAGGAGACCAGGTAAGTAAGTTACAGAGGTCTTGCGCCCCGGTCCGCCCGCATTTAATTTAAATGCTTCGGGGAAGAGCGCAGGACCTCTGTAAGTGCAACGCCCCCCCCCTGAAAATCTTCCGTCCCAGTTTGGGCACCCCTGGACTAGACTATGATATTGCGACTTTCTGTCTTTCTATTGGTCCGTGTCACGCCGGACATTTAAACCACCATTTTGTTTCCCCTTGATGTGACTGAAACAGCGTCCCTGTACCGGTAAGTATTTTTGGAGCCTGGTGGGGTCCCTAGAGCTGAAAAATAGCATATTTCAGCTACAGGGACTCCCTGGTTCACATATGGGTAAAAAAAAGTACACGTGCCGGAAGAGGCCTTACAGCTCAGTCACATGAATGAAAACATGGGTGTCCTAATTCAAGTGCTTTTTTCCTGGTTCATATTCACTACACAACCTTTGACATCAGAGGAACACAAAAAGCAGAACGTTTAACCATGACTGAAGATACACTGCTTTCTCAGTCTCCTCCAATTGGGTTAGTCTCCTCGTGGGAAGCACTTCAACCTCCCAGAGTTCCAAGCAACGTGTAAAGTGCCACCCCATTAACCACTTGACTAAAGAGAGGGTGGCACTGCCCTTTTAACCCTATGTATGCCCTCCATGACATTCATGAAATGGTCTCATGATCCTGTGCACATTTCTACTCAAGTGAAATGGTTGTGTGCAGATGACAGTTACACAACTGTTTTCTTATTTATTACATTCAAAATTCTGTTAAAAAAAAAAAAATCAGCTGTGCAGTATTAGGTAATGCTTTTTACTGTATGAAGCTTCCTTGTGCTGCTATAGCAACCATTTAGGAAGCACAGCACTAACTCTTTTGGATTAGGCAGCCATATTGTGAGCTCTGGAAAGCGGGGATTGCATAGATCAGCAATTTAGATATAATTGCATTGCCACAAATGTATAGAACTGCTGCATGTATTAGAACAGGGGTCTCCAAACTCAGTTCCCAGGGGCCGCCAACAGGACGGCTTTAATGGATATTCCTGTTTCAGCACAAGTGGCTCAGGCAGTAGCTCAGTCTTTGACTAATCCACTGATTGAGCCACCTGTGCTGAAACAGGGATATCCATAAAAGATGGCCTGTTGGCGGCCCTTGAGAACTGAGTTTGGAGACCCCTGTATTAGAACAAACAACAACAAAACTGTGGAAGAGTCAATGCCCCTTTTTGTTTCATTGCTCTGTGACACTTAACGTTATGAGATTGGGGGGAGGAATAAACAGTAGGGGGAATTGCTGCATTAAAGGAGCAAGAACCACCGTTTTCTTTTTTTTACATAGGATTGAAGCAGGGGGTCTCTGGAGCTGATAATCGTTAATATCAGCTCCGGAGACCCCCTGCTTTCACAGATACGTACCTACGTAGGGTGTGCCAGTATCTCAGTGGAGTTTAAAGCCCCAGGTCATGCGGGCCAACAGGAAGTTGCACCGGATGATGTCACAGCTTCCTATTGGCCCGCAGGACGCGGGAGCTTTGAGATGCTGCCATTACATGAACCACATAGCCGAGCCACAGTGGCTACCGGCACCCCCTACGGAAATAAGCAGGCAGTCCCCAGAGCTGAAATGAATGGGGTTCAGCTCCGGAGACTCCCTGCTTCAATCCTATGTAAAAATATGTTTCAAAAAGGCTGCTTGGATTGATGCTTTAAATATAATTCCATCTGCTCTTCTACTTCTGAAGTGGTTGTGAAAGCTAAAAACAGCTTCATATTCGTATCTATTCATTTTGCATGTCCATCACCAAAGTACTTTGTTCCTACACTTCACGTACTGCGATTAGTACTGCTATGATAAGCACCAGCTTACAAAACCTGCAATTGTCTTTCTGAATAAGCAGAGCAGAATATACTCTCTACTAAGACACACAAAACTGGTAACAGCAACAATAATGATGTTAGCTGTCCTCAAAGAGCTTTGAGATAATGTAATATGTTATTATATATTTGGAGATGGGATCCTATTAAGCTTAAAACATATATTCTATTTACCTAGTTATATTCTTACAAAGGTTAACCATTTTTTCCTGTTTGACAAGGAGATGAAGTAAACTTTGTAAGAATGCAATCATTATTGTCACAGTGTTTTCCACTGCGTTTCCTGCCCAATAAAATGCATACCATCAGGTGGCTCAAAGCTTACGCACATTTACAGCCTGTACTCCCCTGATGTTCCAATCAATTTAAAAAGCATCTTGCGTATTATGATAATTTCATACAATGCCGTGTTTGAGTCACAGGGAGCCAACAGGAAGCAAATGAATGAGAAAATGTCAGTATCACCCACCAGGCAACGTATTCATCCACAAAAGTAGGAAAATGCAAAATCCATGTGTTATTGTTCGGCCATTTAACACATCACAGAGCCATAATTACACTGCAGTCAGTCCTGCTCATACCAATTCAAAATATCAAGGATAATAAGGGCCAAATTACCATGAGAACAATTTAAAGCTGGAAAACATGTTTCTATATAGTGCCTTACGAAGGGGAATGTTCAGACATGCAGGCTTGGTTTAGACTGTGCACAGAAATGGTCTTGCACTCAGAAAGTCTGGACGAGTTTTTAAATAAAATGAAACACTGGTATATTGCCTATTTATAGTATGACAGTCTGATCTCATAAAGTTGAATGTCGTAGAGCATTCAAACAACTGTGACTGGCAAAAGTATAGCTCAAAATAACAAGGCCACGAGAAACCCGTTGTTTAAACGTATTGACATCTTCACGACCATTTTCACTTGACTTGGTATGTTGCAGTTAAGTAAAAGCATGTGGCCAGCTAACACATTCCCTCTAATAATCATGTTTAGATTTGTTTCAAAATGTTAAATATGTTCAATGTTCAGCTCAAAACATAATTTCTCCTTGTTTTACATTCAAAATGTTAGAAAGATAGAAACAGAGTTTGACGGCTACCACTTGGCCCACCGTGTCTGCACATCTTCCTATCGGCTGGAAAACCTCAGACCCTATTTGATTATTATTATTATTATTATCATCATTTATTTGTAAAGCTCCAACAAATGCCCCAGTGCGGTACAATGGGGTTACAGAGGGAAATATATTACATAAACAGAATGACATGCCAAATAAGGATGAACAAGCGCCCACAGATACAAAAGGTAACGATGGCCCTGCTCTGTAGAGTTTACAATCATGATCTTTGACTTTCTTTCATATTTAAGATAGCTTTATGTCTATCCCAATTATGTTTGAATTCCCTTCCTGTATTAGCCCCTACCATGTGTGTTGGGCTATTCCACAAATCCGCAACCCTTTCCGTGAAGCCCTTCCTCACATTTTCCCATAGCCTTCCACCTCCCAGCTTCAGAGAATTAGCTCTTGTTCTAGCATTCTTCTTTCTGTGGAATATGCTTTCCTTCTGTACTTTGCTGAATCCCTTTATATATTTGAAAGTTTCTATCATACAGTATTCCCTCTCTCTTCTATCTTCTTAACTCTACATATTCAGGTAATGTAGTCTTTGCTCATAAGGTGCTTTGCTTAGGCGCTGACCCGTGCTGAGGCGCGCTGACGCTTCTCAGTGAGCCCCTGAAGCCGCAATGAGAGCGGCTTTAGCAGGGGCTCGCGCACGCTTCCGCAAGCGTGCGGAAGCGTAGGTCTTTTTCAAAAGATAGATTTTCGCACTCACGGGAGCGCAGGGCCGGTCACGTGAGCGGTTCGCCCAATGAGGGCGAACCAGCTCCGTGACGACACAGCCCCCCCTCCCCCGACACGTCCCCGGATGGCGCGCGGACCAAGGCCAGGGAAAGCACCCGCTTTCCCTCAGCCTCCGCACGCCTCGCCTTAACAAAAAAAGTTAAGGACACAAATGCAACAAATAAACTTACTGATCAGTCACACTGACTTGAGCAATGTTCACAGACATAATCCTTCACTGCCGAAGAAAAACGAATTATGTCAAAATATTGTTTTTGTTTATGTTGCACCTCTTTATAACTAATGTTAACCATCCCATGTATATAACAGTTTCAGTTTCTTATCTAGTGCTCCGATCTGCATATTAGAAAACAGTACAATCACCCTCTAACACCCGTATTGGTGTCATTTCCTTACTTACTAAGCATGAACACATGCCGTAAGCATTGGATTTCTTTCAAGTGCACTGAAAAACAATGGGTAGTACGCAATTTCTTTTTACCCATTAATTCTTATAAAGGCAAGGCAGGTGCTTCAAGCACTTACTGTAGTGGTAATGCTACAGACATTATGTTCCCAAGTTTACTGTGCCATATGATTCCAGTTCCTGTTATCTTGAATAAAATGCTGCGGGATAATCAAGCTGCTGTAAACATATATGTATACTGTTTACAAGTAGGCGCAGAAATAATCTGACTGCAGTATTTATATATTTTGCTGGCATCCAGTGAAAAATAAATTGTACTAAGATCTAATTTGTTTTCTGTGCATCAAAATCTTTGTGCTGAAAAGTAGTAAAAAAAAAGTTATGAAATGTGCATCAAATGTATGCATGTCATTGCTGTATGTTACTTCATACACATGAGGACTGTCAGTGGCACTGCGGACAAACAAGCAAAACGCGCTGGAACCAGTGCCCTTTGCGGTCCGGGTCGATTAACGCTTCTGAATAGGAGCCCCACAGCGTTAAACCTCCGCTTGTACGATAACTCCCTTACCTGATCTGCAGTGCTCCTGTATGAGCGAATGGAGAGGAGGTGTATGGGTTCCACATACCTGACCTCCTCTGCCCCACATGCTGTCTCTACCGCCTGCAGCCGACACTCACTCTCCCTGCTCCAGCACTGTCCAACACCCTCGTAACGTACTGATGCAGCAGCCGTTATTCGAACACATCTCGGCGCCGATTTCGTGTGCTCTGCTGTTCCCCACGCAGCATGAACGCGGCCAATCGCCCCAGGCACCCGCGCTTATCGCAGATGTTTTGTTTGAATTTCATGGATTCTGTTTCTTCGTTTGCAATAAAATGGATGAATTGTAATGTGTACAGGACTGTGCTACTGTGTCAATTCCATGTTTTTAAAAGCCAGAACACTACAATTCGTTTTTCTGCACTCGCCACACTCGCATCTTAGTGCGGGGAGGCTGGAATTCATCCCGCGGTTTCAAATCGGGATTCCGATGTACATGACGCGTGAAGTGTTCGAATAACGGCCGCTGCATCAGTAGATGGCCGAATTTGCTATCTACATCATGAGTGGGCATACTGTAGGACTATATTTGGTCAACTACGTCATCAAGGGGGATGGACAGGAACCTTTTGAGAAAGCGCCAGAGTTGGCGTGAAACGTGTGGGAGGATAATTTTTGTCCTGCCTGTATATTTTTGTATTTTTTAGTTAGGCAGGTCCAATGATCTATAACTTGTTTTCTTGATATCCTGTGATTGGAGTGACGCACACGGGGGTCACGGAGCCCCCCACAACATCTGATCATAGAACGCTGAATCAACTGGAGGAACAAGACGGTGGTTTATTGTGAGCAGCAGCTCCACACCATGTATACCGTAGACACAGGGTCAGAATTCTAGCCGCAGGCATCCCATGAGGATAATAAATTTGCCTTTCACGGGAGTAACTGGGTTGGTTCATTACTTTTCCCTACATATGTGTCCTCCGCTATATTTCTATATTTATCAGCAGTGGAAGGTTAATTTCTCCACCCAACCGATCAGTGCCCTGCTATATTTAAACACAAAATTATTTGTTGACTGCATACCATTGCGTGATTTTCTTGAGTTTATATTCGGTTTGCAATACATAACTACAAATTGCTATCCTGTTTCAACTCTGCCCTCTCTCTGGCTAAACAAACTTTGACAAAGTGCAGGGATTGCACGAAACGCATCAGAGGTTCCTTTCAAGATTCTTGTTTTAGTGTCAATGTTGCCAAACGTTCAATAAATAGTCTTTTTGATACAGCGATCCAGTATCCGTCTTCCTTTCCTCCATTTGGAACGCATCGTTAGCACTTGTTGGTACGCAGTGCACCGCCAGTATCCATCCCTCCTGGGAGGAATTTTTTCTGATATCCCTTTCGGGCTGGGAGCACGCTTTTTCCAGGATCCCAGATAAACGAAGGTCGTAAGTACTTTAATGCGATTACTACATGATGAACTTTGAGTTTATATGTTAGTGGTCTACCTCTAAGGGTTTTGTGTATTATTGGATTAAGGGACAGTTTTCCTTTTCACACGGTTTTCCTTGACATCCCATATACTGTATCTGAACATCTTTACATACCCTCATGTGTGAG
Organism: Ascaphus truei; assembly: GCF_040206685.1. NCBI lineage: Eukaryota > Metazoa > Chordata > Amphibia > Anura > Ascaphidae > Ascaphus > Ascaphus truei. Next base: position 226,765,555 of record NC_134486.1, on the reverse strand, counting down.
CATAAATGACCATCAGTACTTCACATTTATATACTAGATATACCAAATACATGTGTATTTACAAAGGAAATATTGCTTGTGGATTACAACTATAGAGTGACCAATAGCATTTTGGATGCATTTTGTGAATAACCTTGAGCACTTGTTTAGGAGGTTGCCCTCCGTTTTTTCCTCTTCTCTGGCTTCGATTCCTTATTCAGACCACTCTCTACTGCCTGTTGATCTTCCTCCATCTCACCTCAGGACTTTGCTGATTATTTCAAGGAAAGGTGGAATCCATACGTCAGGACATCACCTCTGTATCCTCTCATCCTACACCTCTTCCTAACTCTTCTCCTGCCTCCTCAACTCTTTTTCCGCTGTCGCAGTGGAGGATGTGTCGTTGCTGATCTCCTCTTCTCCCTCTACCACCTGCCCTCCTGACCCCATTCCCTCCCATCTCCTAAAAACTCTTGCTCCTACTATAATCCCTACACTCACACACATTTTTAACTCCTCCTTCTATTCTGGTACCTTTCCATCCTACTTCAAACATACAACAGTTATACCGTTACTCAAAACAGCAAGCTTGACCCTACCTGTCTTTCTTTTTTTTTTCCAAATGTTTTTATTAGGCAAATAAACAATAAACATACATAATGCAATGTACATAGCCAAATACAGAGATATTGTATAATGTGAGAGGGAAAGAATACAACAGGGCATCGCCACAATATGCGAGGCCTCTGAATCCCTTAAGAGATCAAGAGAGAGAGAGGCTAGAAAAAGAAGGGGGAAAGAGAGTGAAAGAGAAAAGGGGGGCGGGAGGAGGGGGGGAGGGGCCTGACCTCCACCCCTGCCGCCGAGTGTCTCATCCACACGCTAATCCAGTCCGAGCAACCACTATATTCCAACTATAGGAACAGCCATGGTTCCCAGACTCCATAGAAGGCTATCGTTTTTTGCTTAAGGAATGCGGTTAATTTTTCCATGAGCATTACCTCACTGACCCTTCTTTTTATCATTTGCTTGGAGGGAGGACCCTACCTGTCTTTCTAACTGTCGTCCTGTCTCCCTCCTGCCTTTTGCCTCTAAACTCCTTGAACGTCTTGTATTCTCTCACTTACTCCATTTTCTCGCCACCTATTATCTCATGGACCCTCTACAATCTGACTTCTGCACTGCTCACTCCACTGAAACAGCCTGCACTAAAATAACTAATGACCTCCATGCTGCAAAAGACAGGGGTCATTATACTCTGCTCATATTACTTGACCTCTCTGCAGCATTTGATACTGTGGACCACCCGCTTCTCCTTCACATTCTCCATACTCTTGGTATTCGTAACTAAGCTATATCATGAATCTCTTCTTAAAGCTGCAGTTCAGTCTTTTTTTTATTTTTTATTTATTTTTTTACTTTAATAGTTTCATGTGTGCAATCTCTAATTACCTAAAGAACTGTATAGCTGCAGGTCAATTAGTTCTCCATGTATTGATAGGCGAAATTTGGTGACATAATTAGTGAATGGAAATGTTTTTATTTGCTTCTGTCTCTCAGTGGAAGCTCATGAATATTCATGAGCACTCCTGCACTGACATGTGCTAGAGGGAGGCAGGGCTGACAAAGGGGTGTGCCAGGGCTTGTGACAGGACATGAAGGGGCAGTGCCTTAGCAAATGGCTGTTAAAATAGAATACAAGAAAATTGGTCTTTCAAAGTTGTTTTTTTAAAAACAGAAAATGCTAAAAGTATTTTTTCTTACTACAGAACTGATTTATTAAAAAAAACACACATGCAGGATATTGACTGAACTGCAGCTTTAACTCTCCCATCGTACTTCCAGTGTCTCTTTTGCTAACACCTCCTCCACTATCGATCTCTCTGTGGGTGTACCCGAGGGCTCTGTCCTGGGACCTCTTCTCTTTTCTCTTTACACACTCTCTCTAGGTGACCTAATCACATCTCTTGGATTCAAATATCACCTCTATGCTGATGACAGGCACATTTACTATTCAACCCCTGACCTTACACCTGCTGTACAGACCAAAGTTTCTGAATGTCTCTCAAGGATATCATCCTGGATGGCCCTCCGCCAACTTAAACTTAACATATCAAAAACGGAGCTCCTCATACTTCCTCCAAAACCTGGCCCTACTACCTCCCTCCACATTACTATTGAAAATACTATCATTTACCCAGTAGCGCAAGCACACTGCCTAGGGGTCACACTCGACTCCTCTCTCACATTCTCCTCTCACATTCAAAAGGTAGTTAAAACCTGTCATTTTTTCCTCCGCAACATAACAAAGATACGCCCTTTCCTCTGTTGCTCGACTGCTAAAACTCTTGACACAGCCCCTCATTCTCCCCCTTCTCGACTACTGTTTGATAAAGCACCTTCCGGGTGGGAAACGCATCAGAGGACTTCTTTTTTCTTTTTGCTGTTATGCGCTATCAATAAATTATTTTCATTTTGGACACCAGCCTCCAGCCCCACTTTTTTGCTGTGATCAGTCCATTCCTTACCTTTTCATCTCTACTTTCGGACGGAAGCACGCCACATTACACTGAGACCAGAGAAGTTACTACTGTGAATGCAGCCGCGGACAGCCAGTGTTAGCATACCGCTCCAGCCTCCTGCACCGCCGGGTTGATATCCGTGTACCATCTGGGGAGAGTGTAGCTATCATCTCCACTTGAAACAATGGTGGATTCAGCGCAACTGCGCATGTCTGGATCAGAGAGACTCCTGAAGTTCTTCAAACAACTTTATTGATAATGCACATAAGGGCTAACACCGCATTCTCCCCTTCTACGCGTTTCACCCTCACAGGGGAGAATGCGGTGTTTGCCCTTATGTGCATTATCAATAAAGTTGTTTGAAGAACTTCAGGAGTCTCTCTGATCCAGACATGCGCAGTTGCGCCGAATCCACCATTGTTTCCAGCCTACACTAAGACGGTGGCACGCAGGAGCAGCCGAGGGAGCAGACCCCAGACCGGAGTGCAGGTGAGGTAAGGCAGCTTCATTCCCCCTGCACCGGTTGTTATTGAGGCTAAACGGAGCTCCCTCGTGTGATGCCCCAGTGTCTGACGCATTCAGAACACTGCCCTGCACACGGAAGCGCAGGACAGACACATTGACTATTGGTTATCATCTCCACTTACCCACGGTTTCACCGTTTTTGATCCCTCATGGCGGTTTACGATGGGGCAACATTGTGAGCAGGATTTCTCATTGCCTTATATACACTTATGGTGCAGTGTCGGCTATTCTCTTATGCATTATATAGCCTCGGATTTGCCTTTTTATGCTTGGACTCTATGTTTTTTACCTAGCAGCACCAGTGTAGGTGAAGACTTTCTATTCCCCTAGCCCTACTACTGTAACCTCTTGCTGTCCGGCCTTCCTGCCTCTCACCTATTTCCCCTACAATCAATCCTAAATGCTGCTGCCAGAATCACTCTACTCTTTTCTAAATCTGTCTCAGCGTCTCCCTTGCTGAAATCCCTCTCCTGGCTTCCTATCAAATCCCGTATCACACACTCAATTCTCCTCCTCACTTTTAAAGCTTTACACTCTTCTGCCCCTCCTTACATCTGAGCCCTAATTTCTGTCAGGATTGCTGCTAGGCTCCGTCCCTCTGACGCGTGACGCAACAGTACCTGCGGCGCGCCCAGGTGCGCGCCTGCCTGACAATACACTTGCAGAGGCACGCCTCCGGCACGTCGCCTGCTCCCATTGGTGACGCACTCGCCCCACGCCGCACTCCTCCTACGCATGCACGCCGTGCAGCAGCTGTTCCCAAGAAAGGTATCAGCTGTCACTCACCTGCAGCCAATCTCTCGTCCTCCTATCGGCTCGCAGCCTATGTCTGATGTCACTCCACTGCCGCCTCCTATTTGTTCCCACCTCCTTCATTTACCATGTCTGTTCCTGTGCAAGTTGCTGAGCATAAACTGATGTTTATGTGCTGTGTTCGCTGCTTCCTGTGTTTTGCCTGTTCTTATGCCTTGCCTCACCTGTGTTGTGACCTCTGCTCGTACATGGACCTGTCTCTTCTGTGCCCCTGGATTTTGGCTTGCTATTGGACCCCCGCTCTCTCCTCTCCTCGACCACGGCATACGATATCGACTACTCTTCTCTCTCCAACCCCGGGCCACGGCAAGTACTACGACATACCCGAACTCTCCTACCTTGACCCAGCTACACAACTCTGACTCTGCACTCTGGACCTGGTCCCGTGGTTGTAGGGTGGCGGTTATATACATCCCCACCTCAGCCCCGCGGTCTAGTCTAGTTTGTGGTGAGCACACGTGACAATTTCTCACTATATACCCTCCCGACGTTTGCGTTCTGAACAAGGATATCTTCTCTCTATCCCTTTTGTTGCTAAAGCCCTTTCCCGCCTTAAAACTTTCTCACTGACTGCCACACACCTCTGGAATGCCCTTCCACTCAATATCCGACTTTCATACTCTCTATCCACCTTTAAGACCCACCTTAAAACACACCTGCCTAACAAAGCATATGAGTAGCTCCATGGCGGATACTTTAAACCTCATACATAAACCTTGGCCCCTTGCAGACGCACTTACCAGACCGTCCTCCTACTGTCTGTGTACGTTTTCTACCTACAAATTAGATTGTAAGCTCTTCGGAGCCATTGACTCCTTTTCCTAAATGTTCATTTTTATGTCTGAAGCACTTCTTCCCATTATGTGTTATTTGTATTACTTGTTATTTATATGATTGTCACGTGTATTACTGCTTTGAAACACTATGTACATTAATGGCGCTATATAAATAAACAAAAACAAAAACAAAAAGAACGATTCCTGCGCTCCTACCAATTAGGCTAAGATAAAATAATATTCTCATGAAAAAGGGTATTTGGTTCAACCCTTTGGCCAAAGCATTTGTAAGCCTGCATGCCACGTCAAGGCATGATTTTATCTTAGCCTAATTGGTAGGAGCACAGGAATCGTTCTTTTTGTTTTTCTATATGTAAGGCCTATCTTTTTACCTGCAGCAAACTTCTGTAGGGAGGAGCGCGGTATTATGTACAGTTTCTCGCTATATAAATAAAGACATACACATATATACATATATGTTCAAAAAAGGTTGGACATCTTTTTAGAAAGGAAAGGTATTCAGGGATATACCTAATTGTAACAGGGGAGTAATCCCTGTTCAAGTAATGTGCCTGTAATCTAGCAGTGTGGTGGTTAACTGCTGGTAGTCAATTAATAAACACAACCTGCCTGATTGCTTACAAAAGCCTGTCTGTTGAGACAGGAAGTGACTCCTTAGCTCTGACTGAGAGCTGAACTTTGGAGACAGAGCATTGTTCTTGATTCTCTCCCAGGAGAGACTGACCAAGAGAACACACATCTCTGGAGCTGACCGGTCTTGAGCTCTGCCCAGCATAGCTGATTGCAAGACACCTAATAAGACTTCTAAACCTGGATGCTGATTTTCTGTGCACGCACGGGTGCGGTTCCAGGAGAGCAGAGATGCTTACTCTACAGCAGCTAACAGATAAGACTTTCATTATTAAGAGACTGCTTATATCTGCTTATTTCATGCTACATGTCTTGGGGCTGCGAGACATGCTTTACTAAGGGAGATGTGAATTAATTGCATAGGATTTCACTAGAAATACTCCCAAGTGAATAGAAGCTTTGTTCCCCCCCCCTGTGTTTGGATGATTTCCTGATGAAAAGGAAAAGGCACAATAAAGCCTTATTATAATTTCACCTTATAAAAGCCTCCAATTGTGTACCTCTTTGAACGTCCGTCTACATATGGTGTCCGAAGTGAGATGAGAGGTGTCTTTGTAGTTAAAAAGGACCGGAGATTTTTATGTGAAATTTTTTTTGTTATGCTTTTTGCCTACAAACAGTCTGAGCAACTTAGAAAAGAAAAAAAAACCTCATGCAGCAGAGATCAGAGTTAAAGGGACACACCACTGAAACTTACACTGCATTGAAACTTACAAAAACACAGATGGACTCTTTGCCCCAATCCCAAGAGGAGAGAGACTGCTGAAACAGCTAATCATTTTTTGCCTATCACAAAGTGTAATATGGTCATTGAAATAGTGGTTTTGCCTTCCAGCCATAGTCAGGGTTCAAGAAGTGAGTAAGCCCTTAAAAAGGGATAGGTGTTTGTTGTTTTCAAAAGTTTCGCTGAAGCAGTGAATACAGATGGTGACCCACGAGTGGTACTGATTTTGCAAATAAAGGTTGCCACACCGCATAGGGCTACCAGCTGTGAATGGAGTATATGCAGAAAAGTGTGAAAATTGATACAAGACAGCAGGCAGCAGAAGCAGGGGAATTTTTAGCAAACAAATGCTGAGTGTAAAATTGCCCTATAGGGGAAAATGGGATTTCTGAACTGTGAAAAAGGTTTTTCAAAGCCAATTGCTGAGTGTTGAGTCACCCTGCCGGGAATGAAAGAAATAGTCCACTGCAAAGAATGTTTTTTTTCTGCAAGTAAAAAAGTCTGCATATATATATCTTGGGAGCAAAAACAGACACCCAAAGTGTGAAGTGTGAATGCCATAATACCCAAAGATGAGACTGAAAATTACTGAACTCAGGCAGAAAACCAAATTCTGTTGCTGAAGCGGAGGGATTGTACCTAGCAAGTAAATGGTGTAAAGCAAACAGAAGTTTTTTTTTACCTAGCAACCACACATTCAGCATACCTAATGAAAGATTACACCTAGCAAGTAAATGGTGTAAAGCAAATAGACGTTTTTACCTAGCAACTGCACATCTTGTATACCTGATAAGAGAAAATGCATGCACAGTACTGCTGATATTGAAAAAAAAAAAATTATCCAAGAAAGAAAAGTCTACAGAGATGCCTGTGAGAGCTACGACCTCTACAAGCAAAATATGCCCATCTGTAGGACTACCACAATTGAGGGTTCTAGCAAATACAGTGTCAACAGCTGCAATAGCGCCAACCTGAGGTCAGGAAGAAAATTACACCTGATAGCCTAAAAATGGAGGACAAGATGCAGCGTTCCTGTAATGAACCCTACCCCACGGAAGAGTGGCCCTTCCAGTCCAATAATGAGGAAGACATCTCTTACGGGGAACCCGAACCGAGTCAAACCCACAAAACACCCCAAGAATGTGGGGGTGCCTGAACTCGGCACGAACAGAAAAGACCGCTCTCTTTGATAACGAATATGATCAGCAGGAGACAGAGCAGGAGCAGTGGATCACCGAATATTTCCGTCAGCTATTACAGTTGCAAGAAAAGCCGGGTGGATCCAGTGACGCTGCTAAAATTTCAAATGAAGATGGAGACCCCAATATCCCTGAAGGGACGGTGTCATCCAAAACAAAAAAGCGGAAAAATAAAAGCGGTTCTTCACTTACCGTGGAAGGAACAGACACGTCCACAGATCCTGTGGAGGGAAAGGGGGACCGAGTTGCCCTGCAGCCTAGAGAAAATGGAGAATTCGTCCCGCGGTTAACCGAATATCCAGAGGGCCCAAGGCAGAAGTCATGTACCCCAAAGAAGTGTCTGTCCGGTGCCAACAGTGAGGAACCCTCAACCAATCATCCCAGGGAAGTGGAGCCGGAACCAGTGAGTGACAATCCCTTGACCAGCCCTGAAGATGCCCTGAAAAATGCCAGGCATGACTATGAGATGCTCCGTGAACAATTGAAACAAAAGGAAGATGGTTACACAGAGCTACAGAAAAATAACGTGAGGCTACAAAAAGATGTGCTCACAATTTACTCTTTAGCCAGGACAGAATTGGACGATCTCAAGACTGAGCTAGATACTGCAAAGGCTACTATTTCCGCCATGGATGAAAAGCAGAGCCAATCTGATAAAATGGTGGCTACGCTAAAGCGGAAGTATGAAGAGGCACTAAAGCAGATGACAGTCTTCCAGCAAGAGGTTCACACTCTTCGCATAGAGCTGAATGCCTCACAACAAGAGGTCAACAGTGTCCGGATAGAAGTGGACGTATCTCAGAAAGAGGTTCAGACACTCCGCAGAGCACTGAATGCCTCACATCATGAGACCAACAGCTGCCGCACAGACCTGGAAGTTTCCAGAAAGGAACTACACAGTCTCACTGAGGAGCTGGACATTGCTAAAGAAACTATTGGTAATCTTGATACAGATCTCAAAGTCTCTCAGAAGGAGCTTCACACCCTCAACCTAGAGAAGGAAGTCTCACGCCAGGAGATTGTCATTCTCAAAGCAGATGTGCGTAAATGGAAGGAGGACTGCAAAGAAGCCCTGAAGAATACAGAGACTGAAAAAGGAGAAAATTCAAGAATAAAAAGAAAAAACTTAAAACTGAAAGAAGAAAATTTTCAGTTGACAGAAGAAGTCAAGGAAAAGTTTGAAGCAGAGCACCGACTGCAGAAACAACTGCAAGGTCTGCGTACGCACCTCGAGAAGGCAGAGGAGAAGCAGCGAACTCTGCAGGATGACAATCTGCAGGCTGTTAAAGAAATTCAAGTGCTGCAGGAACGTCTGATGAGCCAGTATGTCCCCGCAAAGCAGCATGAGAAACTGAAGGCTACCCTGAGCATCACCAAAGCAACGCTAAAAGCCAAGCTTAGAACCTAGGTGACGCGGCACAAAAGGGAGCACAAGAAGGTCCAGAAACTGAAACAAGTAACTGTGGCCCAAGCAAAGAAGTTCATAGTGCTTCACAATGCAATAAAAATGTGGAAGCAAGCTCAGAGAAAGCAAAGCATGCAGATAAATTCCCTGAGAAGAGACTTGCAAGACGCACTCAAAAAACAGGGCTCTCTCGCGGATGAGATTACAGTCCTACAAGGACAAGTATTGACCCTGACTAAGCGTCAGTATCCCACAGCCTCAAAAACCCATGAAGACAAGGGTACAGTGAGAGCTGGGAATACCGCTCATCTGAAATACAAGGTTGCAAAATTTGAACCACCTAAACAAGCACTAGCAAAACCTTCAGCCACCCAGCAGGCAACAAAAGAAGTTACACGTGCTGAATTAAAACCAGAAGAATCCTTAGCTGATGAAGCTGAAAAGATGGGACATTCTCTGGAAGTGGGTGTGGAATTACAACTTAATCTCAAAGAGGCTGAACTAGCCACCCCATTGAGTGGGAAAAGAGCAGAGCGACAGCTTCAAGAGCGGAAAACTCAAAGGGCTGTTTTTTAAACGCTCTGCAACTGCTGCCATACAGTATGCCTACAATAAGACGAGCACCCGACGCGAGGGAAATCTCATGACCGCGCACGTAGAAAAAAGACTATACTTGGAGAAAGTCCTCCTCGAGCGACTGAGGGGTGCTGATCTGAAACACCTTCAGGAGGAGACACGAATAAACTGGAGAAAGGGCTCCAATCCCAACAGGACTGAGGGTTCTCTTCCTCCATCCACTCTCATTCAAGTCACTGAGATATCTAGAATGAGAGTGGAAGGATGGGCTTTGGCCGTGGCAAGCCCGAGCTTCCCACAAACAGGGGAGGTATGTAACAGGGGAGTAATCCCTGTTCAAGTAATGTGCCTGTAATCTAGCAGTGTGGTGGTTAACTGCTGGTAGTCAATTAATAAACACCACCTGCCTGATTGCTTACAAAAGCCTGTCTGTTGAGACAGGAAGTGACTCCTTAGCTCTGACTGAGAGCTGAACTTTGGAGACAGAGCAGTGTTCTTGAGTCTCCCAGGAGAAACTGACCAAAAGAACACACATCTCTGGAGCTGACCGGTCTTGAGCTCTGCCCAGCATAGATGATTGCAAGACACCAAATAAGACTTCTAAACCTGGATGCTGATTTTCTGTGCACGCACGGGTGTGGTTCCAGGAGAGCAGAGAAGCTTACTCTACAGCAGCTAACAGATAAGACTTTCATTATTAAGAGACTGCTTATATCTGCTTATTTCATGCTATATGTTTTGGGCTGCGAGACATGCTTTACTAAGGGAGATGTGAATTAATTGCATATGATATCACTCGAAATACTCCCAAATTATTATAATTTTACCTTATAAAAGCCTCCAATTGTGTACCTCTGTGAACGTCCGTCTACACTAATAAAGTAAACATGGGAAGGATGTTGATCCAGGGACTAATCTGATTGCCAGTTCTTGGATTCAGGAAGGAATTTATTTTTCCCCTTATGAGATATCATTAGATGATATTTCACGGGCTTTTTTATTTTCCTTCCTCTGGATCAATATACAATAAGTACAAATATAGGATAAAGTATCTGTCATCTAAATTTAGCATAGGTTGAACTTGATGGACGTATGTCTTTTTTCAACCTCATCTAATATGTAACTATTTAACTATGATATGAAGCCCTTTTAGACAGGGTTTAAGGCCCTGTCAAAGTGCAATATTTACTAAACTGTCATATCGCACTGTCAATCCGCTCTATGGGGTTTTCCAGTGCAGGAAGATGTATTATGGCAGAAGACTGCTTAGTAAATATGGACCACAATGTATTTTAGCACGAGAAGGTGTTTTCTGACATACTGTAGCAGAGCTTAGAAAATATAGGTCCTTATGGCCAATCCACATAAATGAGCTTTAAGGTGTACACCAGAACCACAAGGTGTCTTATGGAATAGAACCACTTAATAAATATGGGCCTACACCTTTAAGTGTTCATATCATGATAAATTAATTGTAGTAAAAACAGTATTATAGGGAGCTGCATTTATGTGCTTAGTAAGTGATTAGCAACAAAAAAAAGATATTGCTAAGGCACTAGGGCTCTGTTTGTTTCCTTCTGACATCATACATCCCACACCGCCCACTACATGATGATGTCAAGAACCGAAAATCTTTGCCAATATGTTAAAGCGCAATTTCTGAGATGGTAAAACGTTATTGGATGTGAACACAACCTCTGTGTAATACTCTAATAAAAGATATTCATTGTATTGCCGCATTTTGCCTTTTCAAAGCATTTTATTATCTGCTCTGCTGAAACGACAGCTCTGCTTGATGTACTGATTTATAATACGTTGTAGGAGACAGTGCAAAGACTTAATTACAAGCAGTGATTCATCTAATCTGCAGTTAGACTTTGGTTGTTTACCAGGTTAAAAAGCCTCTGCTGCATTTAAACAAAGTTAAAGGAGATTTGCTGTTTAATGCTGAAAATCTGCAGGAATTTTGAAATGTCAATACAAATCTTCACCCCCCGTCCATGCATGTGTCTGATGTCCATGTACTGTACACATGGACCAAACACAATGAAGATGTTTAAAAACGTAAAAGAAGCAGATTAAGCAAAGAAAGGCATCAAGTGTGGCCAAATCCAGTCCTCAAAGGCCCTCACCAGGCCAGGTATTAGGGATCCTGCTTCAGCACCGATGGCTCAGTCTGACCTAGTGGTGGCCCTTGACGGCTGGAGTTGGCTACCCCTGGCATAGATCATATGAATCATCTAAAAGGAAAACCCTACAATTTTTCACATCACCTCTGCTGTGAGTTTGCACCGATCTAGAAGTTGGCCAACTATCGGCACGCCTGGGAAGGGCTAACACCAGAGACCAGACCCGCTGCAGAGGGGGGAGAGACTGGGCTGCTGCAGGTGCAGTGGGGACAGAAAGCAGGGGCACGACAGCCGGACGCGGATGTTGTCCCATCCTCTGGCCAAGCCCAACTTCCAGTGTCAGCCGGTCAGGCCCCCCCGCAGCCGCAAGGCTCGGAACAGTCGTCCCAGCTCTCCTCCCTGTTGGCGACCTGTTCACTGTATACTGTCAGTGCTACATAAAGGGAAAAAACGCTCCTCTGGATTTTAATCCTAACAATTTGTTTCCTATTTTCGGCAACAGAACATAGCAAACATGAAATATATTATAAACAATAAATAAAAGTGCAGAACATGCTGCTAGATTAAAAACAATAAATGTTTGTCTATGCTATCTGCCTCTCCTTTTATGGTAATATACAAAAGGCAGCACTAGTTTTGCAGTCTAAATTAAATAATTTCTCAGGAGCATATTAAAAAAATAGTAATTCCACAATATTTCTGAATGCTATAATTTTTTCAGTGACAGTATCAATGTTTTTGCAGGTGGACAGCCATCCATCTATTTCCAAAAACACTATTAGTGCCCTTTGTAGAATTGAGTATATTTATAATAGTTTAGCTTAAAAAGAAAAAGTAAGTATACAATATATTTTGTAAAAAACCAGCAATTCTGTTCTCAATTATCAGCATATTTTGTATGTCTCAGCATAGTTATTAGATAGCAAGTGGTAGTGCAGAAGTGTAAGAATCCACCACCAGAGAGAGAGAAGGTTCCAGAATCCAGGATGATTTCCCAGTATGAGTTTTTCAGTTCGGAAAGAAAACTATTCAGTTTATTCAACAAAGTAAACCACAGGATGTAAACCACAATTTGGATCTAAAAAAGGAAAGTCAATGGAGGTGATTCATCAATGCAAATTGGGGTAAAATTGACGATAATTTTTATCTTGCTTCTCATTGTGTTAATATATCAAGGTCTTTGCTCCAAGTTTTGCACCATTTGCTTCACCTTATTTGGGGAGACAATAGGATGAGCTAGGGAGGAGTTACATGATGCACAGATTATAATGAGATGTAGCAAACTCTGCGTCTCCCTGCGTCACTTTTGTATCTTGTATTTGCGTAAAGAAAATCTGCCAGGTCTGAGGTGACGGAAACTTTTCTTGTCAACAATTTGCGTCAGATACTTCCTTACATCTGACGCAAATACGAGCAGAAAATAGAGTAAAACAAACTTCTATTGGCACTTTCTTTACATTGACACATCTCCCCCCTAAGAATCCAGTGATCAAAACCAAAACACCAGGCAATTCTTTCCCTTTCATTCTGCAGTTCCTGTGCTCACTGTATTGCACATTAATCACTAAACCTATTGATTGTGGACCCTGTGCTTCTCATTCCTGACCCTCAGCCAAACAAAATGGTAATCAGTCTGAAGATTGTAGGAAGGAATTGATCTGTTTACAAAAAATTGAGACCATCTCAGGGTTTGGAATATTTTTTACAGATCCTACTAGCTGAGAGACCTGGCATTGCCCGGGAGTAACATTTCCCGCTCCCTCCTCTCTCTCCACTCCCCCTGTCTGTTTCTCCGCTCCCCCCTATTTCTCCACTCCCCCTCTCTTTCTCCGTCCCCCCCCCCCATTGCAGCTCCATTCCCACCCCCCCCATGCGCAGCTCATGTCCCCCACACACATAGTGTCATACACACACACACACACACACACAGTGTCACACACACACAGTGTCACACACACATCTCCCAGAATCCCTTGCTGGGAGCACTGCATTACTTCTGAGCTACTCACAGCCTAATAATGGCATCGTTTCAGAGTGTGTTCTCCTAGCTGGAGCAGGCCGCAGCAATTTGCAGGGCTTTGCTGGCCCCTCGGTCAGCTGCTCCTGCCAAGAACTGAGTGTTGCAGTCAGTAAATCACTCGGGGGGGGGGGGGAGAAGGGGAGGTCGCTGCTGTGGGCTCCCGGCCCAGCCTTTTGTTGCCATCACACAGCGGGAGCTGGGACAGGAGCCAAACCCGCAGGCGCCCCTTTTGTGCGAGATGCCTGTCACATCTGTGCCAAGGAGCCTAGCATGTCCGCTGTCTGTGGAGAGATGGAGAGCCAGGCTGGTGAGAAGCTGAGAAGGATTGGAGATCGCTCCCTGCTTGGCCGCGCTCCCCCCTTCCCCTCCCCCCCCGCGGCCAAGCAGGGTTAAGGGCGCCGCGAGGGAAGGTAGCGGGGAGGTGAGCTGCGGGTGAGGGAGGGTGATGGGGGGAGGCGGCGGGACAGACCGCGGAGTGAGGAGGAGAAGAGGAGAATGGCCGGGTGGTTGTGGGCGGGTGAGTGTGGTAGCGCGGAGGTGAGCTGCGGGTGAGGGGGGGTGATGGGGGGGAGGTGAGCTTTGGGTGAGGGGGGAGGTGATGGGGTGGGGGGATACAGCGGGCCAGGCCGCAGGGTGAGGAGGAGAAGAGGAGACTGGCCGGGTGGTTGTGCGTGCCCAGCTGTGGGCGGGTGAGTGTGTCAGTAAGCCAATAAGATGCGTGCGGGGGCGGGGCCGGGGCACGGACCAATCTGATTGGCCAGCGGCTTAGTGACAAACTGACGGACCAATCAGATTGCCCATAAGAACAGCAAACATACAACTCTTTCAATTATATAGATATAGATTGGTTTTGTCAGGCCAATTAGCTTTTTTAAATGTCCCAAATTTTTACATTATGAAGTTTTCTTAATTTATGTATTGCAGCAAATGTTAAAAAAACAAACAACAAATATATAATGGGAGTAATTAATTGAACTGTGATAGTGAAGATCAGTGATTTGCATCATAATTTCCATGTGAAAAAGCCATTACTGGCATTAATGAATAGCCCCCAATGAAGCAATTAAGCTGTGTGCCTAGGTTTTTACCCGTACACTTTACCGTATCACCCAATACACATCCGTTTGCTCTCCAGAATAGAAGAGGCGTTTTTGGAAAAAGTCTCTGTGGCTGCAGTATAAATAGTGGTGCTGCTAAATCTAACATGAACTACATCCCCTGGCAGCACATAACTGGGAGATAGCAAGTCAGCATAGTCTGCAAGCAGGAGGGGTCTGCCAGGGTTGGCGTCCCAGGCCCCGTTAGTCAGGGGCCCGGCGTGGCCGTGCACGTTTTATTAAAAAAAAATAATACAATGCCGGCGATCCCTGTGCACATGTGCAGAGCCGAGGTCTCGGTGCGCATGCACAGGGAAAGCAGGGTGTCCAGCCTGCTGCCTGTGGGCCCACTCACCCCCGCTTCCAACGGGGGATGAAGGGAAAGCGCCGTGGCTAACACAGCTTCCCCTGCGCCCGCCAACCCAGCTTCCCCCATGCCCGCCAAACCAGCTTCCTCCGCGCCCACCATACCAGCTTCCCCCGCGCCAGCCTCCTGCCCCGGGGAGCAGCTGCGGGGACCAGAGGCCGGGGGGGAAATGCTCCCACGGAATTAGCCCGCCAGTCTCGTCCCCCCCACCCCTCCAGCCGCCTACCTCCCGCGGGGATAGGGGGCAGGGGGAGTAGTGTCTGGCGGGCAAGGAAGCAGGAAGCGGCACCTAACCAGTCAAGGTTAGTCACCCACCCTGGCAGTCACTCACTCACCCAGTCACTCACTCACCCACCCACCCACTCACCCACCCAGTCACTCAGTCAAAGTCACTCAGTCACCCACCCAGTCACTCACTCAGCCACTCAAAGTCACCCACCCAGTCACTCAGTACCCACCAAGGCAGTCAGTCACCCACCCACCAACACACCCTGGCAGTCAGTCACCCAAGCAGTCAGTCATCCACCCACCCTGGCAGTCAGTCAGTCACCCACCCAGGCAGTCAGTCACCCATGCAGTCAGTCACCCACGCAGGCAGTCTTTCACCCACCAATCCAGGCACAGTAACCCCCCACCCAGGCAGTCAGTCAAAGGCAGTCTGTCACCCAGTCAGTCACCCACCCAGGCAGTAACCCCACCCAGTCACTCAATCACCAACCCAGTCATTCACACTCAAGGCAGTCACCCACCCACCCAGGCAGTCACTCAGTCACCCACCCTGTCATTCAGTCACCCACACACCCAGTCACTCAAGCAGTCAGTCACCCACCCAGGCAGCCAGTCATCAACCCAGTCAGTCAGTCACCAACCCAGTCAGTCAGTCACCCACCCAGGCAGTCAATCACCCACCCACCCAACCACCCAGACAGTCAGTCACCCAGTCAGTCAGTCAAAGGGCAGTCAGTCAAGGCAGTCACTCACCCAGGCAGTCAGTCACCCACCCACACAGGCAGTCAGTCAAGAAGTCAGTCACCCACCGAGGAAGTCAGTCAAGGCAGTCAGTCACCCACCATACTTAACCCCCCCATGCCCATAATTAACCCCCCCCCAGGCCCATACTGAAGCCCCCAGGCCTTTTATCAAATTGGATGTAGCATTGGGTATCTTTGTCTTTTGTTGAAAATATAAAAATAAACAGATTGCATTGTATTTTTTTCCAGTATTACAATAAGAAGAAAACAGTTAAGTAAAAGTTGTGCGCTATAAATATTTTTCCGTGGTAGGTGCGCTATAGGTTGGGGGGGAGGGGGGGAGGCTGCTCCTTTCATTTGTCCTGGGCCCCATGATTTCTGTTGGCGGCCCTGTCTGCAAGGGACCATAATTGGCCTGCCATTGGCTGATTGCTATCCTGTGCCCTGCCATCATTTAGTAATCATGCTATTATTGGTTCCTTACATAGAAGGGCAGTCCCACGTAAGACCACAGTGAGCTCCTGGAAAATTTAATGTTAAACCTGATTAGGTGCCCTCGTGATGTTCTGGGAACCCACCAGGGGCCTTTGTGAAGTTCCCAGAATATCACGGACATTAGACCAGAGGGGATTTATTACAGCGTCATCTGTACATACTGGGAGTTCAAATGAGCAGAAATAACTCACTAAGACATACTGTATTAGCCAAAGCAGTATGTAAACCTATATCTGGTATTAATGTACTTAAAATACCCAGGTCAATAACATTCTGTATTTCTTTCCATAATTCCACTAAGCTGGTATGGGAAATGTTGATAGTTTTCTAATTAATTTACACTGTTTTCAATAAGTATTCGCTGCCAGAATTTGTTTTGGGGACCCGCTGCATATGTTTGAATTCCTTGTGGCATGTACAAAGCTGTATACTTTGGTGGGGTTATTTTTATGCTAGCAAGTAGCCTTGTAAATCATGGTGATGTAAACCTACCGTATATTTTATCAGTGTAATCAAACAGGGGCAATAGAATCTAGTATTCCTTTCAATGAAAGTACGACTTTTTAATAGGAATCTGGGGCAATAAGAATAAAATATATTTATAACCCTTACATCTTGGTCACATGATATGCAATCCATGCAAGAAGGACACCACTAAAACATTAACTTGTGAGATATTGTCTGCTACATCGGTACCCGTAATACAACCAAACAGTAGATGGCGCTCTGACACTCTCTTAAAGCCTCCCAGTGAAAAAATCAATGTAAATTGACACACAGGTGCTAAATAAATGTGAAATACATAAATAAGGGCAATCGTAAATAATATGTGTACAAAGTGACAATAAAATGATAATAAAGAAGGCTAGGACCTCCACTCAACCCTTTAAAAAGACTGTTCCAAGGTCGACAAGCAATTTCTTGCAAAGACGTAAGGTGATTAAGGAGGAAGCTGTCAGTTTAGACAGCGAAACGCGTCGAGTATTAGCTCAGCTGTGCGATCCCGGAGAAGAGAGAACTAACCACCCCGACATACTGACGGCCGAAATTTCGGAACCGGAAGTGACGTGGGCAGCCATGACGCGAGCAGAGACGATCAAGTAAGGGATGAGATCACTACTCACCCCACCTGAATACTGTCGTGCTGCTGTGCCTGCTATTCTACTCCTACGTGTGGGCCTCCATTGTGAGAAATGTATCAATCATTTTTAAGCTTATCTGCACTATGGTTTGTTTTCCTCTTTTTTGAGATGCACTGAACCCCCTGACATCACATCCAAGCAAGAGACGATTTGCCACTGTTTGGGATATTGCCTTTATTTTCTGCTCCATTGTGAGTATGAATTCTATAGAGTTTTGCACATTTTTTAGCACTACAATATTGCACTATGTTACTTTGCTCTTTTACATGGCTTTAATCACCGCTCCCCTTACGTCTTTGGAAGAAAACATCTGTACCCTTGGCAGCAAAAATTGATGGATTAAACCTGGGTGATTAATGCTTTAAATTTTTTGGAATTATGTGTGTGTGTGTGTGTGTGTGTGTGTGTGTGTGTGTGTGTGTGTGTGTGTGTGTGTGTGTGTGTGTGTGTGTGTGTGTGTGTGTGTGTGTGTGTGTATATATATATATATATACATATGGAAGAAAGAAAAAAGGCGCAATCCTGTATAGCAATAAAAAACAGGAAAATTTATTAATTAAGCAAGGAAGGCTAGGTGACTGAACAGATTAAAACAAACACAATAATAAAAATATATAAATCTGTGTGATTTTCAGTTGGGGCTTTCCATGTCTTGGGGTCGGATCAGTTTACAGAATAGGAGCCAATGTCTGTTATGGCAAAGTGTGACCCTCTCTTTTATTTCCTTTGTTCTGAGAAATACTGTAATTATGATTCCATTATTACCTAAACAGCTAAGACTGAAGGACCATAACTTTCTGATAAAAAAATAATTTTAATATGAACTGTTGAAACATTCATTATTTTTCACAAGTCCCGAAGAAGTACATTTACATTTTCTCAGAACAAAGGAAATAAAAGAGAGTGCCACACTTTGCCATAGCAGACATTGGCCCCTATTTTGTAAACTGATCCGACCCCAAGACATGACATGGAAAGCCCCAACTGAAATCACATATATTTGGTCAGTTTAATATGAGATAAAAAAACATCAATGGTTGCACTCACAAACGTCGGATTTCAACAAGCATTTCTGAGTGCAATACATAATGGTTCGTCCCCGTCACAGCTGTGTGGGCTGCATGATCAGTGTATCATCAACAGCATGTGTTGTTCCTACAAACTGGATGCCGGAAGTGGTGCCGGTGTACCGCAAACTCAGTCCCCTGGTCAAATGATCACAAACCCGAAGGATCCGCCGGTTGCTCCCGGATAGCCCCTGTATGGTAGATCGGGTTGCTTTTGGTCTGTGCTGACACTTCGTCAATCTGTGCTGCTAATGCTGAAGCTTTCACTGGGGATACGAACTGCCTTACGCGTTTTCGTTGTATCTGTACAACTTCGTCAGAGGCTGAAGGTACTCTTGGAACCTCCCACACTCTTAACGCATAGAAACCAGCTGATACAGATTTCTTGCTTATACTAATTGATAATATTAACTCAATATGCGTCCAGAGTGTGGAGGTAACAATCAGACCTTATATATACTCAACATGAATGATTTACAAAAAGCAGAACAATGATAGCTATATATAAATATGTAACTACAGCTCAACCCCGTTATAGCGTGATCCGCTATAACGCGGATCCGCTTATAACGCGGTTTGAGCGTGGACCCCGAATTAAAAAAAAATAAAAATTTAAGTTTTTTTTTTGCTGCACACACATTGCACACACTCACTGCACACTGCATACATTCACAGCATACTGCATACATTCACAGCACACTGCATACACTCACAGCACACTGCACACACGCACAGCACATTGCACACACACAGCACACTGCACACACACAGCACACTGCACACACACACACTCACAGCACACTGCACACACACACACACAGACATACTGACACACACATAGCACACTGCATACACTCACAGCACACTGCATACATTCACAGGACACTGCATTCACTAACAGCACACTGCACACACTCACAGCACACCGCATACATTCACAGCACACTGCATACACTCACAGCAAACTGCACACACTCACAGCACACTGCACACACTCACAGCACACTGCACACACTCACAGCACACTCATACACTCACACTCACAGCACACTGCACACACACACAGTGACACACACACACACACAGTCTCACACAGTCAAATATACAAACACACAGAGACACACTGTCTCTTTAAGGGAGCTTGCTCTCGCAAGATAGAAGCAGAAGCAGGAAGCAGAGACAGGGAGAAGAGCTGCCAGATGCCGGGTAAGTGCTGCGTGCTGTTGCCGCTGCCTCACCGGGTCTGGGAACGCTGGGAGAGTTCTTAGCTTTCCCCCTCCGGCGGACGCGGTACCACCACAAAAAAAAAAAAAAACTATAAAAAACAAAACAAAAAAAAAACATTTTTTCGGCGGCCATTTTTTTCCCGCAACCCCGTTTATAACGCGGTGGTCGCGGGTGGCCCCCGCGTTATAATGGGGTTAAGCTGTAGTAACTAAATATAGACTTTTTTTTTAATAAACATACATATGTAAATAAAACACTTATAGTAATCAGATAGAAATAAGCCCTGGTGGGATATATACACAACATTTATATAAGTCTAAACACAGGGCTTTCTGGAACAGTGATCTGGAATTTAACCATCCTTACTTGAGATATTTAAGGAACTTAGATGAATAAAAAGTCTAATAACAGAAACTCCCCTCTCATCAATGTTGTGAAAATGTATTAAACTCAGTGCGTGCAGAGAAAAAACAGACAAGAACGGCTGTACTAAAATAACGTTGGATCCACTAAATTGACAACTAAGTATTATTAATATTGCCATGAATCCGGAGAATCAACATGGACCATAATAGAATATATAACATTTGATGCTATGATTTAATGTTTGCAGATGTATGGAGATCACTGGTGTATCACGTGTCCTATTGAAGATGCATTTCTTGTCGTTTACTACATGTTGTTATGCAAGTTTTCCCGATGTAGGCCGTAGGATGAAGTGGCCGCGCACGCGCTTTGCTTGTCTCATGTGCGACAACATCACCCTCATGGAGTGTGCCCTGGAGATAGCATGGCTTGCGGCATGGCGTCTGGAAGTGAATAGTTGACTATGGGTTCAGTTGGTGGGTGTTCCAGTAGATATTTAAGGGGTAGTTTTTGGTATGATTATCACACGGGTGGTTTGTTTGAGGAAGGGGCTGTGCCCCGAAACATTACTTTATGTGCTCAAATACAAGAGCAAATAATTGCAACTTCTGCTGTGTGTCTCCATTTTTTCGATGTTTGGACTATATATCTCTGTTTGAAGCACAGAGATTGTGATGGGATAGATAGCACCATGATAACATTGACTACGAATCCTACCTGGGCTGAAGCAGTGTCACTGGATACCTTTTTAATTAAGCTTACCTTTCATAGAGTTCCTTCTGAAACTATCCAGAAATTCTTCCAGCAGCTGTGACTGATTAGGGGGCGGCAAAGGTCTCTTCTGATCTCTGCAGATGTCATTTTCTGACCATGATGAGCAGAGTGCTGGCTTCACGTCAACATGAGCAGATCTCAAAGAGAGCAGCACACTCTTCTCAGAGAATAACAACTCCATCTTTCTGAGTTCAAGGTCTGTCACAGCTTCTCCATTAATAAAAAGAATTTCACTTCTTGTGCGCAAGCCTGATAGCAAACAAAGAAGAACAAGTCAGCAAGGGCGAAGGGTAGGAGTTCTTTGGTGTCGATTCTACATTCTAAAGCTGAGCTGCTATTTAATTCATACTTTCTTCTTACGCAAGTCTTATCCTTGTATTATAACTACACTGCAGTACTATTGCAAAATTGTGACCTATGAAATAAAATGGTTACAAGGAGAAGCAATTCACTTGTAAGTATTTAAAAATCATTTTTTTAAAGTTAGTTTGTAAACATTTTGTCTATAGTCAGTGTAAGTTCAACGAGAGCTTGCACAGTCAGACCCTTTTCCTCCCTCTTCCCCCCTCCCCATTTATCTTTATTGCCTCTCTGATAAGGACAGGCGGGACTATCTCATCATACGTGCTAAAATGTTGTTACCATATATTTTTCAGTGCCCTATCTATTTCCTAACTATACTGCATTACGGATAGAACAAGAGAGAATGAAAAAAACAATGTTATTTAGGATTGAAGCACAGGGGCAAATTTCTCAAGAATTTGGTATTCCTACGGCAGAAACCCAATAATCCATTATTGTCTTACAAAAATGTTGGCCTCTCTAAGTTGCAGCCTCTTGATAAATCATCCGTACTATGGAGAGCTCTGTTTTCTTTCTCCTTGGACTTTGACAGTGGGCCTGCTGCTCGCAAACAGGTTAAATAGTATATTTTGGTTTGGAAGACAAAGTGGTGTCATAAAAAGATACAAACCTTCCCTATAGGCCAGTCCATTGGGAAGAACATCACTTACATAGATATGAGTAAGATTTTTATGATCGCCAACCTGAGCTGTAACAGCAAATCCTGAAAAGAAAGAATTCTAATTGGTTATATAATAAGTGAACAAGCACCTGCTCTTATCTGGCCAGTCTACAAATGTATCCAGACTTACTGCCCCCGGCAATGCGGACCAACACGCAGAAATCTGTGACCCCGAATACATTCAATTTTGCAGCACGGTTGCGACCCGAGAGCATTAAAGCAGAACCTACACTGCGTTAATCCTACCGGGCCAGCAAGTCTGATAGAGCTTTGCAGAGGAATCCCAGAGAGAAGCAGTCTCTGTCCATGTCTCCACAGAGCAGCTCAGAAACAGTCTCTCTATCTGTCCTGCACCTTCATGACGTAGATTACCAAATGTGGATATCTACATAATGAGGGGGATACTATCGGATCATATTTGGTCATCTACATCATCAAGGGGGTTGGACAGGACATTTAAATCATTTAAATACAAGATTGAAAGGAGCTATTTCAGTTGCTCATTTCTTCTTTCAATCCCCCTCCCCCTTTTTACAGAATGGGAACTAGAGGGTCCTCCTGAGCCGAACCATATTTGTTTCACTAGCTGTGAGGATTGGGTGCAGGCATCGCCCCCGAGATAGCAGCATCATCAGCAGACTCCACCCCAGAGTTTAACACTAACTGACTGCTGCTGTTCTTCGTCAGCGCCTGCTGTGCTGAGCTCACTCAGCAACGAATCAGGGGGCTGATTCTTACAGTAGCTTCTGCTGCTTTACTCCTCAGCTATTGGCTGCTCTCCCTTCATATGCTCAGCTATTGCTGCTGCAATTTGGCTGAGCATAGATATTCTTTTCTTGTGACGACGTGCTGGTCGCAAGCACTTTATATTGCCTGTCCTGCCTTGCTTGCCTCCCTGTGTTTAATCTTGCAGTTCAACAGAACCTTGGCTTTAGTCTACAGCGATCCTGACTCTCTCCAACCCTTGACTACAGCTAACGACCCCAACAATTAATATCATCTCCTATCCTCGACCACAGCAAGTTATACTACGATCCTCCCCTCTCCAACCCTGACCTGGCTACCCGCGACTACGACTCTGCATTTTGGACGCAATCTTGCGGCCTCAGGTCGGTGTGTCTATATCCCCAGCTCGGACCTCACGGTCCAGTCCAATTTGTGGCGGGCACCCGTTACACTATCTCTCGAGATACTTAATGATTAATTTAACGGTGTGAAAGACCTCCAGGAAAACAAAATGGCTGTTCAAATCATGTTGGTCACACAAGCCAATAAGAAGCTTCAACATCATCTGTTGCAGCTTCCTACAGGGTTGCCATTTAAATCCCTGGGAAAAACAAGGAAGTAACACCGGTAACTTCACCGTTAAGTATCCTGGGAAATAGAGCTCCCTGGAGCCGAAAATAGAGCTGTTCAGCTCTCAAACCCCCCCCTCCTCTCCCACCACCATCACCTTCTACCCCCTCTATTTTACCATTTCAGGTTGTAGATCTGGGATGGGTGTCCACCCTAAGTTCCTATACGCGCTCTAGTACTGAGTTTTCTTGGCGTGTAGTGTATTAGAAAATGTTCAGAATACATTTTAAAAATCCACTAGTCATGTCTAAAATCTGCTTTAGAACACTATCCCCAGGATAGGTTTGAGAACCACTGCTGAACAAAAAGAAAATACATTAAAAAAAATGTAAGGACTGACATTGGACTTACCAAAATCAGTTACGCTTCCAGACTTTACAAGATGAACATTGTAAATGCCTAAAGGAACTATTTCTACTTCATCATAAACCTGAAAAATAAAGCATCCTGGTTATTTCCTTGTACCATATAAATGGATATTTTACAATTATTACATAATGGTATTGTACTTCAGGGGTTAACGTTTGTTAGAAATTATGTTAAAAACATAAGAAATTTTGTTTGACAGGTCAGGACCCTTCCTATGTCTGTGCTGATCAACAAAGATGGCTTAATTGGGGGGGGGGGGGAGTGGAGGGGTGAGGGGGTTATCACTTATACCCCATTAAAAGTGACATGCGTGTATTTTAGAAGGCTGGAGATGATAGCCAGATCATGGGCTGTCAGCCTCCAAGAAAACTGACACAGTCTTGAATTATCACTTGTGCATCACAGAGAGAGGTAACAAACAGGTCACCACTTAGTTGGAGGACTTATTTGTCGCTGTTGCAAAAAGACAAATCATATCATACCACACTCTTCATGATTAAGGGGTGCCAAAGACAGATATCTGTTTCTCATGCAATAATAGACGTTAGGCTGTCAAATTATTATTATTATATGCAGGCGTGTATGTGAAGGACACAGTCATAACGATGAAGGTGGCGTCTGTTTAAGTACTGTATTAGAGAAATGTTTTTTTTCTTTTTATCATAAAAAATGACAGCCAAGTAGCTTATTTACGAAAGGGTGGGCTTATGGTGTTCTCAATGAAGATAAAGCCCTACTTTTTTTTTTTTTTTTCAAACATTTTTATTAGGTAATAATCAGGATTACAGGCATATAACAAGTCATCACAGCCTAATACAAAATGTTTTTTTCAGCATTTAGGATAGGAAAGGATATTGCCAAGAGAGGCGTGCCCTCTGGGCCACGTAGTGGCCTGCGAGGGAAAGCCCTACTTTTTAATTATGAGTTTTAATTCAACAATGGGTTTTTTTTGGGAAATTATGTAATAATTTGGGAAAAGAACATGTGAATTTTCTTCTACTGCAGGGACCTCTCTGGGACAGAACCTATGACATATGGTAACGTACTGTACAGGGATTTCTGTTTGTTTTATCCTTTTATTTTAAGAACCTGTGGGCCAGCTTGTGAGATGGGTATTAACCCTTGTCCATTATGCAGGTCACGTGCTCACAGGTGTGCCGTATGTGACACTGAGATGTGTGTTTGAGTCCAAAGGACACATGATAAAGGTAGATACAAAATGTAGGAAACTTTTTTTTCTTAGGTGTCCCGAGAAAACAAGATCTACCCTTATTGGGAAATTACAGAAAATGTTGGAGGGGAAAGTGGTGGTTGCAAATAGCCTAATGGGTTGAAGGATAGGCACAAATGAGTAATAAGGGAAGGCAATGAGAAGGGCATAATGATGCGCCTACAATCCAGGGCCTTAGCCTTAGTAAAGGATAAATACCGGCAAGATGTTTTAAAGTCTTGGGATCCTTACAATTAACCTTTACTCCTAAAAGCTTAGAGAGAAAGATGTTGTTTCCACTAAAAACGGAGGTGAACAGTCAGATTAACTAAGCAGTGCTACACCTTAATACATCTTCCTGTGCCAGAACACACTTGGGTCATATTTAATTAGCAGTCTCCTTCCATAAAGCACTTTTCACAGCTGGAAGAAACCTCACAGCCCATTGATGTCAATAGGCTGTAAGGTGTCTTATGGAATAGAACTGCTAAGTAAATATGGCTCTCTATCTTAAACATAATAATAATTGTATTACTTAAAGAGTGACCAAACCAGAAATATTTCTGTAGGTGTTACCTGATCTTGCATGTAGTCCACTGGGGAAGGAACATAATATGCAACATTATCATCCACATGTCTTCGGAGCTGCAGCCCAAAATGTCCAGGTTCCAATTGTCGGACCTACCGTGAAAAAGTTGACAAATGAAAATCAGAAATTGCCAGACTATATATTTTTGATAGTGTGTGTGTGTATGTATGTATGTATATATATACATATATATATATATATATATATATATATATATATATATATATATATATATACTGTGACAGAAACCAGGGGTTGGTAATAAACTCCATATACAGGGCTCCCAGGATACTGAACAGTTTCTGTCCTGTCTAAGCTGAACAGGGCAGCCTCGTGGTACAGGCACTCCATTCCACAGTTTGTCTGCTGCCTGTTTTCTGTCACCTGTCATGCTGATTAGAGTTCAGGTATATAAGACCTGTTTCCTGTTTCCTCTGAGCCCCGCCCAAGAGCCTGGAAGGCTGCTGAACTGCAGAGGGGTGAGAAAGCCTCTTTCCCAAATCGCTTCATTCATTCTGTTAGTTTGTCTAAAGACTGCAAAGGTACTTATTTTGTTGGTGGAAGTGGACAAGCCACTTCCAACTCTGAGTCAGGGACATCTAAGTTTAAGTTATCGCTCAGACGAGCAGCTTTTTGTTTGGCTTTGTTTTCTGTTTAAACTGTGGCAGTCTCAGTGCCTGGGACTGAATAAACCAGGCATAGCCTGTTTAAAGGAACAGTACGTGACGTCTCATCATTTAACCTACCCTAAAAGACCGTGTTCTAACAGTCCCGGACAGACGGCGGAGCCCCGGAGTAAGCCGTTTGTCACATATGGTGGAGAATGCGGGCAGAACACTGAAAGGTCTGGGGGTTAAAGAACTTTAAAAAAAAAAAAAAAAAAAAAAAGGTTTTTTTTTTCTCTCTCTCCAAACAAGATGGAAGACGTGGTGAGTGCGCTGGTACGCAATGTCGCTGTCCAGAAAGACGCGAATGAAGCCCAGCAACAGGCGAGTGAAACCCAGCGACAGCTGTTAATAGCCCAGCAAGAGACTAATGCAAACCAGCAAGAGACAAACCGCCTGCTGAGAGAGGAGCAAAAGCGGTTCGCTCAGGGCTTACAGCAGGAACTCGAGATCCTGAGGGGGACTATCAGTAACCTTCCACTGGCAGAGGCAGCCCCAGTTCCGAAAATGACCAGGGCAAGCCACTACCTTCAGAAGATGGGACCCTCGGATGATGTGGAAGCCTATCTTCTCACGTTTGAACGCACGGCACAGAGAGAGGGATGGCCAGAAGCTGAGTGGGCTGGTCTAATCGCACCCTTCCTAAGCGGCGAACCCCAGAAGGCTTACTTTGATCTAGAGCCCGCCGAAGCTAACGTCTATGCAAAATTGAAGTTCGAGATCCTCGCCCGCCTCGGCGTAACCACGGCTGTTCGTGCCCAAAGGTTTCACGCATGGTCCTTCACGATGGATAAAGCCACCCGAAGCCAGATGTATGACCTCATCCACCTCGCCCGGAAGTGGCTACAACCCGAGATCAACTCAGCAAGCCACATCGTGGAACGGTTGGTCATGGACCAGTTCTTGAGGAAACTTCCCTCTGCCTTACGCCGTTGGGTCAGTCGGAGTGACCCCCACAATGCGGATGAGCTTGTGGCCCTTGTAGAAAGGTACAGTGCAGCAGAAGAGCACCCGCAACCCACAGTCGTGGAGCAACCCCACTATCCGAGGTTCCAGGACTCTTCCAGAGACGGTAAAAGGGTACCGGGGTTAAGGGGCGCTGAAGAGCGGCAACCACCTTCACGCCGCTCCAGCAACAGTGGTTCGCACACTAAGGGCAATAGCCAACATGGGGAGCCGGGAAAAGGCTCTAAGTGGGACACAGACTATGTACCTAAATGTGTAAATTGTCATGAGAGGGGCCACACAGCAAAAATCTGCCCACTAAATGATGAGCCCATGCAATGCAACAGCGTGGAACCTTATTCGCTGTTGTCCCAATGTATGGGCCCTAGCCCAGAGGACCCCTTGAATAACCATCTGTGGGCATTTGTAAAGGTTAATGGTAAGAGGGTTCGGGCACTTCTTGACTCTGGGAGTATGGTCACACTAGTGTCCGAATACCTATTGCCCATTAAGAAGAAACAGGTAAACAGTTCACAAAGAGTGGCAATTTGTTGTATACATGGGGATAATCATGAATATTCCACTGTTGATGTTTTTTTTGAAACAGAATTTGGTTCTTTAGATTTCAAGGTGGGTGTTGTACCCAAACTGGCACATGATGTGTTAATAGGGACCGACTTTCCCCATTTTCTAAAAATGTGGTCCCCAGCTCAGAATAGCGCCCAGAGTTCAATAGCAGACCATAACGAAGTGTTAGAAGAAACAAATCCTTTCCCTTTTTCAGAAATGGAGGTTGACGAGGGCCCAAATAAGAAGGGGGAAAAGGAGGAGTGCTGTGAAATTCCCTTCCCCATCACTACTTTGGTAGGGAATACCCCAAATCAAGATGTTGATCAGGCACTTACCACCCCAGTACAGGATAAGACCCTCGCTGACCTAGAGGTCAGTCCTGGGAGTTTTAAGAAGGCCCAGTGGGAGGACCCCACATTAGCGGTAGCAAGGGGAAATATACGGGACCAGAATAGTACTCATGGCCAACCAGATAGGTCACTTGCTTACCCCTACTTCGAGGTAGAGAACGACCTAGTATATCGGGTTGATAAAAGAAAATCAGTTACAACTAAACAATTGTTGGTACCACGGACATTCCGTAACGTAGTATTACACCTCGCACATAGTCATCCATTGGGGGGACACCTAGGGGTGGAAAAGACAAAAGAAAAGGTTCTCCGAAGCTTTTATTGGCCTGGGGTTCTGGCAGAAATTACAAACTATTGTTCCTCATGCCCAGAATGTCAGATCACCGCCCCGTTCAAAGCATACCGCAGCCCATTGGTACCCCTTCCCATAATAGAGGTACCATTTGACCGGATTGCTATGGATCTAGTAGGACCCCTAATAAAGTCTGCTAGGGGACATCAGCATATATTGGTAATATTAGATTATGCTACCCGATATCCGGAGGCAGTTCCCCTACGTAGCACCTCTGCTAAAAACATAGCAAAAGAGTTAGTACTTCTGTTTTCCCGGGTCGGAATTCCTAAAGAGATCTTATCTGACCAGGGAACACCATTTATGTCCCAAGTAACAAAAGAGCTATGTAAACTCCTAAAAATCAAGCATCTCAGAACCTCAGTCTATCATCCACAAACAGATGGTTTAGTGGAAAGGTTCAATAAAACCTTAAAGAGCATGTTACGCCGGGCGGTCGATAAGGATGGGAAAAACTGGGACTGTTTGTTACCATACCTGTTATTTGCCATTAGGGAAGTTCCCCAGTCATCCACAGGCTTCTCCCCGTTTGAACTATTGTATGGCCGACATCCAAGGGGCTTACTGGATATAGCCAAAGAAACTTGGGAACACGAGGTTACCCCTTACAGAAGTGTAATAGAGCATGTTGCCCAAATGCAGGACCGCATTGCTGCAGTCCTACCCATAGTGAGGGAACACATGGAGAAAGCTCAAGAAGCACAAAGGAATACGTATAATAAGGGTGCTAGGGTCAGAATTTTTTTTCCAGGTGATAGGGTACTAGTTCTGGTTCCCACCGTGGAGAGTAAATTCCTTGCTAAATGGCATGGGCCATATGAGGTCTTGGAAAGAGTGGGAGAAGTAAATTATAGGGTAAGGCAGCCAGGTAGGAGGAAACCTGAGCAAATTTACCATATAAACCTACTCAAGCCCTGGAAAGATAGAGAGGTCTTGTTAACCCTAGTACCCCCAGGTCCGTCAGAGAATCAAGAAACTGACCCAGAGGTTAGCATAGCTGAAACACTGTCCGTGCATCAGAAACGAGAGGTCCAGAGTTTAGTGAGAAGGAACAAAGAAATCTTCTCTACACAGCCAGGTAAAACTAACGTAATTAAACATGACATAGTCTCTGAACCGGGGGTCCGAGTTAACCTTAAACCGTACCGAATCCCAGAGGCCAAGAGAGAGGCTATAAGTTTAGAGGTTAAAAAAATGCTAAAACTAGGCGTAATTGAGGAATCCCAAAGTGGGTGGAACAGCCCTATAGTTTTAGTCCCAAAGCCAGACGGTACAACAAGGTTTTGTAATGACTACCGGAAACTAAACGCGGTGTCAAAATTTGATACTTATCCTATGCCCAGGGTGGATGAACTTGTAGAGAGACTGGGCAAAGCCCGATATCTCACAACCCTAGACCTAACAAAAGGGTACTGGCAGGTTCCCCTCACAGAAAGGGCAAAAGAAAAAACAGCCTTCTCAACCCCAGACGGCCTCTTTCAATATAAGGTGCTGCCTTTTGGCTTACATGGAGCTCCCGCCACATTCCAAAGAATGATGGATAAAATTTTAAAACCACATGTTCGGTACGCTGCCGCCTACCTGGATGATGTGGTAATCCATAGTGAAGATTGGCAGTCCCACCTTCCAAAGGTCCAAGCTGTGCTCGACGCAGTTCGGTCTGCTGGACTAACTGCTAACCCCGCTAAATGCACTATTGGTCTGGAGGAGGCCAAGTATCTGGGGTATTCTATTGGTAGAGGGTTACTCAAACCACAAACACTCAAAGTAGAGGCGATACAAAATTGGCCAAGGCCAGTCACAAAAAAACAAGTAAGGACCTTTTTGGGGTTAATTGGCTACTATAGGAGGTTTATTCCCAATTTTGCAACTAAGGCAACCCCACTAACCGACCTCACAAAAGCAAGAGGACCGCTAATGGTAAAGTGGTCCCCCGAAGCCGAACAGGCCTTTAGAAGCCTGAAAGAAGCTCTCTGTGCCCAACCAGTGTTGGTCACACCTGACTTCTCCAAAGAATTCGTAGTCCAAACCGACGCATCTGAGGTAGGGCTGGGGGCGGTACTCTCCCAGGAGTCTCAAGGGGAGGAGCACCCCATCCTTTATTTAAGTAGGAAACTAAATCCCCAGGAGAAAAATTACTCCATAGTCGAGAAAGAGTGTCTCGCAATAAAGTGGGCTGTAGAGACACTCAAGTATTATCTGTTGGGGAGAAAGTTCCGATTGGTCACAGATCATGCACCCCTTACCTGGATGTGTCAAAATAGGGAGAAGAACGCTAGGGTGACCAGGTGGTTCCTAAGCCTACAGCCCTTTAAATTTTCTGTGGAACACAGGTCGGGGCACAAACATGGCAATGCCGACGGGTTGTCAAGGATGCACTCCCTAATATCCATGGTCGCTCACACCTCGAGGTCTGAGCTGGGGGGGAGGATATGTGACAGAAACCAGGGGTTGGTAATAAACTCCATATACAGGGCTCCCAGGATACTGAACAGTTTCTGTCCTGTCTAAGCTGAACAGGGCAGCCTCGTGGTACAGGCACTCCATTCCACAGTTTGTCTGCTGCCTGTTTTCTGTCACCTGTCATGCTGATTAGAGTTCAGGTATATAAGACCTGTTTCCTGTTTCCTCTGAGCCCCGCCCAAGAGCCTGGAAGGCTGCTGAACTGCAGAGGGGTGAGAAAGCCTCTTTCCCAAATCGCTTCATTCATTCTGTTAGTTTGTCTAAAGACTGCAAAGGTACTTATTTTGTTGGTGGAAGTGGACAAGCCACTTCCAACTCTGAGTCAGGGACATCTAAGTTTAAGTTATCGCTCAGACGAGCAGCTTTTTGTTTGGCTTTGTTTTCTGTTTAAACTGTGGCAGTCTCAGTGCCTGGGACTGAATAAACCAGGCATAGCCTGTTTAAAGGAACAGTACGTGACGTCTCATCATTTAACCTACCCTAAAAGACCGTGTTCTAACAGTCCCGGACAGACGGCGGAGCCCCGGAGTAAGCCGTTTGTCACAATACATATATATATATATATATATATATATATATATATTCACACACACACCAATCACACAGGGCCAGCTCTAGCATTTCAGGGCCTGTTTTATCATCTATCCAAAATGGGATGTAACATTGGGCTTTTCTGTCTTTTGTTGTATATATTTGGCCACGCTCGGTAGCACTCCTTTTGACACATACATACACACACACAAACATATATATATATATATATATATATATATATATATATATACACACACACACACACATACATACAAGCTCACCCCTCCCCGCTTTCCAAGTAAGCACGTATTTTTCATGTTGCTGGTTTGGACAGATCCAATGTGATCATTCTTCTTCTAATTATAGAGGTAGATAAGAATTTTAATCAGATAGTGTTAGGACCTGCAAAATGTTGTCATGCCTTGATGTGGCTTGCAGGCCTATAATGCTTTGGCCAAAGGGTTTAACTAAAATAACCCTTTCCATGAGATATATAGGTATTTCACTGTGTATTTTTGTTATATTGGATGTAGCTTTGGGCTTTTCTGTCTTTTGTCACACACACACACACACACACACACACACACACACACACACACACACACACACACACACACACACACACACACACACACACACACACACACACACACACACACACTCATCACCAGGGGGGGGTTTACGGTCTTTCCTGTGCCACAGCCCAGTGGCACTCGATTTGACATTACATATAGTCAAGATTAGGTGGGTGTGGGCGTTTGAGCTTGCTGGGATTGTGTGTGCTAATTTATTTCTGACTGGAATCAGTTGTATGGAGGTTGTGGCACCTCCCCCAGAGCTCATGTCACCTTCCCCTTTTTAATGGTGGATCTACTCATCTTGCTGCAGGTAAGGAATCTATAATGATTCTTCCCCCTCATACAGAGGTATAGGGAACAGTATGCAGTGAAGTGTAGGACTTGCATTTATTATGGTTTACTTTGACGATTTGGTGTGCAAGCTTATGAAGCTTTGGCCAAAATATCTAACTAAAAAAACATATTTTATTATTATTATTATTTTTAGCATTATTATTAGTACTGAAGCATTACTTTTTGTAATTATTACCATGTATGTTTTGTCATTTGGATGTAGCACTGGGCACCCCCTGTCGTTTGTTATATTCAATTGCCACAGCCAAGCGGCACTCTTTCTGACATTACATATAGTCAAGATTAGGTGGGTGTGGGCGTTTGAGCTTGCTGGGATTGTGTGTGCTAATATAGCTATATATATATTGTGACAGAAACCAGGGGATGGTAATAAATTCCATATATAGGGCTCCCAGGATACTGAACAGTTTCTATCCTGTTTGGCCTGGGAGTGCAGCCTTATAATACATGCACTCCATCCCACAGTTTGGCAAGCGCTGGAACTGAGGGATGAGAGATCCAGACCAGAGTTTGTCTGCTGCCTGATTTCTGTCACCTGTGTCATGCTAATTAGAAATCAGGTATGTAAGACTGATTTCCTGTTTCCTCTCCCCTCTTCCCAAGAGCCTGGAGACAGGAAGGCTGCTGGAAGCAGAGAGGGGAAAAAGCCTCTCCCCAAACAGGTTAAATGTTTCTGTTCCTTTTTTGTCTAAAACTGAAAAGTACCTTGTTTTGTTGTTGGAAGTGGAAAAGCCACTTCCACCCTGAGTTAGGGAAAATCTAAGTTAAGTTATCGCTCAGGTGAGCAGCTTTTTGTTTTGATGCATTTCTGTTGTATGCACTGTGGTAGTCTCAGTGCCTGGGACGGAATAAACCAGGCATAGCCTGTTTAAAGGAACAGTACGTGACGCCTCATCATTTAACCTACCCTAAAAGACCGTGTTCTAACAGTCCCGGACAAACGGCGGAGCCCCGGAGTAAGCTGTTTGTCACAATATATATATATATATATTCACACACCAATCACACAGGGCCAGCTCTAGCATTTCAGGGCCTGTTTTATCATCTATCCACAATGGGCTGTCACATTGGGCTTTTCTGTCTTTTGTTGTATACATTTGGCCACGCTCAGTAGCACTCCTTTTGACACATATATACACACACACACACACACACACACACACACACACACACACACATATATATATATATATATATATATATATATATATATATATATATATATATATATATATATATATATATATAGGGACAGTTGTAAAGACAGCGCCCCTTTTTCCAGTACACCCAAATTGCTGCCACTCCGGTGACGTGTGCCAAAATGTTGCACCAAATATCAATAATGATTATGATGTTTGCATGAACCAACTAGTGCCTAATTTACTAATTGATGATTGATATATATAAAAAAACAACATAAATCAAATAAAAAATGATAAAAAAAATGTGCAAAAATATATAAAAGATACAAATAATCTGTTGAACATAAAAATTAGCATAAAAATACAAAAATAGAACTATAAAAATTGATACTTAAGTCCAAATGAAGTCCATGAGTAAATAAATAAAACAAAGGTCCAGGCTGCTTCTTCTTGGGTTCACCAAGTTCCCATAGTACCTATTAGAAAAAAGAAAAGAGAAAAAGCGCCCGCGGGCGCTTTTTCTCTTTTCTTTTTTCTAATATATATATATATATATATATATATATATATATATATATATATATAGCAGGTAATAAAGAACCATAGGCACTCCGTCTGAATAGAAAAATTGGGTGCAAATCCTGTACAAATAAATAGGCAATACGATACCGCACGTGGACGAATATCAGAGGCAGCACTCCAAATGAATATCAAAAATCCTGTATTATTCAACCTAACATCATATCCAATATATATATATACACATACATACAAGCTTGCCCCTCCCCGCTTTCCAAGTAAGCACGTATTTTTCATGTTGCTGGTTTGGACAGATCCAATGTGATCATTCTTCTTCTAATTATAGAGGTAGATAAGAATTTTAATCAGATAGTGTTAGGACCTGCAAAATTTTGTCATGCCTTGACACACACACACACACACACACACACACACACACACACACACACACACACACACACACACACACACACACACACACACACACACACACACACACACACACACACACACACACACACACACACACACTCATCACCAGGGGGGGTTTACCGTCTTTCCTGAGCACTCCAATACTCCAGTGTCAGCTTCTCTTTTCTGCTTTCATGAACCTGGTACTTTAACTTATTGGGGATCAGTATCATTAGATGACTTTGGTCCTACGTGGGACAAACTCTTTAACTTATGAAATAGTCTTCTGCTGGATTTAGATAATAGGTAAAGGGGAGAGGGACATTGTGAACCTGGTGGTGGTGCTAAGCAAAGGGTAGAAAATCCCATTGTGGAAAGATGATAAAACAGGCCCCGAAATGCTGGAGCTGGCACTGTGTGATTGGGGTGTGTGGAGAGGGGCCACTAGCCTCCAATACAGCTGAAACCAGCTGGACAAAGTTAATAAACACACAGAATCCCAGCAAGCTCAAAGAAACCCCAAAACATACATACATACATACATACATATAAAAAGGAGTGCTACTGGGTGTATGTATGTGTAGACAGATGTATAGATATAGATGCACATAGTATTATCACATACATTTATTTAATTCGATCATTAATATTTTTAAGAAAACACTTTGAAATATATAAATATATATAAATGTAAGCACACATTTATAAAACATAAATAATATATAATAAAACACACACACACACACACACACACACACACACACACACACACACACACACACACACACACACACACACACACACACACACACACACACACACACACACACACACACTGTATATATAAAGACAGAACTTGGTGCAGCATGACATGCTAGCACAAACTAACTTCCCTATTTTTAGAAAATAGAATACAGAAATACTTAGTGTGATTAGACTGAAGTAGCCCTTCTACTTGGACAATTAAAACAAATTAAAAAAAATCGAGTTCTATTTAATTTAAACAGCTTTCAGTCCAAAGCTCTCGTACAAAACGTTATGATCTGTACTGAAGTAGGCCCTCAGCAATTGGCTGCAATGGACATGGTACAGTATACTCTGCATTTGCTATGATAAACAATTGAACGCATATTTGTCATCTCAATTTACAATTATTTTTAAATTTCAAACATCATGTGTCTGATTAAATCATTTAGTCTTTAACCGACTTCTATTTATCCAAATGCATGTATTGCTACACGCAAACATATTAATCAGTTGTGTTACAGTACAGTGATGGCAAAACTGGTCTGTGCTACCTACAAAGTATATTGTGCAAAAAAAGAATGAAGATTCCTCACACTCACCAGCGCAGAAAGAAAATGTGAGGAAAAATAACGAGGAAGAAAGGAGTCAGCGTTACAGACCGCTTATGAAAAACTTTCAAGCACAGAAACAAAAGACAGAAAAAGAAACATGTTTAAGACAATGAAACAGTTGCTGCTACAGTACATTACTGCACAGATGTAATACAGACACAACTACTGCTAATACTAATAATACATTGTTTTGAATGTTTCATTAGTCCTTTGCCTAAGATCACGTATTGAGAGCTGAAGGAATTAAACTAATTTTTTTTTTTACCCACGGTAGAAGTGCCATTTATTTCCTAAGTCTTGCAAAGCATAATGCTGTATACAGTATTTATTATAAAGTGAAAACACTCAGGTGTGTCATACTTTGTCTAGCTTTTAATGTCCAAAAATATATTTAATAGCTTTTTAAAGCTAAACTCCAAAAAAGCATGAAACCAAACTCCACGTGGGGCAAGATCCAATATATCGGTCGTTTCTTCGTTATCTACCAAAAATGTCTATTGACCTCAGTTAAGCAAAGAAGGGTGGGTAGCCGTGTTGGTCCTTTCTTCTATGTAGTAACAAAGGAGAGAGGGAGTTGGTGGTATGATACCTTTTATTGGACCAACAAGTAGTTGATATGTTACAAGCTTTCTAACCTCTCAGGGTCCTTCATCGGATATGGCAGAAATACAGAAACTGAATTATTACATACAATGTTTTTAAGAGGAATATCTGTTTGCAAATCTTACACTGTATATAATCATTTTGTTTCTGTATGTCTGTCCTACCCGATGAAGGACCCTGAGAAGTTCGAAAGCTTGTAACATATCAACTACTTGTTGGTCCAATAAAATACATTATTACAGCACTTATTCCTCTCACCTGCTGTCTCTGTAAGTCTCCCACCATACCTCTTAGATTGCAAGCTCTTCGGGCAGGGATTTCCTTTCCTATTGTCTGATTTTGCTGCACTTAATGTATTATTATAATTCTCTGTACTGTATTCTTTGTGAAGCGCTGAGTACACATTTGACGCTATATAAATAAAGACATACAATACAATACAATATCACCGACTCCCTCTCCCTCCTTTGTTACTACATTGACGTTAGTTGGAATTACAGTATTAGGCAATAACGATGCAATTGGCCTCTTGGAGAGGTGCTAGATAAAGGATCATATTTAATTATGACAAGAACTTTGCCAGGATTGCAAAGTTGCAGAGATTGCTCTGCAGTTATTTACTATTTCTTGCAATAGAATGTATTATAGGCTCATCTGAGTAGCTAAGAGGCCTCACAAAATCTAATTTACATCAATATTTCTCTGTAACTGCAAACTGCTGGAGCACTTGACAATGATATTAATTCAATTATATAAGTCATAATCATAAAACAGAAGAGCTAGTGGACAACGTAAAGATGTAGCCTGCTTAACTTTTGCAGAAGTTGCGGCTTTAGAAGCAAATAGTTGCGGTTCCCCCAGCATCACCACTCGCAGCAAGAATTCTCTGCTGCTGGAGGAAGCTACGGCTGGAATCCCGCAGTTTCCCCACAACAGAAACAAATCTAAGGCTACTACCTGTACAACTGTATTTTGGAGCCATGTCACTAGTTCTGACTAATTATTAATATGTTTCATAACTGAAGGTACAGTACAAACTATTTTAAATCTATGTGTTAAAGCTAAGCTTCAAATGGCCATCATACACATATATGTGAACACGCTTTGGTGGTTGAGCAATTCATACCGACTGAGGAAAAGAAAGTACAAAGGCAAAGTGAAAGTAGTACAAAAAGAATATATGTATTGGATTAATGAAAATGCTTCAGTGCCAGAAGGGTCTGCAAAACATTGTAAAGAAAGAGGGGTTTTATGTGGCATTT
The DNA here is from genome assembly GCF_040206685.1 of Ascaphus truei. NCBI lineage: Eukaryota > Metazoa > Chordata > Amphibia > Anura > Ascaphidae > Ascaphus > Ascaphus truei. The sequence continues at coordinate 226,728,076 of NC_134486.1, read as the reverse complement.
ACTACCCATGGAGATTGTGATGGCACATACAGTAGATACCTAAAGAAAAAGTTAGACATCTTTAAAAGAAAAAAAATGGAATGCAGCTAATATATCTGCAGAGTAAATGAAAAGATGGGAAGAACCTTAACCCATGGAGAAATCAGATTGCCATTTACTGGAGTAAGGAAGTAATTATATGAGGCATAATTGTCAAATATTTCACTGAGATTTTTGTTTGCCTTCCTCTATAGAACTGTAGCGATAAATATAACAAGTACAGTAGCTCACCCAATGTCAATATAGCAAAGGTTAAACTATGTGACTTGTTGTAAGAAGTAACCTCATCTCATATTGACTTATCTTTGAGAGACACATACCCTACCGTTATTGCCTAAAAGATACTCGCAAGAATTACTGCAACCATCAATTTTAAAGAGCTATACTGTACAATGCCCCAACGTTTCTACAAATCATTTTGTTTCGGATTACACAAAATCTACGCAATCTAAGGCTATATTTCAAGTACACTTTTCAGCTAACATTCTCAACAGCTGAGGTTCTCTTTCGACCTATAGATGTAGCCTGACACTGTTACATCTGCCGCGTCTTCTACCTTCTCCGGAGCGGTGGCAATATGCTCTTTTTGCCACGGCTCCGGGGACAGTGAGTCTGGCTACATCGGTAAGTCTGTATTTCCATGAAAAAGGGAAAAATTCCTAGTGATATGAACAAAAAAGGTACGAAGAGAGTTCAGCTGCAGCACAGGTAAGAAGAAAGCATAGCTTCTCAATGAAAAAGCAGGGTCCAAAAAAAGTAACTTGCTGGTTAAAAACAGATTGGTGGACCACAAACAGCATAGCAGCCAATGTGTACTGGCTACTCTAACGCATTTCACACACTAAGTCGTTTTATAAAAGCTGGACTCTCTTTGTTTACTTGATCGGAGAAGCACGCCCACGGGGGTGTCGTGAGTAATACCGGCTCTCTGCCATTGCAGGAACTACTATTTCAGGGCTTTATTTTACATCATGGATACCTTTGCATACATCTGGATATATGTTCCTTGAAGGAGAATCAATTACGGGAGGACTTGCAGAGGGGTTAGGGGTGTTTATTCCATATGGGTCCCAACCTGAGATTACCCTAAAAACCCTCCTCCCCTTCCCCCTTGATTTCCGTTTCACGATTTTAACTCATGACATTATATATATACAGTATATATATATACTGTATATATATAATGTTGCACACCATGTTGCAGTCTCTTTTAGTCCCAGATTAAGGCCAGAAACATTGTATTTCTCTATGCAGTGGGTTTATTTACAGGGTTAAATCATACACCAACAGGCCCACCGTCCCTCTAAGTCAAAAGAACACATAAAAATAACACCTATTCCCTTTAGGGAAAACTAACAACACCGTAGCTTTAACCCTCACTAACTGCATGGCCAGCTAAACTGGTTCCAACCCCAAAATAGGTAGTATAACGTTTAACACACACAGTCTCTGTGCGCAGAAATAAAGGTTTTTTTGCTCAGCGCGGTCTCGTGTCCTTCCTTCACAGGGGAGCTCGGCCCCATGAGAGCTCAGATAGTCTCTCCTTTGTAAATTCAATATTAAGGATAGGACAGCCCCGCTTTAGCACGGTCTGTCGTCTTTCCTTCTGCTTCCTGGGATTAATGACCCAGGCAGTCCCAGCAGACTATGCGACCACCGTCCAGCGGGTCTAGGGGACTGTGCCAGTCTCTTCTACAGCTGGGGAGCACTTTCTATCTCCCCCCTTCTCTGGGGAAAACAGTCTCTCAGCATGGCAGCTTTCAGTCTGTCTTTTAAAACACTTCCTTGTTTAGTCTGCTCAATTAGGCAGCAGATGCTGCTGGGTCCTCTAGGGAGATTAACTCTGTGTGTTGAAAAAGTCCCATAGCTGCTCTATTCCAGCCCCTAGAGAACAGTGGTGGTATCACATATCTCTCCCCCCAGCTAAACATTGTCCTGTGAAGGGGCTCGTGCACTATTCCCGTGCACAAACCTCTTTTTCAGAGATGTCTGGCATCCATCTCTTCTTTTTCCTTGCCTTCCAGTTGAAGAGTTTTTCCTTCGAAGCAAGTACTAGGCCTTCTGGGCCTGCAGACTGGTACTTCGCTACCTCTTTGTCTTGTGCCGGTTTGCGTTTAGGGTTGAAGCTCAGCTTTTGGCGTGTTACTTTTTGCAAAGGTTCCTGAGCATCCTGCTGTCTGTTAGCTCTCTCTGCTAGGACTCTATGCCGCTCTGTGACCTTGATCTGCATATCCTGAAGATGCATCTCTGTCGTCTTCCTCTTGTGCTCAGAACCTCCCTTACCCTGCAGAAGAGCCTTGACCTCCTTGGTCAGCTCATTGCGTTCACTCGCCAGTTACTGGTTGGCAGTCTCTTGTGAAGATAGTAACTCTGCTTTAGCGGTGATGGCTTTTGGACCTTTCTCTATTAGCGTACCTTCAGCGTTTGAGACTAGAGTCCGGTTATTCACCACAAGTTCTGTGTTCAGCTCCACACCATTTATCTTCAGTACTTCAACTTGAGCAGGATTCTCATTAACCCCAAGTGCACCCCATGGCGTCTCTCTATTACAGTCAGCAGACTCGTAGGTTTGGGCCTTTCTTTCTTGATTCCTTAACTTGCTCCGGTGGGAGTGTTGCTGGATAATCTGTGAGGTCTTTCTCGTCCTACGATCATGGACACACTTCCGTCCCATTCTTGACTGTCTCAACATTCTCAACTGTCTCTTCGCAGCGGCTGCCCTCCTGGAAAGGAATCCACTTTGGTTTTTTTGGGCACTGCACTACGACTGGATTCTTAGTGTGCTACTCCATCGCAACTTGGTCCCTCCATTTCATGCCTTGTGGAAGTAGACTGTGGTAGTGCAATCGCATTGCAGTCACGCTTACAGGCACGCACAACTTGTTCAGGCGGTTCAAAGTTGTAATCTCATTTTGTAGTTGAGCGGTGTCCCCAGCTCTCACTGTACCCTTGTCTTCACGGGCATTAGTTTCTGTTGGATACAGACGCTTGGGCCAGGCAAATACCTTATCCTGTAGTGGGGACACCTGTGCATTACTGTTCTGTGGAGCCTCATTCCTTTTTAACTCTACCACCATCTTTTCCATGGACTGCTTCAGTGACCCAAGTGTCTGTCTTAGGTTTGTAACCTTTTTCTCCAACGTCATCTGCGAAAACTTCTGCTGGGCAGCAGTAGAGTCCAACGTAGCGTCCTGCTCAGTCTTCGGAGCCTCGAGCTCCTCGCTCAGGTCACGCTTTTGTTTCTCTGCCATCTTGTGGCCAGCACACTCAGACTCCAGGTCCTTCCTCAGGTCTTGAAACTGTGCTTCTGCATTTCATTTTGTACTCAGTGCACCTGCTAGTTCAGTTCAGTTTCTTTGGAGCTGAGTTGCGATTCCACATCTGCCAGCAGATTCAGAACACGATTTAAATCTGTTTCCCTTTTTTCATTTCTGGCCTGCAGCAAGTTTAGTGCTTCAGCGAGAAACTGCTGTCTCTTGAATACATCTTGCAATTCTCCTCCATTTCTTCAACGCTCTGAGTTTGCCTCCACGTATCCTTCATCATACGCCGCTGCTCTGCAGATTTTGTTGCAAGGATCGCTGCTGCTTCTGTTTTCCAGGCCTCTTTCTCCTTGGCATACTGACTTGTGGGAATTGAGCAGCCTCTCTGCTTCTCCATCTCTTGCTCCAGTTTCTGGACCTTTTCCCGCTCCTTCTCATACACAGTCACCTGGCATCTAGGCTCCGGCTTTAGCGATGTACTGGTGACACTCAGCGTGGCCTTAAGCTCCTCATACTGCTCTGCGGGGACACACACGGTACTCAGCCGTTCCTGTAGCACTTGTACCTTGTGAGAAGCCTGGAAACTTTCTTTCTGTAGCATTCAGCACATATCCTCAGCATCCATCTGTTTCACCTTGGCCTCTTGCAGACTCACACACAGCTCTTGAAGCTAGCTATGCAGGTTATACTCTGCTTGTATGCACTGCTCCAGGGAGACATGTTCTTTATGCAGCCTTATTTATGCACTTTCCAGTGCTTCATGCACTTCAAATTTATCTTGTGTAAATTATTTCTTTACCTTAGCAAGCTCGGCTTTGAGCGTGCGAACCTCTTGCTGAGAAACTTCTAACTCTCATAGTATAGTTTCCAGTCGGCACTCGTTTTCTCTGATTCGTCCGCTCAATTAGGCAGCAGCTGCTACTGGGTTCTCTAGAGAGATTAACTCTGTGTATTGGAAAAAGTCCCACAGCTGCCCTATTCCAGCCCCTAGAGGACAGTGATGGTATCAATATATATATATATATATATATATATATATATATATATATATATATATATATATATATATATATATATATATATATATATATATACCATAATACCGAGTTACGTTATGGTGAGTAAAAAAAGTGACAAAAACCCTCCACAGGAAAGCAAATATGCAAATACAACTGTATGCTCATCTGCATGTCTTAGGCAGGTCTGCAACCCCGCCTTTCCCCATTATCACCCAGCATACAGCACTTCCACTGCAGCAAGGGATTCTGGGAAATGACATGCAAACGAGCACACATTGTCACTTTTTGCCTCAATAACCATTTTTAACATGGTTCCCTATAGGCTTAAGCTTGCTGCATGGTCACAGCTTTGAGCACAGCCAGGGTTAAGGTGCATACCCAGAAAACCACCCACAGACAGCTGTTTCGACCTTGATGGGTCTCATCAGTGTGGGGTTGATTTTAACTGGATATGCATAAGAGGCTATGGGATAGGCTATACCATAATACCGAGTTACGTTATGGTGAGAAAAAAAGTGACAAAAACCCTCCACAGGAAAGCAAATATGCAAATACAACTTTATGTCAATCTGCATGTTTTAGGCAGGTCTGTAATCCCGCCTTTCCCCATTATCACCCAGCATACAGCACTTCCACTGCAGCAAGGGATTCTGGGAAATGACATGCAAATGAGCACACAGTGTCACTTTTTGCCTCAAAAATCATTTTTAACATGATTCCCTATAGGCTTAAGCTTGCTGCATGGTCACAGCTTTGAGCACAGCCAGGGTTAAGGTGCAGAGACCCATCAAGGTCGAAACAGCTGTCTGTGGGTGGTTTTCTGGGTATGCACCTTAACCCTGGCTGTGCTCAAAGCTGTGACCATGCAGCAAGCTTAAGTCTATAGGGAACCATGTTAAAAATGGTTTTTGAGGCAAAAAGTGACACTGTGTGCTCATTTGCATGTCATTTCCCAGAATCCCTTGCTGCAGTGGAAGTGCTGTATGCTGGGTGATAATGGGGAAAGGCGGGGTTGCAGACCTGCCTAAGACATGCAGATGAGCATACAGTTGCATTTGCATATATATGTGTGTGTGTGTGTGTGTGTGTGTGTGTGTATGTGTGTGTGTGTGTGTGTGTGTGTGTGTGTGTGTTCAGCCTGTGGTATTCATATAAATGTCATCATTCATCTAAAGCGAAGGATATTCAATATATACTTTGATTATTCATATATTCCACCCGGGTCCCACATATCAGTGCTCCATGTGATTACATCTTTACATATGAGAATTAAGTACACTATTGGGGACATACTCCACTGACCACGAACGGCTTGTTCTACTTTACAAATATGAACAAAAAAGGTAGTTAAGAGATTAATGTGTCATAGTATGCCTTCAGATTCACGGCCATATTTAATTAGCGATGCTATGGCATAGACAACTTAGAGCCCATTCATTCGAATGCCTTAGAGCAGGGGTACGCAAACTTTTTTTGTCGCGTTGACGTCATGTGACCCCGTGATGTAATTTGATGCAACGCGTCTTCAGAAGCCACCGGAGAAAAGGTAAGAGACTTACAGAGGCCTCGCACACTACCCCAGCATTTAATTTAAATGTTGTGGGGAAGAGCGCGGGGTCCCTGTAAGCGCCGCGCCCCACAGTTTGCGCACCCCTGCCTTAGAGTGTAGTACTACTTATAAAAATGTCCCCTTAATCCCTTTTCTGCCATGGGGGCTAGTCACACATTTCTTTGCACTGAATTTCATCTCTCCCACTGAGTTGCTATTTTTTAAGGAGCGAGGGTGACTTGATACTTGAACCCGTTGTGTGCCCCAAGACATACCCTGCGCGTTATAAGGGCCAGCACTCTAGGGTCTCTACGTCATGCCAGAAATGCTTGTTTTCTAGAGGGAAATCGCATTCACGTGATCGGAACAGAGTGAAGTATCCTCCACTTCCGTTTATGTCCTGGGGCCCCCTGCCTGCCACCAAGCCATTGCTACACTAGGCGATCAAGTGGCTCGGATCCAGAAGACCGCTGGCAGTAAAAAGATTAAATTAAGAAGTATGATAGAAAACTAAAGTCTTTGGAGAATTAAAACTCCAATTGCAAACTCATCTCATCCTTTTCTAAATTACTTTAATAACACATACTAGCCTAATTTTGAGTTATATCATGTACTGTACAGGCCATCTCTGAATATGTTCTTCTTAATTTCACCTTTGCATGCATGAATTTGAAGCCATAATTTCCAGCATTAGCCTTGGTTCAAGCAATTATTTTAGAAATTAAGATGAAATTAAAACATAAGCAATGGCAGTCCCTGGTATTTTACAATAAAATTTACTTTTGTCTGCCATCTTGTGGACATCTTTAAAAAACACAAAGAAAGACTGCAGCATTTTTACAGGAGTATATGTATCAGAGAATAGACTTTAAAAGCAGGAAATAGCAATAGGGCCCTCACACTTTTCATGAAAAATAAACTTTGTAAGTCTCAAACGTGCAAAATGTACTTTTCATTGTTGATAGCAATACGTTTGGTGTTTGAAAATGTGCGATCTGCAAATGTAGTATGCAAATCAGGAAATCTCACAAAAGTAGGTATTCACATAGGTATTCACATGTGTTCCATATAAGATTTAAGTCTGTGATAGAAACTAACAGATGGAATTGTGCACTTTTTTTTCACCTCCCCAAGTTGGCGAGATTGATCAAATATCCTGCCAGCCAGTGTCGTTGTTATACAAGGGAAAAGCGCTTTTGGAAAAGAGAGAGAGAAACAGAGAGTGAGATGGATAGAGCAAGGAAGAAGGGAGAGATTACGAATGCTAACATCTGTCTCCTTTGATATATATGACCTATTTTACTTCTGGCAAGAACTTCTGGCAACTCATGTCATGTTTCACAAACAACCCAAATGCACCAAGTTCTGGTTACCTAAAATAGGAATGAACGTGGTCTTCCCTGAGTTAATGCCTTATTTACTAAACTAGTTATATGCAAAAATAATGGGGAACAGATACAAACCAGCGCCCGTAGTGATATAAGTCCAATAAGTCCAATGAATCCAAATGAGGGGAGATGGGAGAAAGAGTCCAAAGGGTCCAAAGAGCAGAGGTACTCCAATCAGGGGGTCCGTGACATGTGGACAGAGACAAAATAGAAAATCATAGTGTAAACTGTATCAGTGAATAGGTTAAAACACTACACAAAAACAATAAAGACAAAAAACAAACAACAGGAACATACACATAAAACACTGAAGCTGAAATAAAAAACGATTTATTAAAACAAAGGAGCCTGCTGCAGCGGGTCATCAAGGGGTTAAAACCCAAAACCCTACTTACAGCAGGACTGGATAAATGAGTGTGTGAAACCAAGCAGGAACGGATGCCAGATGCAGAGAAGGTCCTCCGTGGGCTCTCAGGTGTGTAGTGTATGGCTCTGTCTCCCTCCGACTTGTAGAAAGTTCCCAAGATGGATGCAGGGGAAGGGGAGCTGCACACAGCTGCCCACGTCTGATACAACCTCTCTCGCGATGACGTCGTATCCTGCTAGGGTGGTCAGGAACGCTACACACAGCCAGCTCTCTCTGACGTCATCGCGAGAGAGGTTGTATCAGACGTGTGCAGCTGTGTGCAGCTCCCCTTCCCCTGCATCCATCTTGGGAACTTTCTACAAGTCGGAGGGAAACAGAGCCATACACTACACACCTGAGAGCCCACGGAGGCCCTTCTCTGCATCTGGCATCCGTTCCTGCTTGGTTTCAAACGCTCATTTATCCAGTCCTGCTGTAAGTAGGGTTTTGGGTTTTAATCCCTTGATGACCCGCTGCAGCAGGCTCCTTTGTTTTAATATATAGTTTTTTATTTCAGCTTCAGTGTTTTATGTGTATGTTCCTGTTGTTTGTTTTTTGTCTTTATTGTTTTTGTGTAGTGTTTTAACCCATTAACTGATACAGTTTACACTATGATTTTCTATTTTGTCTCTGTCCACATGTCACGGACCCCCCTGATTGGAGTACCTCTGCTCTTTGGACCCTTTGGACTCTTTCTCCCATCTCCCCTCATTTGGATTCATTGGACTTATATCACTACGGGCGCTGTTCCCTGTATATCTCTGGTGTTGTTCACACCAGTATTTCCTGGCTGCCCTGTTACCATTTTCACCATTTTACTGTCACCTCCTTACCCTTAAAGGGGATTAGCTCTTAGTAGCACTCCTTTTCTGTGTATGCAAAAATAATGGCCATACAGGACCACTTTGAATATTGTCTTAAAGTCACGTAATTTGAGTGTAGCGCTACTTTATCCTTAGATAACGTCACGTGAATAAAGTCTTGTCGTTTCTCCCATCCAGACCCTGATTTAGAACTTGGAGGGGAGAGAATGCAGTAATAAGACTAGCTGATAAAAGTTCGTGAAATACCGTATTGGCCCGAATATAGTGCTATGTTTTTTCCCTAAAAATGTCCTTCTGAAAACTGTACTCGTATTATATGCGCAGCCTAACGCCTTTTATTTTTCATGTAGAACACCTTCAAAACTTTAGGGTCGTATTATCTGCGAGGCCGCACTTATTCGGACCAATACGGTACTTGTATTATCTTTTAAATATATTAACCCCTTTGGAGTACTTAGTGGCCAGCTAGCCATGAGTGAACTTTAATCATCTATTCCTGTTATTCTTACTCTCCCAAGCCCTATTTCACGGTCTGAATAAAAGTAACGCCACATTTAGGTGTGAATTAAATAACGTAAAGGTATTTCCCAGCGTAAACCTTGATTTCATGTATGTTAACTTGCATATCTTTTACACGAAAGGCCGTTATAAATAGAATTGTTTTTTTACGGTAGTAAAATCTTTATTCAATACGACGTTACTTTTAACATGATGTTAACTCGGGTTTATGTTACGTTGAGAGAGGCTAACTGAGCTTACTGAATCTCAGCCTAACAGGCTAGTTTTGTCACGAAAACTGCATGCAAGTTAGTATCTTTTGTAGCAATATTTTTCCATCCAGAACTCACTGTTATTATTGCTATGGTCTACCTTTATCTTCCTATTTGCATTGATTTCATCACAGTTTAATGGAAAAAAAGCTGTTTCCCTGTTTCTAAACTTAGCTGAAAATCTTCTGTAGCACTGGGAGATGGATTCACAGCATATTGGAGAAAGGCCTATGTTAAAGGAGCAACCCAAGCCGGCAAATTTTTCTTTAAAGGTTTTTTTGGGGTTTTTTCATGCCGAAGATGCCGAAGCTGAACCCCATTAATTTCATCTCCGGGGACCCCCTGCATCAATTCTATGTTTTAAAAAAAAAATCCTTACTTCTGAAGTAGGTGCTGGTAGCTGCTCTGGCTCAGCAAGCAGGGGTTTAAAGTTATAAGCTCTTGCGTCTTATGGGCCAATAGGAAGCCGCACTGATGACATCACAGCTTCCTATTGGTCCGCAGGGCGGGAAATCTCTGAAGAGCCGACGTATTGTGAACCCTGGTAGCCGAGGAGAGCAGCAACCGGAACCTAATTTGGAGGTAAGTATCTCCAGAAGCAGGGGTTCCCCAGAGCTGAAATTAATGGGGTTCAGCACCAGAGAGACACGCTGCTTCAAATATATATATATATATAAAAAATATTTTTTTAAATTGCAACAAATATCTGCCATCTTGGATTGCCTCTTTAACCCACAAAAAAATGTTGTTTGGTTTCAGGACAATTATTTCTTGTCAATTATTGCTCTCAGTAACTTCAAATCAAAGAAGCATGTTAGTCAAATTTCTTAAATTTGATGCACATTATTAACCAGCTAGGTTTTCCTCACTGTAGATGTAGCACAGGTTTTGAGTAAGGTAAAAAATGTGTCATTACGATATATACAATGCTTAACTTTTCCTACAATTGAATGTGCCCAAATTGGAAACTAAAGCTCATTGGAAAATATAGACACAGGGTGCCTTGATTACACTGACAACAAGGGACACATACATTATGGGATTGCAACCCTTGAGTAAGGGGCTTGCTGGCACCGAAACGTCGCCATGTTGTTTGCACTTTCGTAATAATACTATGATTGAGTAAACGTTTTCTATCTTGCATTGGTACATAGAACCCATTATGTTGACATAAGCATAGTTCATAATAGTAGACGATTACAAACAGGAGGCAACAGAGAGAAAAAACCTTCAAATGATGTAGTCTGTTTAAAACGAATGGCCGTAATGATGTTACTATGTAACCTAATGTATATATTATTGGACTTTGTATGTGGTAATGGGGCAAGGGTCCCAAAAACAGTGCTCAATCTCGTTCAGAACTTCAGCAGATAATAATGATCCTTCATTTGTTAGGGAGTCAGCCTATAACCATAACTAAGTATTGGACCCAGTGCTTTTTACATGAATCTATCACATATGACAAATAACATGAATGAGGGTTAACGTACCGTTACTTTGTAGGATTGCGCCCTACATGACCCTTGTGTTGCTGCACTGTTACCGGTCATCCAGTCTCAATAGAGGGAGACATGCAATACTCACATATGGCTGTTCTCCTTGATGCGTGCATCCACGCTCGGTGTGCAATGTAACAATGGAAGAGATCCGAAGATTCCAGCGGTGCAAAGCTTGTAGAAATGGGAGACCATCAAGGTGTGGATTAAAAATGAAAATTTATTGAGAAAACATTTGGTTTGGGGGACACACTCTGACGCGTTTCGGACCTGCGTGGTCCTTAATCATAGAGCTCTATGATTAAGGACCACGCAGGTCCGAAACGCGTCAGAGTGTGTCCCCCAAACCAAATGTTTTCTCAATAAATTTTTATTTTTAATCCACACCTTGATGGTCTCCCATTTCTACAAGCTGTGCACCGCTGGAATCTTCGGATCTATTCCATTGTTATTATTGGACTTTGCTTGTTTGAGAATTCAAAAGCCTACAATCCATAAATTACAGTCATATTTTTACATTTTCTTAGCATCATACTTTGCTTTAATATAACAGTGGGGTGTAAGAAAACCTTCTATCCTTTGAATGCCTCATTGCTATTGCAATACAGCTTGCAGGTATGTTTACTGTTTCAAGCTTATAAACGACTTACCTTGCAGGCCAATGTCAAAACATCCTCCACTCTGTGCTCTAGCCTGAGATTCACAGTAACACCTTGGCCGTCGTGGAAATGAACAAATGTAGGGATTTCCCAAGTACTATCTTCTTGGCTGCCTTCTGGAACTGAGCAATAGATGTTCAGCAATTCATCGACGTGCTGTCAAGAACAGGCAATGGGGGTAAGTATATTTAGAAATTGTATATTCTCTTGACACTTAAAAAAAGGTATATACCAAATGTTAAAAATGTGTTTAACACCTGTCACTTTATTCCAATTGCTGTATATAATGCTAAATGAGATTGGCATGCTTTGCATTACAATCTTTTGAAACATTGCTATCCAAAGAATGACTTTGTGTATAAACAACAACAGCATATGTTTGCTACATATATAGCTACAGGTATACAAAAAAAGCCCCAAAAAGCACCTCTTCCTCAGCCAGCAGTCCAAGATAGTATAAAGGATCAAGGTGCATGCTGGATTAAATATTGAATAGAGTGAAGAACAGAAGCCCGGCAATATTGCACGTGAGATCAAGATGTCGTTAATGAGTTAATTAAAACATAAAATCCTTTATTAGGCACTATTTAAAATACATCTGAAAAACTAACATGAAAAAAATATATATACAGAACTGAAAAAAACAGTCCTATAAGTGTAACGCTGTTTCCACCACCCTCTGGGAGATTCGAACATTACATGGTGTGTGGTGTATACCTGCTGGCTCACAGTGGACAGGAGTCTCCGCCGATGTAGTTGGGGAGAACAGGACAGGTTTCTGGGGTACATTACCATTGCTTATTGCTGGGTACATAGCGCCTCCATCTACTGCACGCTCCAGATGTATGGAGGCAATCTCCCACAGAAGAACGTACTCCTCTCCCCACCCAGTAAGATTACACACTAGGCAGGAGGTATAGAATACTGGAACAGGTTTATTGGTCCTCTGCTGACACAGTACCACAGGCTACTGCCCAATACAGTTCACTGCAGGTCTCCAACTTCCGGATGGTCCCTGGACCTCTACTCTGGGCACCCAAAGCAGTCCTTACTCTTCCCTGCCCCTCTAGCAGGGACAGGGGAAAGGTAATCACTCACTCCCCCCGAAGGGGAAGAGGGACACGGGGTGCCAATGCACAGCAATCCTGCTTGATACCTGTCTCTCTCAACGGTAGAGACACTGCTAAATTTGGGTGGTGCAACCCCTTAAGTACACTGGGAAGAAGGTACAAGGTCTGAACCCATGATTGGGGAGAACCCAGGCCTTGACCCACCTCATCCCTGTCACTCAAGGAGCTGCCTCTCTGGGGAAAACTCATAATTGGTCCTGACACTGCCTGCTCTTACCAGGGCTTGCATGTCAGGAAGGGCAGGGTAGCTAAACCAGATATGACTACATTAGTAAGCTCCAAAAAATACTAATGAATTGGTAGTCAGGTACGAGAGAGATTAATGCCCATGTATTATTGATCAATTATGCAAGTAATTATGATACACAAAATCAAAATAATATAATATGGTAATGAAAGATTACTCTGACAGTTGGAAATTGGGTTTTAAAAAAAGGCTTGTTCTACAAGTAAAACATAGCAACAAAGGAAAGGGTAATTAATGTACAGTAAGGGCAGTTAAAATGTGGAATTCATTACCCATGGAGACTGTGATGGCAGATACAATAGATTGTTCAAAAAAAAAGGTTGTACAACTTTTTAGAAAGGAAAGATATACAGGGATATTCCAAATAAGTAAACATTGGAAGGATGATGATCCAGGGAGAAATCTAATTGCCAATTTTTGAAAGCAGGAAGGAATTTATTTTTCCCCCTGATGAGATATCATTAGATATTTCACTGGCGGGGTTATATTTGCCTTCCCCTGGATCAATATACTGTAAGTACAAATATAGGATAAAGTATCTGTCATTTAAATTTAGCACAGGTTGAACTTGATGGACGTACAGTATATCTTTTGTCAACCTCATCTACTATGCAAATGTAACTATGTAAATAAAACAAGCTATAACTTGTTTTTACTTATATAATAAGCCTTTATTTAAAACCCCAATTACCAACTAAGTAACAGAGTAATCTTTAATTGCCATACTATTTTGATTTTGTGCATCATAATTACTTGAATAATTGATCAATAATACGTAGGCATTAATCTCTCTAGGACCTGACTACCAATTCTTTAGTACTTTTTAGACCTTACTTATCCCAGGTACAGGGCTGTTTTTTTCTCTCGTTATTCTGTATATATATTTTTGTCATGTCAATTTTTCACCGGTATTTTAAATAGTGTCCATTAAAGGAGTTCTTTTGTTTTAATTAACTCCCTACATGTTGATCTTGAGCGCAATATATAGCTATACAACAAAACTCTGTTTTACATATGTTTAGGGAAGTAGATTTTTGAAAACGACTTTAAAGAGTAGACAACATTCTAATGACACGTCCATCAGAGAATGAATCATGGTGATCTGCTACTGTGAACCAACATACAGACCCCAACTGTACATCCGACTGTCATCTCTTACTGATATTCTGTAAATCTCACTGATTTTTTTTCATTAGCATTACCCTTACTGATACAAATTAGTACTTTCCATAACGTTTTTTATTTTTGGGAGCCGGGCCCCAAATCTCACTGAATTCAGTCCTCGGAGCTTGTTTGCTACCTCTCAACATAATCATAGAAGAGGCTACTGAGATAGGTATGTTATTTTAATTATGAGGCTGCCACATGGTTCAAACCCCTCCTTTTTTGTAACTGAATGGTCATTTCCACATATTTATTCCTTAGAAAAAAACTGAACAATAGTGATACTTTACTTTAAGCTAGTATTTATTACAGGAAAGTATATTTTATGTTTTTTGATGGAATAATGGAATACTTTAGTCCAGGGGTGCGCAAACTATTCGCGCTGCGCCCCCCCCTGCCTGCTCCCCCCCCCCCTGCCTGATCCCCCCCCATTGGGAGTAAAGGCATGCTACAACCTAGCACCCTTTTCTGGATCTGGGCCTAAAAAAGTCCTTAGGAATAGTATACTGCAGTAATGATTAGTAAATAAGTATTGTTCACAGTAGATGTCACTGTGGACCATTAAAGAAGAGAAACACCATAAACTTGCATACTATGTGATCGCAAATACTTGATTATATTTGAAACCGAAAAAATAGCATACATAAGCAATCTAAACAAGCCTAGTAACTACAGCTCAACCCTGTTACTGCGCGATCCGTTACAACGTGAATCCACTGATAAATCCGCTTAAAAATCCTTCAAATGGAGAAGGAGCGGCTCAGTGAGTAAAGACACTGACTGGCACTGAGTTTGAAGCAGGGGAGCATGCTTCAATTCCCGGTGTCGGCTACTTGTGACATTGGGCAAGTCATTTTAGCTCCCTGTGCCTCGAGCACCAAAAACATAGATTGTAAGCTCCACGGGGCAGGGACTGTATCTGCAAAATGTCTCTTTAAAGTGCTACATTAAACTAGCAGCACAATACAAGAACTAACTATTATTATTATTATTATTAATTATTATAATGTCAATAATAGAGACAACAGGCTGAGCAGAGGTTAACTCCCTTCCCCTTCTCCCCACAGGTATTTAATTATTATAATGCGATGTAAGCATGACTCCCAATAACATGCAGTACCGTGATGCAGATCTCCTACCATGCCGTGTTCTAGCCTCTCCTGTGCGCTGCTGGGGTGACCAGGGCTTGTCTCTCCTGTGCCCTGCTGGGGTGATCAGGTGGCAGGGAGCTGACTGCCTGCGCCCCCCCCCTTTTCCTCGGCTCCGATGTCATTTGATGTTGGTTACCATGACTGAAGCTGAAGGCAGAAACAGGGAGAGGAGAGAGCTGCCAGCTGCTGCTAATGCCGGGTCAGTCCTGCGTGGGGGTGTCGCTGCGCTCCCGGGTCTGGGACAGCTAGGAGAGTTATCCCAGCTCTCCCCCTCCAGCGCCCCCAAAAATTTGGGAACGCGATCCGCATATATCAGATTATTTGAACCCCAAGTACTGCGCTATAACAGGGTTGAGCTGTACTTCTTTTTACAGGTCTAGGTACAAATTGTATCACACATACATTCTTTTTTGACACCTGCCAGCTGATAAATATTGTTTTTAAGATACAAAGGAAGATTGAATTCACACGGTTGTCAAACACGAGCCTAAACCTCTGACAGAAAGGTCTCCCACTGTGCTTTAGATAGCACAAATGCTAGGTCTTGTGTTTAGAATCGGTTTACCTCTTTGCTTCTTAAGAGCTAAAATAACAGATTGCAAATAAAAGGATAGTCACGCATGATTTATTTTTCAAATCGTGTTATTTGACAAGTAAGATGGTGCGTGAAATGGGTGTGAAACACCATTTTTATAAATTGTTAATGCTTCTATAGTATTATGCAGAGCAGATGAAGGTAAAAGCTGCAATCAGATCAGCAGTCTATTGAGCCAAAAATGGTTACATATCAAAGATCTCTTGATGCAAAACTTGTGAAAAAAACATGAAGGAAAACAAAACCATATACACCAAAGAAGAACCCTCCCATAGAAAGCTATTTTTATATATCTGGTGCACTTTTGCCCAAAAATTGCACAAGTGCTCTACAATCGAACAATTTACACAAATACCTTTTTTGTTAATAGAGTATGTTAGGAGGTATCATACTCTATTTTTTTTTAAAAAGAGAAGAAGTATGTTGTGGCTAAAATGCTGAGGGGTATATGTGTAAAACAAAAATAGTGCATAGTTTGGGAATAAAACCCAACGGAAATCAATAGGATTTGTCTACGTCTGTTGCATTTTGTTTTGCCCCAGAATTGCACAACATTTGCCTACACACATAGCCCCCTGAACCGGCTGTAGAGTCCTTCCCCACTGTAGGGTCTTCTACAAGTTTGGAAAGGTAAATAACCTGCTGCTCCCTCCTGAAATTAGGGTTCATCATGGTTCCTTCTCTAAACAGCTTTCCACATGAGGAGAGAGCAGAAAACAAGTGTAAGAATGTTTCAATTAGTTCTGAAAGTTGAGGAATTGTTCAGTTAATGTTTCCATCCCAACTGTATGTTTCCTAGTTAATGCTCTGACATATATATATGACATCACCGGGGTGAACGAAACAAGCTTTGCATTGTCCCCTTCCTCTTTTGAGTCCCTCCCATGAAAAACTTTACAAACTATACAATAGTTACATATGTTTCACTTTTTTTAAAGCATCAAGCAAGATCTACTCCATTAAAACCATGACTTCCATTAGCTCACCTACATCGTATTACGACTACAACCAGATTCTTGCATGGGCCAAGGTGGCTCATACTTAATTCTAAATACACATAAGTTTCACGTTTGTCCCAAAAACCTGTTCTACCACAGAGCCCAATAACCTACTGTAGATTGAAACACTGCTTCACGTCCACATTTTCAGTGAACTGGAGAGTCAATAGTGTATAATAATCCCAGAATATTAGGCACCTGTTTGTCCGATTTAAAGGCAGAAAGTGCAAAAAAAGGGAAAAAAATGATCCATTCCACAGTTTCCCATTTGCTGGGACTGTGGGATGGAAACTCCAGGCCAGAGTTTACAGTGGTTCTGTTTTTCACTCACCTGTTTGCCTAATTGAGGAAGAGGAATATATTGCAGTTAGTTTGGCTGCTTCAGTCTCTCTCTTAGAGCCTGGAGAGACTGGGAGGAAACTGCTGTTCCCCCACATGTTGCAGCACCTGAGAATCTATTGGGATGCTGTCCCCATCTGACAGTCATATCTGTGTGTTATTTAAAGTTGGTAACTGGCTTACCCAGCCTACATTGCAGATAGGTATATGCATGTGAGTTAGACTCCTGACAGGAGTAGATGTTTCTTTTTATGATTTCTTCCGTTTCTTAAAGTGACGGTGTTTAAAATGTTTAGTGTCACTAATGGAAAAATAAACCGCTGAAGGTTGAGGGGTGAGTGCCCCTTGTGTGTATACATGTGTTTGTCCCCCTTTTATACAAATTAAACCCGAGAAGACTGTGTCGGGGTAGAGCCTGGGCAAACATACATAAAGGGAACCGTTTGCCATAGTACATTTCCCAATTCTAATCTAAAAGTGAGTGTACTGCAGTTTGTTTTTTGTGTTTCGATTAGGAAAACATGTGTTGGAATTAACTTTATTTAACACATTATTTATTTATTTGTAAAAAAAAAATCTAACGTGCTACGCAACACGAAAACTCAGAACAGGTGGTCCTCGTTATACGACGGTCCGTTATCTATCGAACGTATTATCCGACGCCAGATAATGCATTCCACTGAACGCATTATCTGACATCAGAACGGATTATCTGACTCTCTCCGCCGCGGATTAACATTGGATCCACGAACCGACGGCCCGCTATCTGCCGGCGGTTTGCGGGACGGATTCCGGAGGATAACCGAGGACCGCCTGCACTACAGCACATAAAGGAAATGAGGGAGGACACCCATCCCAGACGTACAACTGGGACCTAACGAAAGAAAACCTATAGGGGAATGACAAGGAAGACTGACAAAGGGTAGGAAACATGAATGGGAGCAGGAAAGCTGGCTGCCAGGGTATTAGGGTCTTGGGGTCTGTTTACAATGTTTTGTTTAAAAAGGAAGGTTTTATCATTCAATAACGAACAGCTGGAATAAATGTTTTAGAGTAGAAAAATTCGAACGCTATTTTGATAAACTACCTCCGAGACGCTTTTAGAAAACCAAAGAAACTGTGGATATTACCCAGACTACAAAATCATTACCCCATGTCTCTGCCGTTGATATTAATACTTCATAATAAGCACTTCCATTCATACAGATGCACTGGAAACTTCAGCATTAAATTATTCCTAAACGGTGGTGAGGCCACCCCTGTTTTATACAATCTTTCCATCCAAAGAAACCTAACCATACCAAGAAGTATTTATACTGATGTTTATGACTATCACATAACTGATTTCATTTGATATTAAGTTATGAATACCGCAACAAAGTTCTGCATAAATGTCAAATCCCAATCTGTCACACTTGCTAAGTGCTATGTGGCGTGATTTGTGTTCATGAAAACTACTTTGTATTTATTTTCCAATATTGGGAATGAGAACAAAAACAGCCATACAATGCGTGACTTTACTACAATATATATATCTTATTATATATTAGTGAAAGCACTGTATGCCTGTCGCCATCTTCCTGTGTCCCTAGGGGAAATCTCATTGGTCCCTTGGGCCGCCCGCCCCCGCACCTCTCATTGGCCTGAGGCGGAGTGACGACACACACACACACACACACACACACACACACACACACACACACACACACACACACCCTCCAAGTCATCGTGACCTGCGCGCACCTCCTCCTCTCCCCGTGTCTCCCTGTTTCCCCCGCTTTCACCCCCCCCCCCCCCCCGGCGCCGCTACAGTCCCCCCATGGCTCTCAAGCACGCGCCGCTCGCCCCCGCGCTCTCCTCCTCTCCCTGTGTCAGCTCC
This sequence comes from Ascaphus truei, assembly GCF_040206685.1. Classification (NCBI taxonomy): domain Eukaryota; kingdom Metazoa; phylum Chordata; class Amphibia; order Anura; family Ascaphidae; genus Ascaphus; species Ascaphus truei. Next base: position 226,709,160 of record NC_134486.1, on the reverse strand, counting down.
CCCCCGGTGCTCCGCTCAGCTCCCCCCCGGTTTTCCTTAACTTCTCCCCCGGTGCTCCACTCACCTCCCCCCCGGTGCTCCGACAGGCAGTGGACACGCGGCGCCTAAGATGGCGGCGCCCGGAAGGACCCCCTTCCTCCCTCGCGGAGTAAGATGGTGGCAGACGGAAGGAGAGGTGATGTGTGTGTGTGTGTGTGTGTGGGACACTGTGTGTGTGTGTGTTACACTGTGTGTGTGTGTTACACTGCCTCTTACTCCTGTCTGTGTGTGTGTGTGTGACACTGTGTGTGTGTGTGTGACAGTCTGTGGTGGGGGCCAGGGGGTGATGTGGTGGGGGCCGAGGGGTGATGTGGTGGGGGCCGGGGGTGATGTGGTGGGGGCCGGGGGTGATGCGGGGGGGGCAGTAATGTGAGGTGCAAGGGGGGGGGAGAGTCATGTGAGGTGCAAGGGGACGCAGAGTGATGTGATGTGCAAGGCGGGGGACACTGATGTGGGGGCCAGGAGGGGTGGAGAGTGATGTGGGGTGCAGGGAGGGGAGACCGCAGATGTGAAGGAGGGGGGGGGAACGGAGCTGTTATGAGGAGGGGGCGGAGCTCTGAGGGGGCGGAGCTCTGAAGGGGAACGGAGTTGTGAACGTGGGGGCCAGCCAGCTGTGAAGGGGGGTAAATCACGGGCAACGCCGGGTATATCAGCTAGTATATATATATATATATATATAAATGTAAATACAACTGTATGCTCATCTGCATGTCTTAGGCAGGTCTGCAACCCCGCCTTTCCCCATTATCACCCAGCACACAGCACTTCCACTGCAGCAAGGGATTCTGGGAAATGACATGCAAATGAGCACACAGTGCCACTTTTTGCTTCAAAAACCATTTTTAACATGGTTCCCTATAGGCTTAAGCTTGCTGCATGGTCACAGCTTTCAGCACAGCCAGGATTAAGGTGCATACCCAGAAAACCACCCATATATATAGACATTAAAAGCCAAATCAGTGCAAAAATGGAAGAGATTTAAATGAACCCATTTGCTTCTAGATGGGCCTGCCCCGTATTTCTTTGCAATGCTTTATAATGTATTCCAGGCTTCATTGGCAGCCTAAGAGTTAAACAACATATGTAAAGATGATATTCATGTTGACGTCCATTTAGTAATGAGTAATGACTCAGACTCAGATACTGCCAATATCTATCTATCTATACATATACAGCTGAACCCCGTTATTAAGCGGTCCATGGGGGCCACCCGATCCGACCGCGTTATAACCGGGGTCGCGCTAATTTAAAAACAAAATGGCTGCCGCGTGCCCGATCGGAAGGAGGGAGGAGTGAGGTGATAAACTTTAATAGGGCAACAAGAAAGTTCAGCATAGAGAACTTTCTCTTGTGTGCAATAGCTTAAAATAAATTCTAAGTCTCTTCATATGACACCTGAGAGGCTAACACAGCTCTTGAACATCTATGAAGAACTCTATTGTTGGTCAATAAAAAAAAGGTTACACAATCTGCAATGAAGGCACAAGGGGTGTGACAGCTTTCCCACTTATATGCAACCTGGGTTAACAGTCTGCTTTATATTTACCTACCATGTGTGTCCTGTTAACCTTAGCATAGCATAAATTTGTATTTTGTGCATAGGAAAAAAATACTGGGAATATAAATCAAAACAGAAGTCTAAGCTACAGTGGGCGTGGTTTACAAGGCTATTACAGAGCTCTGTCAACAAGCCCCCCTCAGTTATGACAGCTGGTTTAGTACTAATCCCCCCTCTCATAAAGGTAAGCTTGCACAGAAAGGAGTTCTCTTTTGCAGACTAGCAATCCAGAACAAATGTGGTATGCTGGTTATTCCTGGCAGCTATGAGTGCATGAAGCACAAAGCCCACCTTTTAGTCTACGGGGATCTCACTGTCTACTCGTGGTAATCAGGATGGCTTACTTTAACACACAATGTCAAGCCAAACCCAAGCTGCTGAAAAACTTGGGACTCTTCTAATAATTTGCTTCCAAGGAATGTTGGAAAGGAAGACCCTTTGTAAGAGAATTAGTTTCACAGGCTGCTGACCACTATCAGCCAGGCTGCAAACTCTAATTTAAGTTATCTTACTAGGTCACTAATCAATGTTAACGGCAGTCTACAAATGTACAGTTTGGACATGGACGGCCTGCAAGCTACATAGGGGACGATTTAATAGTAAGGTCCTTGATTTATGTTAAACCTGTTCCTCCATATGATCGCAATTGCTTCAAATGTCAGAAACATGTTTAGTCAAGTTTTTTACACTTGACACAGCTTGGTCAGAAAGAGAGCATTACATCATCTAAGAACTGGGTGACTACTTTCTAATACAGTGTTTCCCAACTCCAGTCCTCAGGGAACCCAACAGGTCAGGTCTTAAGGATATCCCTGCTCCAGCACAGGTGGCTCAGTCAGCGGCTCAGTCATTTTGACTGAGCCACCTGTGCTGGAGCAGGGATATCCTTAAGACCTGACCTGTTGGGGTTCCCTGAGGACTGGAGTTGGGAAAAACTGTTCTAATACATACAAAAAGGAGAAACAAAACAGCTACAGAATTTTTAACACAATATTGTACTAGAGCCCCCTATAGTAATGTATAACAAGACTATAGACTGTACATTTATACCTCCACCACTAATGACGACAGGATTCAGCGCACTGGAAGTCAAGTGATGCAAAATGGAGCTTGCAGCGCCCCAAAATTCTCCACGGGTACCAAGCTATCAACTACTGTACAGCTCGAGGCATGCGAACTCCAGCGTTACGAAAGTCGCAGGACGACATCACGGACGGCACGCCACAGCTGGCAAGCCCATCATCACGCCCCTAGATATGCCGGACCTGGTTGCCCAACAACTAAGAAAAACAAGCAAAAGCAGGCCAGAAAGAGCACCCAAGACATATTATATAAAGAAATGCAAAAGTAGAACAATAAATAAATATATCATTAGCACCACAAAAGATAAGCCAACGTGTTAATAAAAACATTAACATTAACAGAAAATATATAAATATATCTAATGACAAAGGAGAAACAATATACGTGTACCTATTGCAGTATAGTAAAAAGGCATAATAATAATGAATATTATAATATGAACTAGGCATATTCCAATGAAATTGAAATAACACATCAAACTTCTATGAGCAACATCGTGAGCACAAAGAAGTTTATATACTCAGAAATAATTAACGGGGCGACAATAAACAACCATGATTCATCAGTAAGTTATCATTAAGACCTTGGGGGGTTGGTGTGTCTAAAGTGTAGATCCAGTAACACTCCCAGTTGCAAGTGAAGATTATCTCTATCCCCAACATGTAATCGGGAGGGGACCCAGTCAATGCCAATGATCCGTGTAGGAGAACCATCGTGTTTAAATATGACACAATGTTATACCAATCTTGTTAAATCCTCCCCCTCCATTCCAAAAAACACAATTTAAGAGGTCTTTTAGTCTTACCAATATAAAATATGAATCACAGGTGATACCAGTAAGCATCTGACAAAATCTACCAGTGTGTGGATGTGCAAAAGTGTCCGTCTGTATCATGCTACAGCACATTCATGATGTTAAAACATCCATGCCTAGGCTTGGAGAGAAAATGTTCTGAAGGATATTTCAATGGATCGGCAGCCCTATTCAATCTTTGTGAAATGCTAGAGCCCCTGCGAAATGCAAACATAGGGAATTACCGACAAGCATCACTGAAACTGGGGTCATGCCTCAGGATTCCCCAGTGCTTATGCATGAAACGTTTCAAATGAGAGCCAGCATTAGAGAAAGTATTAGTGAACACCAGTCTGTCCTTTTTGTTATTATTACTTGAAGATGGTTTATCCTGATGTAAACGGGTCAAGAGTGTTCCAGATGGTAGGGCTAAAACCCCTGCTTTGGAAGCAGCACCACATCTCCTCCTACCATCAGGTTCAGTTTAGCATGGAGCAGGACTACCATTTCCTTCTTGGACGTTGAAGTAATTGTTAAAGATGATACAGTACACACCACATTATTTTCTAAGAGTACTGATCATAATACGTTGTTGCGTGCCCATTCACAAAATCCAGCTAATTTACTCACATTTCTACCTTTTTTGCCGTCGATGGAATCGGCTCTGATCCTGAACAAAAACAAAGTAAATTGGAGGAGATGTGGTGCTGCTTCCAAAGCAGGGGTTTTAGCCCTACCATCTGGAACACTCCTTGTCCCGTTTACATCAGGATAAACCATCATCAAGTAATAATAACAAAAAGGACAGACTGGTGTTCACTAATACTTTCTCTAATGCTAGCTCTCATTTGAAACGTTTCATGCATAAGCACTGGGGAATCCTGAGGCATGACCCCAGTTTCAGTGATGCTTGTCGGTAATTCACTATGTTTGCATTTCGCAGGGGCTCTAGCATTTCACAAAGATTGAATAGGGCTGCCGATCCATTGAAATATCCTTCAGAACATTTTCTCTCCAAGCCTAGACATGGATATTTTAAATGTCAACGCTGTGCAATAGTATGATACAGATGGATACTTTGCACATCCACACACCGGTAGATTTTGTCAGATCCTTACTGGCATCACCTGTGATTCATCTTTAGTTGTTTATGCATTGAAATACCCTCTTGGTTTATTTTATATTGAGCTTGTAGGTGTTCTGTATGTTTTATAATTCTTGTGCAGCTAGTCTTGGCTGTTTTGGAGGGTGGCAACCTCCTATCCAATTGAAGCTCACTCCCTCCCACATTTAAATGGTTAAAAGCTCACTCCATGGCATCTCCAACTATCAGGGGAACTTGCTTGCATGCAGTGTGATTGTGACAAATCTATTACAGAGTGCTTTTCCTGGTAATGTACAGGTTAATAAAAGCTTCAATGAGACTTAGAACTTTTGCAACTTATATTGACAGATTTATTATAAATCATTCTTCCTGGCAATGCACAGGTTATTAAGAATTTATATTAGTGTAGGGACCCTTGAAACGTGGTCTGCCGTGAAGTTTGGCTCAAGGGCTTACAACAATTTGGCCAAAATGTTAAACTAAAAGACCATTTTATTTATTAGTTATTTATACATGTATATTTAGGCTCTGTACCGTATATAAGTCTTTCTGGATGTGCACTGAGCTTTGTCTGTGTTTTATGTTAGGTTTTAAATATATATTGCCATGCTCAGTAGCACTCCTCTGTGAAACTTATATGAAACTTATATGCTTATATATATGTTGTGGGTATTTTGGGGGTTCAATTTGAGCTTGTAGGTGTTCTGTATGTTTTATTTTATATTGGTAAGACTAACAGACCTCTTAAAATATGTTTTTCTGAACACACATAGAAAATCACGAAGGGGGAGGATTTAACAAGACTGGTACAACATTGTGTCAGCTTTAAACACAACCTTTCTGCGATACGGATCAGTGGCACTGACTTGGTCCTCTCACTACACTATTACATGTTGGTAGATGATAACTTACATCTGGGACGGTTATTGCCACCCTGTTAATTATTCCTGAGTATATAAACTACTTTGTAACGTTGATGTTGCTCAAAGAAGTTTCATGTATTATTTTTATTTCATTGGACTGTATACATATTTCATATTATAATATTAATTATTGGAATACATTTTATTTATACTTTTTTATAATATTGCAATAGGTATATTTATACTGTTACTCCTTTGTTATTGGCTATATTTATGTACAGTATATATATTTTCAGTTTCTCTTGTGGTGCTAATGATGTTATATGTATTGCTTTACTGTTGCATTTCTTTATATCGGGTGCTCTTTCTGGTTTGCATGTGCTTTTTATTGTTATTTCTGGTTGCTGGGCAACCTGGTCCAGCGTATCTGGGGCCGTGCTGATGGGCTTGGTGGCCGTGGTGCGCCGTGGTTACTGATGTCCCGTGATCTCTGTAACGCCGGAGTTGGCATGTCCGGAAAAGAGATTGATGGCTTGGTGCCCATGGAGGATTTTGGGGCAACAGATCCTGTCGACATTAGTTGTGAAGGTATGAATTGATAGTTACTAATTCCAGGTGAACCCCGTTATAGCGCGGTCCTCGGGGGCCACCCGATCCGACCGCGCTAGATCCGGGGTTGCGCTGATTTTTTAAAAAAAATGGCCGCCAGGCGCCTGATCGGGAGGGAGGGAGTGAGGAGGGAAGGTAGGAAGGAAGAGGTGGCCGGAAGCCCTACCCGTCCCCTAGCAACGGCGAGTCCAGCCGCGGCATAGCCCACGCGGCCCTCCGAGTCCAAGCCTGCTCCTCACTCACCCCCCCCTCCCAACACCCCCCCTCCTCCCGACACCCCCCCTCCTCCCGACACCCCCCTCCTCCCGACACCCCCCACGCCTCCCGACACCCCCCCTCCTCCCGACAACCCCCTCCTCCCGACACCCCACCCTCCTCCCGATGCCAGCTCCGCTCCGATCTCAGCAGCCGACACCAAAGGTAGGGAGGGGGAGTGGGAGGTGTGGTGTAGTGTGCTGTGAGTGCTGTGAGAGTGTGCTGTGAGTGCTGTGAGAGTGTGTTGTGAGTGCTGTGAGAGCTGTGTGCTGTGATTGCTGTGTGCTGTGAGAGTGTGCTGTGAGTGCTGTGTGCTGTGAGTGCTGTGTGCTGGGAGTGTGTGCTGTGTGCAGTGTGTGCAGTGAGTGTGTGCAGTGAGAGTATGTGCTGTGAGCAGTGTGCTGGGAGTGTGTGCAGTGTGCAGTGTGCAGTGTGTGCAGTGAGTGTGTGTGCAGTGAGTGTGTGTGCAGTGAGAGTGTGTGCAGTGAGAGTGTGCAGTGAGAGTGTGTGCCGTGAGAGTGTGTGCAGTGAGAGTGTGTGCAGTGAGAGTGTGTGCAGTGGCAGTGAGTGTGTGTGTGCAGTGAGTGTGTGTGCAGTGAGTGTGTGTGCAGTGAGTGTGTGTGCAGTGAGTGTGTGTGCTGTGAGCAGTGTGCTGGGAATGTGTGCAGTGTGCAGTGAGTGTGTGTGCAGTGAGTGTGTACAGTGAGAGTGTGTGCAGTGAGTGTGTGCAGTGAGAGTGTGTGCAGTGAGAGAGTGTGCAGTGAGAGAGTGTGCAGTGAGAGAGTGTGCAGTGAGAGAGTGTGCAGTGTGTGTAGTGTGCAAAAAAAAATAAAAAATAAAAATTTTACATTTAATTTTTTTTTTTTTTTTTTTTAAACGGGAGCCACGTGAAAACCGCGTTATAACCGATTTCGCGTTATAATGGATCGCGCTATAACGGGGTTTACCTGTATTTGTTTTTGCTGTGATGAAGGTCTATAGTGACCGAAACCTCAGTAATTTTTTAATGTGGCCTAAAAAAGATATGTAATATTTGTATGCATGTGCCCAGCTTTCATCCATTTTTTGCTTGTATACGGTAGTTGTTGGTGATTTGGGATTTTCACCTAATAGCTGGAGGAACTGCTTTTTCATGGTTTTCAATCTGTCTTTTCTGATTTGTATTTTTTGTGCTCGGTCATATTACTTTCCTGTGTGTACAAGATAGATAGATAGATGAGTGAAAATAGTTCCCTTTTAATACGAGCCAGTAAAAGATTGGGAGTAGAGGTTGTAAAAGATACCTGCATTATAATGAGATCCATAAATGTATGCGTCTAAGGGTAACTATTTTTCTATATTTTGTACATCGAGTCTGTACTGGTATAAATTCCTCTGACTAGAAATCTGCATGAAATATGTCTTTTTTAAACTTATGAGATCTGTGCATCTATATGCAATTTTCAGCCCTTTTATAAATAAGCCGTTATATGTTTTATATTTACAACGTAAGTTCTTTATTTCCACCTGTGAAATGCTCTAAATGATATCACTTTTAATTAGCGGCGTACTGATAAGTACTGTACGAAACTTCATTCTCTCAGATGAGATCCCACACTGATGATGTACCCATTTTGTTCCTTGTACTAGCAGCTGCTCAGAAACTGGGCCCAACTGCACAGCTCCAACTGTTCTTGTGAACACTATGTACATTACCATTCATTCCATCTGAGTATTTTACTCAACAGATTTCCTGGAAGAATATTATTACTCAGAGATCTCAATGTGATAACATCTCACGTCAACTGCAAATCTTTACACAAGGTTTTATTTCATCTGTTTTACTGTGATAGATCTAAAAAAAAACTGAAAATAGACCTATACAGCTAATCCTTTCATTCATTTTAACGTTATACGGGCAATACACTTGTGTCAGTCTGTATAGTAAATATTTTTTATTATCATCATCTTTTAAATGGGCAGTTCAACCTACTCACTGCAATTTTGAAAACAACACTGGCCAACCTTCTGGGCGTATCCTCAACCCTCCCTCCCCCTTTTATCAATCTGCAGTCAGTGACATTTTTATGGCTAAAGGAAATACATTTTTCTTTTTAAAGCTGCTGGACATATAAAATGTCCCATATCTTAATCCCAGTAGCTCCTACAATAACGTGATTCATATTGTGTTCGTGCGAGTTTGCTACATGTAAAGAGACTATTTTTCACTGGATTTCTCCTATGTTTGAGAGACAAATCTTTCCTTTGCAACGTCATAAACATGAAGTGTTTACGATCAGACAAATCAAATAATACAAAAGATCCATCTGTAATTCCCATGAATCGTTGTTAGACCCATATATTTTACATGTAATAAACTTACACAACATTTGGACGGTCGTCCTGGCCACACCCCCAGATATTCTGCAGAGCCCCAAAGAAAGTCAAGATACATTAAAAGTTTTCTGCTGGCAGAAGATGTTTTGACACTATATTTCAATCACTCCACCATCCTAGAGAGGGTCATTTTAAGGTAACCTCACCTTCTGGACAAACATAAAAAGTAGGCCAGGTCTTTATGCGCTATTAAAAATAATTAATGTATTTTTTAAGGTAACCTACAACTAAAATGAACCTCTTTTGTGCCATGTTTATTAAAATACTGAATATCTTCTGTCATTTTCATTACACTGAGAAATAGTTAAGTGTGCATTAAATGATCTGCAATGGCATACTAAGAAAATGAAGATTTGTTAAATGTTGTAAGAGAGATATATCCTCCATAAATGTAGGTAGTGTGAGTGCTATACATCTCTCAGGTTTCTGTGTACTATGAAGAGATCTAGAAGGTTTAGAAAGGTGTCCACACACTATTACGCCTTTCAGGAACACTATTGTTGGTTCAATGTGTCTACCAGAACTTTTAACAAGTAAAATTAAGAACAAAACGCTGAATATTTGCAAAATATATTTTGCTTTCTCTCCGTTAACATAATAACCAAAGCAATAATACCGTTTACATAACTGAACTTCAGTTATTATCACATTAGTACTGTAATGGGTTTGCCTTTATAGTTTTGAATTTCATAAAATGACTAACTGTAAGAAATACTAAATACAGTGAGAATACACGTAAAAATGGCAAGCTACTGAGCAATGCACCAGAAATTGTTATTAATCACTGTGACAAAGCACCTCTAGACAGGTGCTGCAAATTCAATATAGTCTATATTTGCTGAGAAACAGCAGCAATACACTTTTAATAAAGTTATGCTTCCACAGGCTTTGTTCTTCACATTCTCAATAATCCTGAAGCCTATGTTACCTGGATCAAATAAGCACTCCCAAATTTGAATAGTTCAAATATTTTCAAGCTATTATAATTCATCATACAAGCTTACCTCATTGGAATTGTTCACATTTGGTGGTACTTGTGGACCGGCACCTCCTTGGCTTCCACTAGTATCAAAAATCTAGAAATAAAAACAAAGCGGACATAAATTGAAAAATAATATATATCTAAATTAAGGGCTTACCAGCTCACGCAAAAAATGTAGGTTCAATCATACAGATGTAGCGAACATTATTGCACCAGTTTGTGTGTCAAAGCTGGGGTGTCCTTTAACCCGAGATTTGAAGAGGCACCAGTGAAATAAATGAAACATGAAATGATGTACAGTACTGCTGAGCATCATTTAACAAGGTATTTAATTTTTTAGAAGATTGAAACATGTATGGGGACTATTGGCTATATCTATATATTGGCCTATTGCATTCAGAAACACTGCAAGCAGGCTCACTATATAATCTCTCAATAAAGAAAAAACAGCAAAAATGTGCATTAAAATGTGATCTAAGCCAAACCTAATGCTAAGTGTTAATAATAAATAAAAATGACATATGTAATGTATGCAGTAAAATCTATAACAAAAAAACCTATATACTATATCCAAACAAAATTACATATATGTAGTGATCTACAGGCTACAGAATATATATTAAGAATCCGTGAATACTATAAATGTATTTATAAAAAATTAGTGAAAAAATGTAAATATATAGAGAAAAGGGGAAGAAAAAAAAAACAAAATATATAATTTATATATATATATATAAATAATCAAAGGCTCCTTACCAGGCAGACCAGAGAATCCAGGGAATCCAGAGTAAGCACAGCAAGGAAGACAGCACACTTGTTAGCAAAAATAATTGTATTAGAATAACAGGCACATACACCAACGTTTCGGTCCTAAGAACAGGACCTTTATCAAGAGAGTGCTCCCTTGATAAAGGTCCTGTTCTTAGGACCGAAACGTTGGTGTATGTGCCTGTTATTCTAATACAATTATTTTTGCTAACAAGTGTGCTGTCTCTTCCTTGCTGTGCTTACTCTGGATTCCCTCGACTCTCTGGTCTGCCTGGTAAGGAGCCTTTGATTATATTTATTCATATGGGACTAGCACCTGTCCTCATCTGTATTTGTGTGCCATCTGCTCTGTTACACTATATATATATATATATATATATACACACACATATACAAATACACACATGAAATGTGTATGTATGTATAATATAAAAAATCAATCAGGTGCTAAGAACAACAATCACCCAAGAATGTCTTATATTAGAAGGAATCCTCTTCTTTCGAAAGACTGATGTGTAATTAAAAGGGTTCCCCAGTTACTTCTTCTGGTGAGATGCTTCCTGTCTCACCTTGTATATATGTTCAAGAAAAGGAAGAAAAGAAGTGCAGAGGACTGCCAATGGTCTAATGAAGCTTAAAACAGAATAAAGAACTTTTCTCGCACAGTCCCTGGTCTTATAACATGTTACTTGCATTATTATGATATATACGTTTTTCTGTCCAGATTGATTGGCTCAATAATACATGACCCTGTGGAAAGCCCTTTACAAGTGGGCTTATCCATGTGGGTCGTCATCACCCTGATGAAATGGTGATTCCACAAAACACGTCGGTTTATGTTGCATGTGTGAGATTCTTTTGAACGAACTCGCGAGGATCCCATTTGTCTGTTGGAGGGTTCCTTCTGCTGACGTCTTACCTGTACAAGGCTATTTGCTGGCAGGCTTGCATGTTACAAACACTCATACCACAGACACGGACAGCACACGAGATCAGGGACAGTGAGTGAGAGTTCTTTATGCTGTTTTACTTTTATTTAAATGTGAGTGTAATAGTTGTCTTTCGGTCCAGATAAATATATGTTTTACTTTATTACACCATTGGTGTTCCTCTGCGCCTTTTTTCTTCTTTTCCTTTATTATATAATGTAACCTCCATAACCCAGGTGGTAGCATTCACATCAACCAAATAAAATGTTCCTAAGTCTCTAAGACATGCTGACTTCACTAACTCATTTAATTATTCTACAGTACATGTAGGACACCTACAATACTTTTTGATCCTAAAAAAACCTTATACTGTTATGCCACAAACACTTTCAATGGAATCACTGCTGCCTGTTTCCCTCTTTACTGCTTAGGGAAGTGGTTTCCAACTTTTTATGTGTTAAGGAACCCTATAATTATATTGTGGAATCCTGAGGAACCCCATCCTCCTCTCATAGCACATCTGAGATAAGATGCATTGTCATTTTTTCTGTATTTGGTACAATTTTTAAATGACCAGAAAATTACAGGGAACCCTTTAGGGATGCCCATGGAAACCCCTGTCGAAAAAACTGGCTTAGGGGCAGGAATTCCCCTGTCACCCTGGTTCTACTGACTCCGTATATATATATGGCCATACCATGCGTGTGCATAAACATTGTTTATCAATATCTAATACTGTACCCCAAATTGTGTATCACTAAGTATTATGTAATAATAAAATAATAATCATGTAATCCACCCCGTGCTATGTTACCTGAGTTATCGAAGGTCTTTTTTCTTTTCCCTTTCTGGTCAGAGTATCCAGCCCTTTTAGTGAAGAAAACAAACTCTTCTTATTCTGCACTCTTTGTGAAAGGGACAACGTTCGCTTCCTCAGTGCAGACTCATCCCGGGAGCAGATCTAATTATAATAAGAATAAAGGTGGTAAAATTACTTAATAGTTTAAGTTTATGTTGCCTTTCGCCATGCAGGAACAGAACATACAATAAGTGACAAATGTCAGGAATGTTGCAGCATGTGCCCAGCATGTACAGTACCTGGGTCTTGTTGGTGATTGCCCCAGATTTATTTTACAATACTCGTCGGCACTACAGTAGTAGTAGTTTTTTTTAACAGTTGGCAAAGTATAAACATTTACTTCTTACAATATTAGGTGATTACATACAGCAAAGATCACAATGAAATCTACAGAAAGTTAGAAGGCAGAAAAATTATTGCCCAAAATTATGATTGTAAAATATATTTAACATAGCTACATTCACAGGTAACCAGGGATACGAAAACATATAATTGTATAATGAAACAAGGTACATTTATTTAGTATCCCACAGGTAAAACTAGTACAAAAACGAAATAAACACCTTCATTTTTATTTCTTTATTTAAACCGGTGCTGCTTTTCTGCATCTCTTTTGCGGACTTTGTTAAATAACCCACAGTATAAAGCAGACTGAAGATAGGACGATTTCAAGCCTGAATAATAATTACGCTATATTGTCTATATATTTTCATCATGTAACTAGTTAAAATAAGGAATATAGTATTAAGTTAGAAATTATATTGGAAAATGATTAGCTGCCTTTGCAAAGATAAGATAAGAAGATCAATCAGTCGGAAGACAGGCAGATGTAGAAATGTTTTATGTGACTCTACAATCTATCTTCTTTTATTCATTTCCATTTTGTGTAAAACTTGGTATGTTTAATGTCTGCTGAGTTGAATAGTATAGGGTCATGAGTTTGGAATCAAAGGGTAGTTAGAAACAGTTAAATTAGTAAAACAATACAATAGAGATTAGTTTTAAAGATTAGGAATACAGCTAGTCCTATAGTTACTTAGTGACAGAATAAAGAAGTTTTGTAAATCAAATAAATATTTCTAAATGAAGAAACATTGTTCTAACGTTGATGATTGACTGAGGACATTTGGCTGACAGTGAGAAAAACAGGTGCTTGCGGAAATTGCGGTGATTAAGGAAAATGTATAAAGATTGTACCTGGATTCTCCACTCTATAACCAAATTCTGTACGTATGCCTGAAAACCTGATGTAACTGACTGAAATTATGCTGTGAAAGATGTGTTCTATTTGTCTCTGAATAAATTGAGAAAAGAACCGGATGGTGGACTATTTGATATATCACTGAAAGCTGGGACATTTATTTGCACCCATCTATTTATAAATTAAATTAGTGTACATAGCATTAGAAACCTCATATGTTTCTTCTTCAAGTGGGGTCTCTCCATTATAATTCCATGTATGAAGAATTCTACTGTTTCTCCACTAAAAGGTGACACAACCTACAATGAATGTGCATTTCTCCCGGACCATTGCGGCTATTTGACCTTTGAACTTATGTATGTATGTGACAGAGACACGTGACAGAGATGTACAGCAGGCAGTCATACAATGGGGGGGGGGGGGGAAATAACCTATTTCAAATATTCATAAGTGAGCATAGTAGAGTAAACAAGTTTATTAGCCAATAACCAAAAACAACTGTAAAAAATGAAAGGAGACATGTATTGCGGATGTTACCTAAAATAAGTGCTGTAGATACTGATTTTTAAGACAATGTGTTGAAAGATTGCTGTATGCCTGTATCAAGCGCTTAATAAAATTTTTGTTGGAAAAAAAAAAATGAAAGCAGACATGACCATTTAAAGCTACCTCCCCTCATAGAGCAAAAACACACAAACATCACCAGCGTTTTCTGTTTTGATCTTTAGAAAATGAATAATTCACTGCTATTGGAAATATAAACCAAATGCTAACTAAAATAAACATTAATGAAACCATTTCAGTTATGATGATCTTCTATTACTTCTTCTGTATACTGATGTAAACTTTATTGTGATGAATAGAAACGGTTTATTAAGTTGTCTTCTTAGTAAAAAAAAGCACATTTCATTTTCTAACAAACGACAGCAAATAAACAATAATCCAACCGTAAAGTCAACAACAACTTACTAATGCATGGAACGAGGAGACAGAGAATATGCCGAGTCTTCCCAAAGCCAGTTTTGATGGACGTCCAGCTGCTGCCAGAAGGCCCTTTGGGTTCGGTAATTCACCTCCCTGTAGGCTAGCTAAGTAGCAGCGCATTCGGAACAGGTCCATGTTAAACTTCTCCAAATTCTGCTCCCACTGTTGGATCTATTCAATGAAAAAATAAAACATTTCACGCAGGCCGCAATATCCCACATCCTCAGAACCGCTTTATTTTCAAGTTGGCCAATTAGGGTATAATTTAAAACTTTTATGGGATTTATTAAGTTTGTAGTAAAGCAAAAACACACAATCGTGTACCATATTCTATAACTATTATATTTACACCATTTAAGCACTGTTTTGAAGCAGTTTTAATACAGATTTATTAAACCCATTTTAACATTAACACAATAAAATATAGTGAAGTATTCTACATTTATATGGTGAAAATAGTTAATAGATCACAGTTAACAGTTGCAGTGAAAATGTTTAGGACATTTAGAAGTTTTAGTCTACAAAATAATTATTTCTCCAATGTTCAAGGCTAACTAACAAGAAGCAAAGCAATTTTTTATGCAAAATAATGTTTATTGAATAACTCAGGGAGCTAAGTATCAAGCAATGCTAACAATTGTTTTGCTGTTATGGAAGTCAGTTTATTGCAGTGTATTTTAGGGTCAATGAATTAAGGTACATTGTATCAATTTAGCATCTCACGTGTCAATATAAGGCACAATATGATACATACGGATATTCATAAATCTAATCTGTTTTTCCTGTTTTTCGTGTTCATTGCATTGGACAGGTCTACTTTGGCATCAACCTCTATGCTTAACCAGCAGAGTGCCCATACAGCATACCATGACAGTCATGGGCACATGCTCGTTATCAGACGCAGATCAGGCTGACCGCTATGATGGAGCAGCCAGCCTGATTGAAACAGAAGTGTAGCTCCGTCCATCCAGGAGCGATCACATAACGTTGAAGAGTAAAGGTTATGTGCTCTGCATAAAGTACCTTCTAACTCACAACCTGCACTACACCAGTGGCCCTATCTCTGTTGGAACCAGTTAGGGAGCAGTAGAGAAGAACGATTTTACTGACAACCAATGTTTTTCAGATCACAAATAAAAAGAAGAAGATTAGATGGTTAAGAGTGTGTAGTTGCACTCAGTATAACTTGCATCTTTTCATAGAACAGGCAACATGACCATATGCCACTAACCTGGGGGAGGCATACAATAATGTCACTTATCTAAGAATATGTCAAGACAAAGATTAACATCGGAAAAAACAAGCAGACTATTTTTAGAGAAATAACATGTCAATCAATGTTCTAGAAGTGATTGCAGTTGATGGATGTTTTTAATTCATGCTGAATTGTGATAACAACTCTTTCCAGCTAATTTAAAGTACCAGTAGCTGAGGATAATGAAAGTCCTGTCGCCGCTTCATTCTAGTTAAAAAATCTTCAGTGATATTTTAGAGACGTACTCCACAAATTCCTTACAATATCTTGCTGTGTTTTTACTTAAACATATCAAATAGAAGTCGAGAATAAAAAAAAAGTGGCCATTTCAGATTTCCTCGTAGGGGGTAAAGCAGAAAACTAATCAAATGCTCCAGAAAAGGAAATACAATTGATTTGCAGCAGAGAAAGAAACAGAAATCTCTGGATTGTAGCATGATGGAGCATTAAAAAGAGAGACCCGTGGACTTTAAAGGGCATGTTGAAATGTCCCAGTGGCATTTTGTTTTCATCAAGTATTAAGGATCTGCTGCTTTATTAAAAGAACAAACCTAATCAGAACTGAAAAAAAAAGATGATCCAAGGAATTTCTGAACTCAGGATACTAATCAGTTCCAAAAACTGCTGGTAATTATAGTATTCTGCCTAATGCCATTAGCACTGAGCATCACAAGGAACTGTCCCGTGGAGCTATTAAAAAAACAGCAATGCCTGGAACCAATTGATGAATTTCAATCTATACCAGATGTTCCTTTGAGGAGTTTCTGATCAGTCCCATAATCCTTTAATCTATGATAAATCTTAGCATGTGTTTAACCCTATTTTGCCTAACAACTGATTAAGTCGTCATTCTTTTTTCTGCTTGTGTGCTTAACCCCTGATAATTAACCCTTTTGGTGACTGAAGAGTTTATTATAGACTACATGCTTAAGACCACATGTAATTTCAATTATAAATATCCAATGCCCAAATTATTAAACAGACCCTTAAATAAGCAACCTGCAACTAGACACACAGTGTTTTATTCTATTGACATGCATATAATGTTAATCAGGCAGCTAAACTGACTAGCAATTAAACATCTTGTGGCAAGTTTGCAATGTATTCAATGCCCATGTAGCACCAAATGGAGTTTAAAACAATGTTGGATTTCACTGACATCAGTAAATAATGGTGTATATGTTACTATGTATGACATACACATAGCTGTTAAAATAGCAAAGCTCATAACTGCTCACAGATATTTTTTGTGACCCTCTTTCTTTCGCAAATAGGTTATAATAATATGAATGTCAATGTATTGACAGCAAAAGTGTTAAAGCAGCAAAATGTGAAAAATCCTATTTTTTTTAAATAAATCAGGTCTGAAGTAAAAGATAATACTGTCTGCATTTTTTTTTTAATTCCTAATACAATTTTAATGTACTGATCATCATGTGGTTGCTATAGAAAGCATTTAGAAATTCATATCCACTTACTCTTGTGAACAAGGCTCCGACACACACCTTTTTGAAATGTGCCCTTTGGCAACAAAGTATCACAAACAGATCTATTGCTATGTTCCAAACAGCAGATTGTTTATTACTCTGAAAGCTGTAACTGAAAGTTGCGTGTGCCAAGCATGTGCACTTTTAGCGAAACTTCTTTGTCTGTTGTGGAGAGGAAAGAATCCGGCGCCACAACCTGTGACAAACTTCAGGGCACTTCCGGGTTATAGAAAAAACTTTATTGGGACCTCACGAACACACGGCTACACTACAATTCTAGTGTGAAACGTATTGAGGGGGAGATTGTGGTGTAGCCGTGTGTTCGTGAGGTCCCAATAAAGTTTTTTCTATAACCCGGAAGTGCCCTGAAGTTTGTCACAGGTTGTGGCGCCGGATTCTTTCCTCTCCATGCTGTATACTCAGAAGGCTGAACCGGAGCTCAGAGGAGAGCAGGGCCGAGGTCTGAGAGCTTACATAGGTAAGGTTTCCCTTCCCAGCTCTGACCTATCTCCTGGTCCGTCTATACTTTCCTGCTCCATTCTATGTGACTCACATTGACACCACAGAGTGCTGGTACTAACTGCCAGAGCGCAGGACAGATTTTCTATTTTTCTTTGTCTGTTGTCACTGTTTTGTCACAGAAATTGTATTTGTGAAGGTGATGTTTTTAGTTAAAAATGAAAACACAATTTCAGTGACAAAACGCAAAGAAGTTTGACTTACAACGCGCGTGTTCGGCACCCCCCCACCCCGTTTTAACTATTTGCACTTCTATATTTATACTAACTGTGTATTCCTTGTGTGTGTGTGTGTCTCTGTGTGTGTGTGCGTGTGTCTCAATGTGTGTGTTTCTGTGTGTGTGTGTGTGTGGTCTCTGTCTCCCAAATGTGGCAGTGTGGCTGCTGCGCATGCACGCTGAGCCGGCGTCTGCTGCGCATTTGCACAGAGCCGCGGTGGCCGTGAAGGGAGGTATTGCGCATGTGTGGGACAATATCGGCTTCTGCCTCCTCTTCTGCGCATGCGCTGCCTTCAACCTCAGTATGTGTGTGTGTCTCAGTGTGTGTGTGTGTGTCTCAGTGTGTGTGTGTGTGTGGTTTTGTAGTCTCCGCCTCCCAAGTGTGGCAGTGTGGTTGCTGCACATGCACGCTGAGCTGGCGTCTGCTGCGCATGTGCACTGAGCCACGGCGGCCGTGAAGGGAGGTATTGCGCATGCGTGGGACAATATCGGCTTCTGCCTCCTCTTCTGGGAATGCGCTGCCTTCAACCTCTGTGCACCTGGAAAGTTGAGGTATGTGCATGCGCGGCCGTGCGACCATCTAGCGTGACGTCACTTCCGTCACGCTTTTTTTTTTTTCGTTTTCGTTCAAAACTCTGTAGGTGCCAGCAAATAAGTTCCACTTCAATAATGTGTTACATTTAGTAATATAATGCTACATATCAGCTGCAGAATTGCACAGATTGCAGCATATGGCTCGGGATCCGCAGGTTGCCGACCCCTACGTTAGGCACACAATCAGGATTTTTACAGATTTATAACAGGAGCACCAAACAATTACAAGAATGTAGAATTATACATTGTTGCATGCTTTACATATAAAAAGGATTGGGTGGGACGTGGTGGGGGGGGGGGTAGTATTGCTGCTTTAAATAGTGCAGCTTTTGTATTGCTTATACTCTCTTCTGAAACAATACTTCAGGTGACAATAGAGAAGCAATTAAAAAATCGATTTACTTTCTGTGACGGTCGATACAAACCCCTTCCTAACCATCTATTTGTCTTGCTATTAACACTAATTTGGTAAGAAAAACTGAAAAATATTAAATCTAAATTAAAGCCAGATTGTGAATGAATGTGGATCGTTGTACGTAATACACGTCCCCATAGATTTTTCCCTAATTTCCAGCAAGAGAATATAGATTTCCACAAAGCATTACATAGTGTCACAGAGTGCTAGGTTACCGGTGTAAGATATAAAACATATAATTATGCTAGTTAGATTTGTTGTAATGACTTTTAATGGGTCAACATAGTTGTTCCATCAATTATAGTGTACAGACCTTTTCAAGTGTACTGCGCTTGTCCTTAAGAAATATCACAACCTACAAATCAAAACTATTCCAGGATCAATACTGCAATTATAGGGCTTTAACCTGTAATTGTTTGATGGACAAATTGTACAGTAAATAGAGCCTTTATCTCAAACTCATCATTAGATACCCTGCAGATCTATACACTGGAGCCACAGCCCATTACAACAAAGTGTTATATTGTTGTGCCTGCTTGGTGAATGTGTTTTGTGTAAATGACTCATCAAGACTCAAGCATAGACATTTAATAAAATAACACAAAAACAAAGAGATTGTGTGGGACTTTATGGAAATGGTTTTTGGTACATTTTCTGTGTCAAACAAGGACCCATTGGGAAAATCAGATGTTAGGAGCACACTATAGGGCTCAGTGGCTAAATAGTACCCTGTGGAGTCCCTAAGTACCAAGACATTGTGGGTCTTTCCTCGAGGTGGCCCTGCTCCTGCAGCGTCATGACAGTGTGGCATCATGTTATGTCATGTTGTCATGACAACGCTTCACCATGTGATGTCGCGACGTCATTTGACGTCGGGTCGCCAAGACAATGTGGTAAAAAAAACAGATATAGTGTGATAAAAACTATATTGTGGGTGGTGAAAGAGTGAATAAAAAACAAATATTAATGTGTCAAAAAATTGCCTAATGATAGGAACAATTGACCTTAGCTGAAAGAGAGTTGCAGCTGCGCAGAATAGATGGCTCGAACATCAGGAAATAGAAATAGAAAAAGAAGACAAGCGCAAACTCTCATGGTGCATTACCAAACAAATGTTTCATGAATAAAGGGTAATAGATGCACGTACTGCAAATTAGAGAATAAAAGCATTTAGGTATGAAAACCATCAGCAGTCACCACAATAACCCTTCCCACAGGAATCAACGGAGTAGCAGGATCCCCACAGGAAAGTCCAGGTTGACGGTGTCAATGCAGGTAAATAGTATCACAATCACTGCAGCGGTGAAGACGTCCCGGTAGGGAAGGCACCCGCTCCCGTTCCAAGGTGCACACACCCCACTCAAATGAACAGGTGTCGCTGGAATCACCTTCGTTAGGACAGCAGCTGAGGCAGAGACGCTCAAGGGTGACGTCACCGCCCAAGAGCAACCAAGAGACCAAGCAGTCACAGATAGCATAAATTGGAACAGTTAAAAGTTCACTAAGCAAGTCAAATAGCTCTATACACAAATAAAAGCCATTGCAGCACACAATCACTTTCAACGCGTTTTGTAGCAGATCCCACTTCATCAGTTACCGCTTGTCTCTTGGTTGCTCTTGGGCGTCTCTGCCTCAGCTCCTCTCCTAACAAAGCTGATTCCCGCGACACCTGTTCGTTTGAGTGGAGTGTGAGGTGTGCACACCTTGGACAGGGAGCGGACATTTTCACCGCTGCAGTGTTTGTGATACCATTTACCTGCATTTACATATAAACCAGCATCACTGCCATCACTTCATATCCCCTGAGGAAGTGTGTTTAGACGCACGAAACGCGTAGGGCATTTTTTATCTATATATAGGACATTTGGTGGCTTATATTTACAAGCAGTACAAGTGCTGAGTGCATTCTTCCAACGACTGTGGGGCAAGGAGGTGCAGATCGCCGTTTCCTGTATCTTCCACTGGAGATTGCCAGGTTCTGACGTCACATCCGGCAACGTCATTTCCGGTCCGCCACGAGGACGGCGTCACTTCCGGTTTTTGCCAGTAGAGAGACGCAGAAGGAATACAAGGCGTCTGAGGCACCCAGCTGATCCACCACACGCGGTCACCAGCCCCCATTGGTACTATGCGAATTACCAGCAGCCGTCCTGTGAGTGTTATCTAGGTTTTAACCCACCGGAGCGGTCTGTTAGCCATTTGTCCTTTTTATCATCTAGTTTAATAAATAACTTTTATCATTAGCTTTGCTTAAGTGTTGTTTGTCTAGTTGTGTCTGTTTGTTTTGTCTGTTTATGTCAGCCAGTTGCAATTATGTCTGTATAAATTGTTTAACTGTGTTGCACTAAATATTTCTTTTTTCATTGCATGTTCTACTTCCACTGCATCAAGTCATATCTGAATACCCCAAGATACAGAGACTGTTGATTTCCTTGGAACTGGAACTATTTCTACTGGATATCCAGGATTCCATTATTTTTGGACTCATTAGGCGCCAGTATCTCTTTTGTTTATTTGCCATTTACCTGCATTGACACTGTCAGCCTGGCTGGTCTTTCCTGTGGGGATCCTGCCACTCAGGTGATTCCTGTGGGAAGGGTTATTCTGGTGACTTCTGATGGTTTTATACCTAAATGCTTTTATTCTCTAATTTGCAGTTCATGCATGTATTACCCTTTATTCACTAAACGTTTGGTTGGTAATGCACCATGAGAGTTTGTGCTTATCTTCTTTTTCTATGGCGATGCTGCAGGAGGAGGGCAGCTCCGGAGAAGGTAAGAGACACCCCTTTCTCTTACACATACATACACACACACACACACACCATACCTTGGGTGAGGTCCAGGGACTCTGCAGCTCCCTCCTCCATCAGAAGATGGATCCCGGCACTGACAGGAGGAGGGAGTATGGCAGACAGTGACTGCCAGGCTGCTTTTGTGAGGTTTAGGGGGTCACGGCGGCCGCAGCATGACTCCCCCTTACCTTATGCTGCTCCCGCTGCCGTGGGACGTCCCCATCGCCGGCTCCATTCGCTCCCCGTTGTCCTGGGGCGTCCCCGCCGTTTCGGCCGGCCACCTCTGCTCCGCAGGTGCTTTCCTCTTGCGCGGCTGCTGTTAGTCCCGGGCGCGCGCTTGGACAGCGCGGGCCGGGTGAAGATAATTTATTCACTGCACTAGCAGTGAAACCACACCCCCAACTAACACGCAGGCTATTACTCCAGACCAAACCTGCTCACCTGCCTGCCAATCAAGCGGACCTATCCAGGACAGCTCCACGCGCTCCTCCAGGTTTGCCTCCGCTCCCTATTGGTCAGCCGCACTATATATTGCCTGTCTTGCCACTTCCACATTGCTCGACATAGTCTCTCCTTGTGGATGTCTATTCTGGCTCTCTCTTGTCTTCGTTTATTCAGTTTACGACCCGACTTGGCGGACTACACTCTCTGGCTTTCGACCCCGGCTTCCACTTGACCTTGCTGCTTCTCACGTCCCTCGATCTCAGCTCGCATCTCGACCTTCCGGATCTCGACTCCCTGACCTTGGCAACGGCAATGATGACGTCTCTTATCTACTTGGTACCAGCAAGTATTGCTACAGCTGTATCCACCTGGCCTGGCAATGCCAAATCACCACACTCTGGACACGCTCCTTCTGCTGCGGGTGCGTGTATACATACGTCCCACCTCAGTACAAGGGACGGGTCTGATCTGCGGGCAGCACCGGCGTAACAGCTATATGGCGAGTTGGGGAGCCGCAGCACCAGCCCACCAAAACCTAGGGGGATCCCCTAACTTTGGGGGTCCCAAGACTAGTGTCTAGTGTGCCTAGTGGGTTATCCTGCACTGGCTACACCAAACAAAAAAAGCTATAATAGATTCATATATATATATAAATCTAATAGGGTTTGCACTGATGTATACATACAGTCATACTTTCATTCATATATACACTGATAAACACAGAACAGACTACCTGCCGCCGCTCTCACTGCCATAGGAGATTTAGATGCTCTCCTGAGTCTATCCAAGATTTAAAAACTCTCTAAGACACTTGACTAATATGGTACTTGAGGGTCCACCTGATGCCACGTCCCCCGCGGAAATGTGCTCTGATAACCAAAAGACCAGACCCAGTCTGCATATGTTTGTAATTTTTGTAATAGAAACTACAATAACAATAATTGCTATACCTGATTATTTCTGGACAAATGGAAATCTAAAAAACATGTCCTTGAGTTTTTTTTTATCTATCTCACAAAAAGCTCTATGCACACTAGTCAAAATGCTATAAAAAAAATCCCAAACTGTCCCCATTGTGTGGTCACCCAGTATCAGGAGAATACTGTTGATGTCATTCATTGTCAGAAGAAGAAAAAATAGAGTAAGGCCTGTAATATAGTGCACGCGTGCGTCAATTATAATTGGCTGTGTTAGCCAGACGTTTCTATACTAGGGATGCGCGCACGCACGGCCGTGAGCGGTGGCGCGGCAGACCAGGGAAATTACAATAAAATTGTATTTTTGCGCTTCTGCCGCGCCGCGAACCAATCACAGCGCGGCCTAACGCTGTGACGTTATGCCCACGCACGTACCAGCACCTACTATATAACAAGCCTAAGTGTGATTGGAAAAAAATGATGAAGGAGGGCTAGGGACAGGTGGTATATCTCCCAGAACAAGATTCATACACTTAAGAGACCTGTGAGTTTTCAAACATATTGTACCTGACAATTTCATCTATGGTGGTTCTTTATAGATTAAATGCTTAGCTTTCAAAATGTCAAAGGTCTCTTCTTTAAGCCTAAAGTGCTGGAAAAGTCCCAGCACCAGAGTACCACAGCCGCTCTGGCACTTTGTGATCACGTGACCCCAGCATCACTGATGATGCAGCGCCCAGACCATGTTCAGCACAGAACCCGATTTCCCCTAGGAATGAGCACAAAGCATGTGACATAACTACTACAGTAGTTACAGTACACTTAAAAGATGTATGTCAAGTTTCTAAAGCTGTGTCTATGAACAACCCTCATGTACCGTATGTCTCCCAAAAGGTATCGCAAGGTAACAATCGAAAAGAGATTAAGAATAAGTTTGTAGTGATAATTTAAACTCTACTCAGCATTAACTACAATATTTTCTGGTTCATAGAGTGTACAGTAACCTTGCTTACCACATTGGACAAACTGCTATTAAAGAATAGTGGTGTTAATTCCAGGATAGGCCAAACCTGTCAAATCGTATTGATTTTTGTTTTTTGTAGGTGGTGATATCTTTTAGGGAACCAACTTAAGACTTTTCGGTAGAAGATTGTATTAGAGTACAGATTTGTTCGTGAACTGTACAAAACTGTACAGAACATTATACTTAAAAAATAAATCTTTGCGGTTTGGAAAGCTCTCTGCACTATAATTCCCTTATAGATCCTTATTATCATTATCGTTTATTTGTAAAACGCCAACATATTCCGCAGCACGGTACAGCAGGGTTACAGAGTTATGTATATTATATGAACAGAATGACATACCAAGTAGGGACAAACAAGTGCAAACATATACAGAAGGTAATGAGGGCCCTGCTCCTGGGATCTCACATTCTAGAGGGAATAAGGGGCAACGTTGGAACAAAAGGTAAAGTGGCTGCTCATTGTGGGATGGAGTATGCCTCAGGGTGGGGTATGGTCCATAATTAAAAGTAGTGACAATTGTTATCCTCTTCTACCATCACTTATTGAAGCAATTAAATATATAAGATGAAGACCAAATGTGACAGACACATTTCTCAGGGATACCTATGAGAAAGGAATGAGCATTCCATTCATTCTTTATGGCGTAGGAATGTTGTCAGTTCAATCTTAATAGATGGATGTTTTATTTTCTAATCAGTCCCTAAAAATAGCTATAACAGGTTTTCAACTAATTAATACAGCAATCGTGCTAATCTATTATATCAATTATTTTTTGTACAGTATTTGAACCAGGGTATCCTCTGGAATTGAAATGCGCTCTTTTTAGCTCTGGGGATCCTATTGCTTCCTGAGATAATTACCAGTGTTTATTTCTTAGATCTTTAAAGACATAGATTGCACCCTCCCTTTAGCCCATGGGACAGCAGGATTTGGCAGCTATTT
The DNA here is from genome assembly GCF_040206685.1 of Ascaphus truei. NCBI lineage: Eukaryota > Metazoa > Chordata > Amphibia > Anura > Ascaphidae > Ascaphus > Ascaphus truei. The sequence goes on along the minus strand of NC_134486.1, from coordinate 226,684,144 downwards.
TGACTTTCTTAAATGCTGATAACTAAAACAGTGAGTATCTTGGGAACTGAGTGGATCCTGGAGCTGAAAATAGCACAGTTCAGCTCCCGGAGGATACCCTCCCCCACTAGGTATAGTAGTTGTGTTACTTGAACCTAAAATACGCTAATAACTGTCAAATTCACTCTGTTTCATGCCACACTACAAGAGTCATCTCAATTTCAATTAGCAACAAACATTGAGCTGTAATGAAGTGAAGGCACTCGGCCATCTTCCCTACTATATTTTATTGCCAGTTTCATAATTTAGGGTATGTCTAGTAAAAAAAACTAAGGCACAGATCCACAGAAGGGTGCTACGCTTAGTAACCATGTGTGGATCTGGGCCTAAAACAGCAAAGCACAATTAAAAAAAATATATATTGGAATATGTTATATAAACTATAGATGCATGTGCTGTACTGCAATCGTCATACACATGCATAACTGATGTAAATAACGCATTTGTAACAGGCACTATAGTCTCCCCGCTTGCGCACAGCTTCAGTACAGGTAGGGAGCCGGTATTGCTGTTCAGGACGTGCTGACAAGCGCATGCGCGAGCTGCCGTTTGCCTATTGGGCGATATGTCCTTACTCACGAGTGTACTTAAAGTGAGTGTCCTTAAAGCGGGGAATGCCTGTATTTACTAAAGACTCCAGGCTGCCAAACTTGAACAAAATCAGTGCACAAAAGCAATGGTAGTTTTTCATTTGATAAATCTAGTGCAATTTATTAGCACTGGTAGCACCCGTTTTACAGCCTGGAGACTTTAGTACATAGACCCTAATGAGTAGCATACTATGCCACAAACACTGAGCATGTACAGCATTCGACAATGATTTAATTCTACGTAATAACACATTTTAAGACAAGTGTAAAACTGAATGACCCTTCCTAAAAGAGACAAGTTTGAAAGTGCCAAGACTTTTCACCGCAATTACAAACTGATGGCGGCACTTAATATATAGAAATGCAACAATCGTTAAGTGAGTGACTAGAACACTGTTTTTCAACAGGGGTACTTGTGATGTCCCCAAAGGGTTCCCTGGGCGTCCCTAAAGGGTTCCCTGCAATTCTCAGGACATTGCAAAACTACCAAATACAGAAGAATTTACAATGCATATGTTCTCAGACGCGCTATTAGAGAGGGTTGGGGTTCCTTACAATGCATCTGATCTCAGACGCGCTATTAGAGAGGGTTGGGGTTCCTTACAATGCATCTGATCTCAGACGCGCTATTAGAGAGGGTTGGGATTCCTTACAATGCATCTGATCTCAGACGTGCTATTAGAGAAGGTTGGGGTCCCTTACAATGCATCTGATCTCAGACATGTTATTAGAGAGGGTTGGGGTCCCTTACAATGCATATGTTCTCAGACGCGCTATTAGAGAAGGTTGGGGTTGGCGCAGAATTTTACAATATAATTATAGAATTCCATAATCAAAATAAGGTAACAAAAACACTGGACTAGAACATAAGCAATACAAGCCAGATTCAACAGTAAAGCGGTTATTAAACTTTTTGCATATGTAGTATTAATACTAAGTATAGCATATGCTTAATACCATGAATATATTGAAATATATTTATTTGTTTCTCTAACTACATTTATATTACCTGGTTGTACATTCCATACACCTTACCCCACCAATATTAATCTTCTGTCACATTCAGTGCACCGTCGGTTAATGATACTTGGAAAATATTCATTCTGTAGTTTAGAAGTTGCAGCTGTCCTGCCTGAGTCCCCCTGCAGTGCTGAGCCCTTCTGGCAGTGAAGAGATTTAAAAAGTGTGATAAAGCAAACTTTTTTGCTATGTTTTGGTATGTTTGTTTTTTACCCCGAAGCTTAAAACTGTTAAAAGTCATTAGTACCAAGCCCTAAGAAAAAGATACAAATCTGTGAACAGATCAAAGGAGTATGTAGAACATAATAAGCTCATAATACAGTAATTGTACAGAGACACTGAGCTGCTGTTCCTTGAGAATGCTCAAATTGACACCCTAGTCACATGAGCGAGCACAAAAAGCCAAACTCCGCAGATTAACTTGGATAAATAGCTGCTGAAAAGTTGTGTCAGGTTTTTCAACATCAAAAGTAATAGATCAGAGACAGCTGAACCCTCCACCATCTATCAGTGGAGGGCGTGTTGAGGAGGGAATGTTGCCTGCACGTCTCCTTTTCCTTTCGCTATGGGAACATTTGCAACTTGTTTTCCCACTATGTATTAATAAATCAAAACGCTTAGGGGTCTATGTACTAAGGGTCGCAAATTAAATTGTTGCCATAAATTTGACACGCAGGAATAAAAAATGATATTGCACTTGTCTGCGCCTCAGCACTAACCTTTTATCTCTCTCACTGTGGCAAACATGTTTTAGTCTAGTATATTGGTGCACAGAAATGGGATATGCCTGATGCACAGATGTAAATAGTACTTATAAACATTTTATAAATAAATGAATACAAATAAAATAGTATGTATCAAAAACATTTTTTTTAATGTATCTCTACTATGGCTATTATAAATAATATTACATTAATAATTTATATTTACTAATACTAATCAAAAATAAAAATATTCATCATTCTGTTTCAATTTAAAATGTACCAATCGGCCAATCAACATGACGTAATACGTCTAACATAATTTTTTATAGTAGCCTAATACAACATGGATTTTTCTTTTTTAGAGGGTACTAAAGATAGAAAAGAGCTTCGCCAGAGGAGGCCAGGCCTCAGGCCGACATAGTGGACCGGCAAGGGTGAGGCTAGAAAGAGAGGGGGAGAGAGGGGAGAGTGAAGGAGGGGGGAGAGTGAAGGAGGGGGGAGGGAAGGAGGGGAGAGGTCCCCCTCCCAGTTGCCGGAACTCGTACACTCGGAATGGAGGCCTTCTCTTGTGACTAAGGCCTGGTGGGGTGATTTGTACATGAGGTCAGTGGGTATGCCAGGGCTCCCAGATTTTATAGAAGCCTTCTGTTGAGCCCTTAAGGAAACGTCTAACATAATTTTAATATATGATGTCACATAATGAGCTTCATATGTACGACGCGCAGTTTATAATGGTTTGTACTATTGTTTAGAACTAAATTAAAACAAAAAACAATCTTAGTACATATAGTAGGGCGCTCTTACTTATATGGATGTGTGTAACATGTAAGGTGCTATTAGGGCTACTGTATGTATCTATATCTGCAAAAGGGGGGCAAAGGAATAGCCCCACAATTTGTCAAAGATAAAACGCTTTCATTGAGATTTTCTCAGTTGATAAATCTGGTGCAGTTGTTCCACTACTTTTTGCGTTACTTTTGCAGCTGGGAAACATTTATAAACAACCCCCTAATGTATAAAATCTTCGGCTGCAACACAGAACAAACACTGGAGCCAAAAACCTGCACCAGGTTTATCAACGCATATAATCCCATTATATTCTATTGGGGCTTTAAGATGATAAATGTGGTACCATTTGTTTGCTCCAGATTTGCCCCTCAATCCACTTTGACACATAGCCTTGTTGTTTTCTAATGAAGTCTTTGTTGATTAGGGGGCTTAGAGGATTATGCATCAAAGTCTTCCAGCTGCCAGTACAAAGGTGTAAAAATCTCTTGCTTCCAACCGGATTTATTTTCTGGGATAAATCTGGTGCTATTTTATACATCACTTATTGCCCCAATGTTTGCAGCCAGGAGACTTTGATACATATCCCCCATGAATGATTATATATCAATGTATCAAAGCTGCAAAAACAAACACAGCAGTACATTTATAACACAAGAAAATCCCATTGTTGCAAATGGGAATGTTTTTCCTTAATAAACATGGAGCTGTTTTTCTGTTGCCCTGGTTTTGCAGCCAGGAGGAGACTTTGGTAAATGACTTCCTAGTATGGAGACCCTCAATGCATATGCTGCCAACTATAAATATCCAAAAACCCTACTACTGAATAATTGTACCCAATTCTGGACCAAAACATTACATTTTTCTAGCATATTTTAGACCAGTGTTTTCAACCGGGGTCTTCCCCCGGGCGTCTCTAAAGGGTTCCTTGCAATTTTCAGGTCATTTGAAAATTGTACCAAATACAGAAGAATGTACAATGTAGCTAATCTCAGACGCGCTATTAGAGAGGGTTGGGGTTCCTTACAATGCATCTGATCTCAGACGCGTTATTAGAGAGGGTTGGGGTTCCTTACAATGCATCTGATCTCAGACGCGCTATTAGAGAGGGTTGGGGTTCCTTACAATGCATCTGATCTCAGACGCGCTATTAGAGAGGGTTGGGGTTCCTTACAATGCATCTGATCTCAGACGCGCTATTAGAGAGGGTTGGGGTTCCTTACAATGCATCTGATCTCAGACGCGCTATTAGAGAGGGTTGGGGTTCCTTACAATGCATCTGATCTCTAATGCGCTATTAGAGAGGGTTGGGGTTCCTTTCAATGTATCTGATCTCATTCACGCTATTAGAGAGGGTTGGCGCAGAATTTCACAATATAATTACAAGGTTCCATAATCAAAAAAAGGTTATAAAAAAAGTGGACTATAAGCAATACAAGCCAGTTTCAGCAGTAAAGTGGTTATTCAACTTTTTGCATATGTAGTATTAATACTAAGTATAGTAATACTTAATACGGTTTCCTTAACCAAAAAAAGGTTGGAAACCACTGTTTAGACCTTGATAAGTGAGGTTCCTCTGAAACCTATAAGTGGGTTGCTATTAGCAGAGAGTGATACTGCCATCCAAGTAGCAGGAACCACTCCAAATGAAAAAGACTTGACAGGGCTGACAAAAGAAATAATGAGTTAATTTATTATACACTGGAGTTGCCGAGTCCCTTTTGGTATTTGCAATAAAGCCAGCACTTTCTCTTTTTTCTCTCTCTCAAGGACTAATGTATTTTGTTTGATAGGCACTTTGGCACATGAATGTCTAATTAGGAGCCACCCTCATTAGTACTGAATCCACTCATAGCAACAATCTGGTTCTTTTGCTGCCCGTACAGTATATCAAAGTGATAAAGTTAAAGACTCGAGTGTGAGTAAGTGCAAGATTCTAACTGCTCTATTTGTCCTGGAGAAGTTGTAATATGATATATTTCTAAGTCCCATGTAGAACAAAGCAAACTATTGGCAAATTATATCTTTAATATTTTAATGTAGGTATTTTAATTATATTTTACGAATAAAAAAAAACAGAAGTATAATAATAAAAAAATAATAATTTTTAATGATTCAATCAAAACCAAAATGAGGATTTTACAAAATCTTTTTTTGTCAAAATATTATTTGTGGAACCTAGTATCAAAGTGATGCCCTATTTCTTTCCTCTATTCATCTTAAAAATAAATGAAAATGTCATCATTACGAAGGAACAGCTAAAAGTGCAGGGCAATAAGTATCTTATAGGACAAGAATTTCAGAATGTCCAACAAAAATATAAATGTTTCACTGAACGCAAAAAAGTACAATTATCACTTTGAGAGTGTGTTAATCCAGGGGAGCGTAAACTTTTACAGCTGCGTCCCCCTGCCTGCTCCATGTCGCTCACGCACCCCCCTTACCTGGTTTGGCGGCGTTAACAACGTTATCCTGTCCCATTCAGGTGAATGGTCCATAAGGTGTGTTATGGAATAGCAGCACTTAATAAATATTAGCATGGTGCTGCCTTGCTCATTTGCCTCCCCCACCTTTGCTAACCCACTATGTAAAGCACTACATTTGTTACCCGTACCCGGCACTACAGGGTCAAATTCAAAACAAATGCTCACCTACAAATCTATACATAACCCTGTGCTCTCCCACATGCAGCCTACGCTCTGCTTGTGATCTTCGTCTCTCCCTAAGTAATTCCTCTTACTCCACCTCTTCAGTGCTGCACCCAATGTATAATGCTCTACCAAGCCTGTTCAGACTCTTCCCCCACCATACATACACGCATACTCAAAGTCCCAAAGTGGATAACTAAACCTATACTGATAAACTTCTCTCCCTGTCCCCCCCCCGCCCCCCCCACAACACACTATTCCCTGTCTCCGGTCCCCAACTTTATAGATTGTAAGTTCTTGGAAAAAGAAACAGTATTGTGTACAACCACTGCTTTGTACAACAACTGTCATATGGGCCCCTTAAAATGTATTGACAACCTGCTACAGACTTACATTACTTAGACTGTAAGCTCTGCGGGGCAGAGACTCATTTTCCTATTGTTTTATGTCTGAAGCGCTTATTCCCATGATGTATTATATTATTATGTCACGTGTGTTACTGTTGTAAAGCGCTATGTACCTGCATGGCGCTATATAAATAAAGATATACATAGAAAAAGATGCCTGGTAAAATAGACTACCTGGTTTTCTATGGCTTTTCTATTCTTTGGATCACTGACAATGGAGAGTTGCAGCTCTGCCATCTTTTTCATCTTGCTGTCCATGTCAACCTTCTGTATGAGGCTTCTGGTCTGACTTTTCAGCAGCCGGATGGTGTCTTCTTTCCCATGCTTCTTCGCGAAGAGCGAGGCACATGCAGAGTGGATTGCAGTGACCCAGTTTTCCAGATCAGTTTGGCTAGTAGCCTGCAAAATGAAAAGGTCCAAATGTAAGTCACATAGCCACAACCCTAATAAAACATAGAAATGGGGATAGTAAGACGACAGACAGATAGGCAGAGATTGATAGATAGATTGATAGATAGATAGATAGATAGATAGATAGATAGATAGATAGATAGATAGATAGATAGATAGATAGATAGGTAGATAGATAGATAGATAGATAGATAGATAGATAGATAGATAGATAGATAGATAGATAGATACTGTACAGTATGATGATCTACCATGCAAAAAATGCAGTCTTTAAAACAGCCAGGAACATGGAAAAACAATTTATATCACTTTCTGGCCTACATAATGACTCTGAAAGATTTCATTAATTAGTAATTGATGTGCATGTTTTTGATCTTATACTGCATTGGTTTACAAGGCTGTGAAAACAGCTGAACAGTTATAAAATAATATCTGACTCTTCCTGGTTTTCCCCATGCTGGTAAGGAGTTAAGCTCCATTCAAATGAATGGCACTAAAATATTTTCTAGCACCGGGAAGAGGCTTCACATCATCTCGAATAAGGGCCGATATACTAACAACTTTGCCTGGTGATCAAATTTAGATTTATATGACCTACAACGCTCACAGGAAACTCATTTTGCGGCCAAATCTACGTATCAAGTTTATGACGGTCCAATAAAACTTAACACAAAAGAACCTGTGCAATAGTTCAACAGAAAGCAATGAAAAGAATCTAGCCAACCTGAAATAGGTAGACATCGCCGAAGGAATTGCTGAGACAGAACACATTTTCCTTCTTCGGGTGCTCAGGAATTGATTGCACTATGCTGTCTTCTGCAAACAGGGCATATCTAGGTGACGTGCTCTGCTCCATGGAGTTCCCCTCATAGGTCTCATAAAACAGCAAGGTGCAACCTTTTGCAATAAGAAAACAGCATGATTTAAGCAGGCGCAGTGAGAACCTATTCAACATAAGCTTTCTGAACACAGGAATCACAATGGAATAGTATTAAAAGCTCATCATTCACATGGCTGATGGAGAAGGGCAGAGGCACTTCACTCAATCTTCCTGTGCTGCATGGAATGAAAATGGTGTTGGAAGCTCCACTGGGGCAGGGACTCATTGTGTTGTCAAAATTCTGTGTACTTCGCTACATCCACTGTCAGTGCTATGCAATGAAAAAAATGGTGTTATTACTGTGCTGAATGGTGACACATTCTCAGCATACATGGTGGGATAACTTCTGAATCACATGGAGATGATTCAGCATGTGCATGTAAAGCCTGGGTTTCAATGTTATAGAATGTCACCATTCAGTGGCATGCGCATAACAGGGAAAGAACGCATGAAAGTTATTTTTGGTGTAATATATAATATTTACACAGATGTAGCCAGGTATAGGCAGACGGAAACAGGCGAAAATTACCACCGGCTCCAGGGAAGGGGAGAGCTGCAGGCAACCACCAGGGGGCCACTTTTCTCTATCAGATTCCCAGCAGCGGGGAAAGTAAGACTACGTAGCTATCTCTGTACAGCTCAACCCCCTTAAAACGCTGTGCTTGGGGTCCAAAGAATCACATGGCGTTATAAACAGATCGCGTTAGAAATAATGTACAATTGTATGCATTGTACAATAAAGTATTTAAGATACAAATAATCGTATTGTAAAGTATTCATAAATATGAAAATTGGGAGCCACGCTTGCATCGCGTTATAAGCGGATTTGCGTTGCAACGGATCGCGTTATAACGGGGTTGAGCTGTATATTTAATGGGGGGAGGGGGGAGGGAGGCCTGTGTGTGTGTGTGCCGTGCTATATGTACAGATTTTTCTTCAGTAACATCGCTCGGGACATAACTGTATGAATCAGACAAAAAGGGGGGGAAGGGGAACACAAAATGGATGTGCCCCCTAAAAGAATTCACTAAACTGCACTCCTACATAGTATAAAATTTAACTTTTAATAAATTTACTTAAAACATATATTACCAAACGTTGTGTACTGTGTATTAAAAATAAATTAAATTGACAATACCGAGCATCCCTGTCAGTGAATGTGTGATTATACAATCCCAATTTAGCGAGTCAATATTATTGGGATTAAAAGGACAGAGGATGCTGTAAGTCAGGGTGTTAACCCCTCTGGAGCAACTATGAGAACAGTAGGTAAGTATATCCTACTCAGTGAGCAATTAAATAGTTGGAAATCCAGCAGTCCTGCTCAAGTATATACCAACAAGCACTTAAAGTGATAATAAATGATGTTGGTATATACTTGAGCAGGACTGCTGGATTTCCAACTATTTAATTGCTCACTGAGTAGGATATACTTACCTACTGTTCTCATAGTTGCTCCAGAGGGGTTAACACCCTGACTTACAGCATCCTCTGTCCTTTTAATCCCAATAATATTGACTCGCTAAATTGGGATTGTATAATCACACATTCACTGACAGGGATGCTCGGTATTGTCAATTTAATTTATTTTTAATACACAGTACACAACGTTTGGTAATATATGTTTTAAGTAAATTTATTAAAAGTTAAATTTTATACTATGTAGGAGTGCAGTTTAGTGAATTCTTTTAGGGGGCACATCCATTTTGTGTTCCCCTTCCCCCCCTTTTTGTCTGATTCACTTTTCAGTTCACAGTTTGCACCCACATCTTTAATTATCACAATCATACACTTGGTCACTTTACTCAATTAGTGTGGTTCGGTGATCACTCCCGAACCCTCTTGTTGTTTTCTAAGAATAACTGTATGAATGCCTCACAATAAAATGTTGTACATGATTTGGTATATGTTAGTGGATCATAATTCAAGAAAATCAAGACATTGCTGCAAGTCTTTATTTGTGCATGTAAAATATGCTAACGTAATGTCACACGATCTGCTTCCTCTCCGAGCACTGCTCAGCCTGTTTTAGTTTGATCTCATGATGCCTTTTTTTTTAACCTAAAACAACCCATGTCAACAGCACAAACCCTTTCTTAACAGGAAAATGATGTAATCGCCATATGATAAAATCACCAATGTTAAAAATAAGTCGGATGGAATGTTTTCCACACACATCAACAGGACTCTTTATCTGATTGTCTTTTCTTTTTCCCCTGTTTACTTTGAACATCATGGGGAAAATATGGTAATCGCATATTCATCAGCAAACGTGAACATTAATATATCATTTATTATTATTATTATTATTATTATTATTATTATTAACATTAAACGTGCGAGGGACAGCTGAGAAAATAGAGAGGAAATGGACCCAGAAATCTCCCTGTTACTTTCTTTTCTGTTGACAGCACTTTGAGGCTCCATTATCGGCAAACTTTAAAGTGGCAGTCCCATCTAACAGGGCAAAAATACTTTTTTTTCAACGACTAATTAGTGGAATCGATTTCCTTGGATAGATTCAATCCCCCCTATAGTGACAGTTTTATGTATTTGAATCTTATACAAAATGAACATGCTTTCATTAACTTCGGGTCCACTGAATTCAAGCATATCAACTGCTTACAGATGTAGTCAGCCTTACTGTTCCCGGCACCGCAACCGAAACCCCTGTAAAATGCGGCGCTGGGGAATGTGGCAGCCGTGACGGGGCTGCGGGGGTGTCCTTTCAATGGGACCCCCTGCAGCGTTAATACTCCAGGGGCCGCAATCAGTGCGCGTTCAGTCACGCACACGGCACTGGGAACAGTAAGGCTGACTTGCATCTGTATGACTAATGATGGTTACATTATCACTATACAAACATTGGATAAAACAATTACAACCATTTCACTTTGATTGAGGATTAACAAACAGATATAAATAAAAATTGAAGGGAAAAAAAACACCTTTGTTTACAATGAAAACGTTCATAGTGGATATTAACTTTGGTCTGTCTATTGACAGAAAAGGGCCAAGGAATAATTGAGGGCATATCCCAGAAATAGTGTAAAGAAGGGGGAGGAGAGATAGGGGAGGCAGACATGAAACCGGGGTATTTAATGGCAGAAGTGTGAGGAGCTGTTTTCTCCCCAACAATCTCACACTTAGGGCCCTATGCAGAGAGCAGCGTTACAAATAATTGGAGAGTTTAAGAAAAAGTAGGTTTAATGGAGAGTTTTATTCTCCATATGCAGAAATGTGCGAAATCTGCAATTGAAAGCATGAATGCGTGTGTTGAGTTTAAAATGGAGAGATGCGCGCTGCAGAAAAGTGTTTGAAAAAAATCGCGCATTTTTTTTTTCCTATGGCTGGCGAGCTCCTGCTTCTTGCCAACTTTTGTTGGCGGAGGAAATTGTAGAAAATCACGCCAATAACAGCCGCTAGATGGCGATCGCGCCTTTCTGAATTTGGATATTTTTAACACTGGCGAGATGTAGGTTCTTGCCAGCCGCGCGGCGAGATTTTCAAATATAAAAAAAAAAATGGCGCGTTTTCTGTTACCCGGCATTTTCTCCTGTTTTGTACGCAAATTTCACCAAAAAATGGCGACATTTACAATAGCGCAGCTCTCTGCATAGGGCCCTTAGGCCTGATTAGTTTCAAACCATGTATCTTAACGTTGTTCTTTTCCCTTTTTGTTTTCAGATAGCCCTGCCAATTGATAGACAAGTTTCTTACATTAGACATTTGCCGCGGGGACACTCCTCCGGAGTTTCAAACATGTCCAGCCATGTCTCAGCCATTGATCACTATGTCAAGGTCTCTGACGTAATGGTTGCATTTTGTTTTGTAGCCTGTCTTATTAAAAAACCTGTTTGTGGGACTATTGCAAAGTCGCACAACCTCTAGTGAAAATGTGTCTGACATCAATGCACACAGAAGCAATGGAAGCCTGAGATTGGAAAGCATGGTGCATACATGAGGCTTGATGAAGCTTGTTGGAAGCTTAAGGCTACGCTGCTGTTGAAACCAATATGCTTGCTGCTTTTGTCATTAAAACCCTCCAGCGACATTAATGTATTACCACACCCTGCCAAGCAGTAAGTATGAATGACAGACTGTGGCTTATTCATCTCTTTTCTTTCTTTTGAGAAAAAGATCTCATTAGAACTAGAAATGTGCAAACCTTCTGCGCAAGTTCACAAAACCAGGCGGGATGTGCCATTTCGTTTCGGGAACATTTTTGCAAAAACGGCAAGCTTTGCAACAAAAGCCAGCCAAGCATTACAAGTCAATATGTAGGGTCATGTGGCCCTATATATGCTTCCCTTTTTGCTTTATTCTGGCAAAAATAAATAAATAAATAAACCTAAATTCTGACAAAATTGACAAAATTATAACTGATCTCAACTTTCGGGAAAATGTAATGAGAATACAAAATGTAAGAAAAAAGCAAATAGACTTAGCAAAGCAGATTTGAAGACATTCACACAGCTCTAATTAGAGACAAAAAAAAACCCTACACATATAAAAGGAAGAGTGAAAGAAATGTACAATTCTCAATAGATTCTCAATAGATATAAAACCTGTGACCTACTGTATAAGGATTTCTGTAATGTGTTTCAGACATCTTGCTGGTATTTCTAGCAAAAAAACTGTTAAGTCAGACAAAAAGAAGAGGTCACGTTAAAAAAAGAACACTCTACTTTTATAATCAAACTAAGTCTTATTATGTACTCAAGCTTCTTTTACATCCGAGATCCTAAAATATTTTTGTAGGGGTGGAAAAAAATGTTAAAAGCTTAGGAGCAAGAGATAAAAAAAAAATTAAGCCCCAAAGTGAAGGGAGGGAGCTGTTCTGGCTCCCCCTCCCCTCCCCGTTGGTGGCTATGACACACCAACATTCACATACTCTCACACACTGACACACTCACACTGCCACTTTTTTACTTCCCCCACCTCAACACACTGTCATCATTGTGAACAGGGGAGGGCACAGTCTCAGAGCGCTCCACCTCTCTCCCTCGCCCACACCATGCGCCTCTACCTGTCAGTTCAACGCTCCCTGAATGCCACACTAAACGGTGCAGTGCTGACTGACCTATCAGTCACCGCCGCGGCCCGTAACAGCGCGCTCATCCTGCTTTGCGGTCGCATTAGCAAAGTATGATTGGGAGCTCTGTTGACAGTCATGGCGGCGTCAGTCATCATTGGTCTGCCAAAAACAGCAGAGCTCTAGGCGCCAGAGACAACATTTTAGGTGGATTTTTCCTTCCCTGATTTAGGGACATACAGTATTTACCTATAGCATAGCATACCTTCTAGGTGTAAGGTGTCTTCTGCTGCTACAAGTTGTCATATGTGAAAGTATCACTTAGTAAATAGGGACCATAGCTGTTAAAAAAATGAATTCCTTCCTAAGTAATGGTAGCCCATGCAATCACCCATATAGTATTGTTTGCTGATAGAAGGACTACATGATCTTCATGTTCAGTGGTTGTGATTGTTGGCGACAAAGTGTTACACTTACAAACAACACGCTTCCCTGATTTAATCATCAGGAGTGATAAGGCAGCCATCTTGAATTTGTGGCTCCTTGAACCATTTTGTTTGACTAATTTATTACGCTCTGCCGTGAGAAAGGAGGACAGATTTTACTGTCTCAAATGCAGCAATGTACTGCAACCTGTCTAATACATATATTTCTACTGTCACAAATACCATCCTAGATCAGATGACAAGTATCACTTAAAAAGATAAAGTAGGCATTGTCATTCATTTTGTCAATAAATGTATTTTTAAAAAGGCATAGTCTGCCTTAAAAAAAAAACCAACACATTAGTTTTTTCAATTTTTACTATTCAGTACTATAGATCCCTCCTCTTGGCAATGAGACAATTGAAGAAATCTATGGCTACCTTTAAGTGTCACCCAATACTGCTTCCACTTTCTGCGGTTAACCAGCTCCAATTTCTTCTCCTTCTGAAGTGTGATCAGAGGTTTGAAGAAGAGCCACCCTGCTTTGCGAACTACTCCTTGTTCCTTCTCAAAAAGCAGGTCAAGCTGCTCCAGAGAGCTGAGCGAGTCATTGCTTGAGTCCTCCGTCCCTGTAGATGTGGCAGCTTCCTCGACATTGGTTCTCTCCATTTCCAGCTCCCTCATGAAACTTTCATATATGTTCTGCCTTACAGTGTCGCTGCTGATCGCATTGGAGTATTCGCTTCTCTGTGGCAAGAGATGGCCGGAGCCTGAAGACCACATCAGGCTGGAAAGATGAGGAGGGGAGCTTGTTTCTGCAGTGAAGCCATCAATTCCACTGTCAAAACATTCACTGGCATCTTTACATTTTGGCTCCTGTTGGATATATGGAGAGTTGCATGTTCAAGGTCATTTAAATATCTCCAAATCACTTATTCAAGGTGTATAGCAACGTGTTTATCAAAACATATTTGGATTGCAATACTGTACTGTGAAAACATGTATGTAACACATCTATCATCATTTTATTTCTTTCTTTAATACCATATACTTTTTCCCCCTCTTTAAATCTACGTTGGACAGCCCAGCTTTAAACTGTGCAACAACATACTTCACGTAAAACATACTGCTTTTTCTAAGCTATAATAAGATGCTCATGTCTGAGGAAAGATTGCTGCATTGATTTCAATCTTGCTATAATTGATCATGAGTAGAGTGTTCTGTGAACATTTTACAACAGCAACCTAGAAACTTTAAAAGGCCCCAGAAATAATATCCAACAATATTTCTTCATAAATGTATGGGAGTAGGCTACAGAACAATACCAATTGCACCAGGTAAAGAGAAATGCACTGTTAAATATTAAGGGTTTGATTACTGATAATGGAAGGCTTACTGAGTGATGAATCAGGATTCCAACATTTGGAATTCCACAAGATTCCACATAATGCATGTATCAAATCATTATTTTTTAATTTTACTGAAGCTGAACTTGTTAGTTTACAGTCCTATAAGGCATCAAATACAGAATAAGCATAGAGCTTGAAATCCTGATTTCCCTATGTAATGCCTAAAGATTGTTTCATAACTGATTGGATTAAAAAGTAGGATTTTTTTCTTCATTTCTTAAATTCACAATATCTGTCGATTTTCAACCATCATCTATGCAAACTTATAAATGGATAACAGATAAATGCTGCACCATCTATTCATTAGGATTTGTACAATTGCAGTATATATGAGATGAAACAAACCAAGATATAGCAAAATTGTTCATTAATGAATAATAGGTAATGCTACTACTTATGGATCACTATTATTTAAAAAAAACATTACTGTGTTGCATTAAAAAAAGAAAAGAAAAAAAATGTGGGGAAAGGGAAAGCATTTGTCTGAAGGGGGCATATTGCAGAATATTTATATTTTCTGTATGAAATATGTGAAGACAAATGGGATAGGAAGAAGAAATGGAAAACTTAAAATCATACAAATATAAAAACGCAAGAAATCACTTATTTTCCACTGCTTCATCTTTGCTTCTCTTTACCTTGTTATCCCCAAACCAACTTATTCTTAAAGCTGCAGACCAAGCAATATCCTACATGTGTTTTTTTTTTAAAATAAATCAGTTCTGTACTAAGAGAAAATACTTGTAGCATTTAAAAAAAAAACAATTTTAATGTATTATAATGTAACATGCATTTTTTGCCCTCTCTCTAGCAGTGCACCAATTCTATCTAGTGACTGCCTGGTCACATGATCCTCCCCATAGAACTTTGCATCTTTGGTCCTCTTCTGCTGCACTGAAAGCCATTTAGTGAAACCCTGTACCGAATCTTCGCCGATTGATCACAGGAGAATGGATTGATCGGCAACTTAGCTAATCACTTTTCAGTATGTAGATTGTAATAATGCACATATTGAATGGAATTATTATTTTTAATGGCAGCTTGAACTGCTGCTTTAACTAGCTCCCTCTATGATATCTTACTTGTTTACAATTTTTTACCAGGTGTTTTGTTTTTTGGTTCTTCGAGTCCTGCTCTACTACAATCACCACTACGTATATATAACTTTCCAAGACCTATTAGGTTAATCACCTTTAACTGCTAGAATAGATCTCAGTGGTGTCCTAACACAATGCTGAACTTAAATTAAATGCTGGTTTAATGTATAATTTTAACAGCAACTCACCTGCAGCTTCCTCTTTTTCCTTGAAAGGCTGCCTGTCCAATCGCTGATACGTCTCATTCTGCTTTTTAATGTGTCTTTTTTTGAAGCATCCTCAGCTAAAGGCTTTGACTTCCTGCATGGGAGCGTGTAAGAAGAATACTGAGTGGATCCTCTGTGTTCTACTCTGGATGGGACATCAATGTCTGAGGCAAAAGAAACCCGACTGCATAGGCTATGATGTACCCCCATGTATTGATCAGACAGCCGTCCACCTTGATGTATACCGTTTTCTAAATTAGAATTGTTGTATAAATCCCGGAGGGAAGAGAGAGATGATCTCTGGTGGAAGAGTTCACTGTTGTCATTTGGTAAAAGGCCTCCATGTATACATGTGTCTAGAGTACTCCTGGTCAGGTAAGACCCATCCATCTCTTTGATGTCCCTAGTATGTCCCCAGGGACAATCATACCATGAAGAGTCAGAGCTGAGTGAACTTCCTTTGCTGGATCTTAGACCACAGTCACTTGCAGACAGACTATGGCTTGCAGTGTAATCCATGCCTGAGTTTCTCCGAGGTTCATGCTGGTTAATTTCTTTTGTTTCCAAAGCAGGGGAGTACCTCAGCAGTTGAACTGGTCCCTCTGATTCCTCAGTTGGCACACTATTCCCACTATTGTGAAATTCAACTCTTAGACAGCCATCCAACTTTCCAAGTGTTTTAATGAGAACTTTTGGACTTTTCTTTTCCTCGGCTTGAAGTGCGGATGCCATGCTCCCATGGATCTCATAACAGTTTAAAATGTGCCCATTACATCCCCTCTGGTCCCCTGGTGTTTCGACGCCAATATAATGATACCCATTGTCAGGCATATACGTGTTGTTATTTGCCTGGCAGCAGCTACCAGGCGCACCCGATCTGTGCTTGGTGTGGATGCTACTTTTGGAGCCCTTCAGCACTACGTCGCCATGTCTTGATGAATAAGGTGGGTTACTCTTACACTGAGAGAGGCAGTTTCTCGCTAGTGATCGTGATTTGAAGCTTGCGCTGCTGCTGCTGCTGATGCTGTTCCGTCCCCACCCAGGGGAAGTCCAAGCCTTTTCCTCTTTAGCGTGAATGTTATGGATTTTCAGAGAGCAGGACTTCTGCTTGCCATCTGACACAGCACTGCCACTCGGACTTCTTGTCCCCTGCACACTGTACTGACTTTCTGAGTTCCCCATTTCTCTCTAAAAAAAAGAACGGTAGCGTTAATTACAACATCAAAATTAATAATATGAAAGAAGAAGGCTTTGAATGCAGCAGGAAGCAGCTGTTTTCCCTTCTACACCATAAAATATATCTAAAGAAATCTCAACTTATGAAATAAGGAAAGCTACAGCAAGATATATGAAATAGATTGTAAGCTCTTCGGAGCAGGGATTGCTTTTCCTAATGTCGGCTTTTATGTATGAAGCTCTTATTATTACAATATCACGTGTGTTACTGCTGTAAAGCGCTATGTACATGGATGGCGCTATATAAATAAAGCTATACATGCATACATACTGTATATACAAAGCGAGCAGTTCTGTTTAAAGGGCACTTCCACAATGGACAAAAGTGAGCTACCTGTAATAGATGCGGCATGTTTATTGGATTCACCTTAGGTGGCTGCCCTTTCTTTTCTTTTTTAATCAGGCAAGTATTTTTTTCAACTTTCCTCAGCAACAATTTTTTTCCAGGGTTTGTACAATCTTGACCTCATCGCTTTTGTAATAAGACTGAACCATATAATTTCCAGGTGGGACTGCCCCCAATCAAAGAAAAATGTATACATAAAAAATTTTTTTTTACTTAAATGCACAACTGCCCATAAATAATTCCCACCTTGTCTGTAGCAGTCACTTACAAACCTCACAGGTTAACCAATGGCAGAACACATTCTCTGGAAGGATTAGCTGGCCTCCTGTTACATATGCAGTCTGCAGATGTTTTTAATTATGTACCTCTCCCAGACAAATTAGCTGTCTCTCTATCAATACCCGCATTCACCCCAACACAATTAATCTTGGTGTGTTGAAGGGTCTGAAAAGTCACTATAATGAAGTATAGGTGTCTGTGAGGTGATATGTTGACCATGTACATTGTATGGCAATATGTAAAAAAGTAGGATTTACAGTCCAACATTAAATACAAAATTAAACAATATGTTTTTATCCACTGTGACATTTAGGGTGATTAAAGAGGCAAATAATATGTACAAATGGCTGGCAAATATTATATAATTTATCAATGTAGCTAGCTTCCCTAGGAAGATTACATCCTTATTAAAGTACAAATTATGTTTAATTGTCCATTGTGACAACTGACTATGTTAAACTCCTTTGAATTCTATTTTTATCAGTGTATCAGCTTATTCTGCTGCACTTTTTTCTCTATGGCTAATGATGACATCATAATTACTCTGCACAAAACACCAGTGGGAATTCACAGGCTGCCTTTATAACGGAGGAGGGTCTTGAGTAGTCATTGATCCACGGTTTGCCAGGGCACACTGTTTTGCAATGCATTCCGGGGTTCCTCTGGCAGTCAAGGGATTAAGAAAGAGATTAGATCAAATAAAATATCCCAGAGCATCTGGTTAACATGCATTAAATGTTTAGAAAAGGGTTTTACAAAAACCAGTGAAAGTGCCCCCCTTAGTAACTAGCTCTTCTCCAATGCTTAACAAATTCAGAATGGTCTTATGTTGGAAAGTAGCACTATTTCTAAGCAACTTTGACCATTGTTTACAACCATTCAGGTGAATGTGCCATGGGATGCCTTCCAGCGCCATCCTTATGGAATAGCACCGCTTAGTAGATATTGGCCACGATCCCCACCTTTAACACGACTCATTTTGCGGTTATTACACTTAGGGTGTTAGTTAAGAAAGTCTCCTCGCTGTAAAACTGCCCCTTATTTACAAATGAAAAAAATCCCATTCATTGTTTGTCCTTATTAAATGGGATGCAGTATTATTGTCCTAGTTTGAAGTCAGGAGACGTTATCATGTAAAACATGCAGCAGTGCTTATGTGCTTCGTCTAATATAATATCACAATGATCCGTTCAATACATTTACATACCTGTTGAATTGACACTAAACATGGGAATAACTCACAGTCTGTAAGCGTTTCATTATCTGTCTCCTGAGTCACCAATTTTCAGAGAGTCCTGCAGGCAACTCCCTAAAAAAAAAAAGAAAAGAAAACAGTGATGCTACATTGACTCCAACATTCAAGCTTAAAAGTGCTGCACCGGATTCCTCAAAGACAAAAATAACATTGGATTCAGAGTCATTTTCGTGATACAGATGCAGCAAGACTTACTGTCCCCAGGGTCACGGGCGAAAAAGCAAACGGCTGCGGCGCTGGGAACAGTGTGTGCCGCAATCGGGCTGCAGGGGGGTCCATGTATCCGGCTCAGATTAGCCCCCTCCCGGCCCCCCGCCCAAGCAGCGTTAATCAATCCGGGCCGGGATCGTCGAGGTCGCAGACACGTAAACCTCGTAGGGTTTGCTACATCTGTAAAATGTACAGCACTTCTTTTTTTTTGCCCCAGTTTTGGGGCCTGGAGGCATTGATAAATGACACATTGTTTTAAATGGGATTGCCTTTCCCTCAGAAATATGCTGCTGGTTTCTTTTTGCAGTGGTTTTGCATTTTGTTTCAACCTGGAGACGGCAGTAAATAGATACACCCTCATGTTTTATAAACACCAAGGGGTATCAAAATCTCCTGGCTGCAAAAGGCAGAAGCGCAGCAAACAAAAAGTACCACATTTAATCAAGCCCCAAACCCTATTGCTTCCCATGGAAGGATAAATCTGGTAGCTTTTTTTTTTTAAATTCAGGTTGCAGCAAGGGACTTGGATACATACTCCCTAAAGCGTAATATACATATATTCACCATTACCGTATGCATACAGTAACTAAAGTCCAAACAAGGTTTTTTTATTCTTTCAAACACAAAAATATTACTTGCACAATCATGTGTACACGCTGTAGTCACGTAAGAATTCAGAGTAAGCATTTTGCTAGCATTTGCATTGGATTACCTGTCCACTAAAATGCCTGTAAGGGAAGATAATGCAATCTGCTCCAAAAGGCAGAATACACATTTTAATTTGCAACTTTGTGCTCTGGTTGCACATGTATGGAACAGGCTAGGACAGTGGTTCTCAACTCCAGTCCTCAAGTGCCACCAACAGGTCAGGTTTTAAGGATATCCCTGCTTCAGCACAGGTGGCTCGGTCAAAATAACTGAGTCACAGATTGAGCCACCTGTTCTTAAGCAGGTATATCCTTAAAACCTGACCTGTTGGGTGTTCTTGAGGACTGGAGTTGAGAACCTCTGTGTTAGTGAATGTCAGAATTTAAAGCTGCAGTTCAGGCAATATCCTGCATGTGTGTTTTTTTAATAAATCGGTTCTGTAGTAAGAAAAAATACTTTTAGCATTTTCTGTTTGAAAAAAAAACAACTTTGAAAAACCAATTTTCTTGTATACTATTTTAACAAGCATGCTTGTTCCTATAGCAACGATTTTCATTCACCATATTTAAAGATGTCGCCAAACTTTGCCGATCAATAGACGGAGAACGAATTGACCGGCAGCTATGCAGTTCTTTAGGTAATTAGAGATTGCACAACTGAAACTATTGAAGTAAAAAAATAAATAAAAAAATAAATAAAAAAGACTGAACTGCAGCTTTAATGCCACCCAAACCTGAAGGCACACAATCAGCTAAAGGTGTATATCATAATACAGCAAATTGTAACATTGTGCTGCAATCTCTCCTAGCTCCATATATAACCTCTCCCCCAAACTGCTCAATGGCAACTAGAGGTGCAAACCTGCTACACAGCTCCTTGATACATTGGGAGTTTAAAGTGGGATAGTGTCGCTCTGAAATTAACATGCGAGAGTAGTGCCTGACCAGCCATATCACACTTTAATAAATAAACCCCATTCCCTCAAAATGATGTAGGGAGCTATTTACCAAAGTCAATCTGCTGCAAAATTGAGGCAAAAATACTGCCTCAGATTTAGTAAAAACATTCCCATTGAAATTAATGAGCTTTTCATCTTTGTTAAATATTGTGCATCACTATATTTGCATCACTTTCGCCCAAGTTTTGCAGCCGCAAGACTTTGAAAAATACCCTCCGTAAAGTCAAGATGACACAATTTGCCTCGTCTTTGGCGCAATGCTACAGTTGGCTCCGAACTCTTGATACATACGGCCCATAGACTGTTAGTACTGGAGGGGTTATAGAAAGGACATGCACTCACGGTAATCTAAAACTTTTCAGTGCTGCCCACATCATAAAAGGAAATACATATCCTGTTTATAATAAAGCGAGGAAGTGGATTAGAATGTTGAAATCGTCGAATATTACAAAACTCTATGAAAACATGTAATTAATCAGAATTTACCATCTGTAAACTGGTCCAACTCGCCTCTAAATATAAGGTCAGCAGATCGGTAATGTTCATATTCAGCTACAGATCATGGAGGTCAAAACAAGGAAGGAATGCAGCAAACCAGTTTATACCGAGCTTTGACAATAAACTTTCCTATGCAAGTTTGCTCTGTAACGGCTACTAAGCTGGAAATTGTGGCCGCTATGTACCAAGGCAAAAGCGGTGCAAATCTAGCGCAAAACAATTGCTCCACATATACGATTGAACAAAATTATGAGCCCTGTTTACTAAGATTTCTTTTAACATTGTTTTCGGCGTCAAAATTGCAATGCTTTACAAAAAAAAGTGTTGTGCTGTATGCATGAAGACTTCATATGATAATTTGTTCTTTGAAATAATTTTTGATGCATTCCTTATGTCAATACCTGATTGATACAATTTAAATGGAGTCATAATTAAGTGTATTTGTATTTATAACTAGTATTGGAAAATAACAGTTATTAGAGTAATATTATTTATAATAGCCAGTGCGAATTTCCCATTAGGCCCGGTCCTAAGACGGATTTTTTGGGCGGCGGCATATATCGACTCTTGCAGCCTGCACTTGTCGGACGCTCGTGCGCATGTACAATCGGCACTTGCCAGTTGCTTGTGCGCATGCGTGATCTGTGCTTTCCTGCCACGCATGCACATGCATAGCCGACAATACGCAACCAGCAAGCGCCAATCGTGCATGTGCAGCCTGCAACGTGACGACGGAACAGCGCAGCATCAAATGATGCTGAAGGAGCAGGGCGGCACCAGGTTAGTGCCTATGGGCAGCATACTTTTAAATCCGTCACTGATAATAGCCATATTGCAAAAAATGATATCTATAATCAAACATCTATGCTGCATCAAATACATTTCTGGGTTCATAGATAGCAATATAATTCTGCGCTAACACTATTGAGAGTCTTTGTTGGGCAGATATTAATAGATTTTTTGGTGCATGAAAACATAATTTTTTAGTACACGCCATTGACAGCTGAACACTAAGAACAGGTCTTTTTCCTTTGATAAATATAGTGCTGATAAATATAGCAAAAGGTGGCACTGTGTGCTCATTTGCATGTCATTTCCCAGAATCCCTAGCTGCAGTGGAATAAGAGGTAATGGTTAAAGGCAGGATTGCAGACCTGTCTGATACGTCAATATGCTCACAGGTGGTATTTTTATTTACTGTACGGTGGAGGGTTTTTGTCACTTTTTTTACCCACCATAACTTATTTAAAGTAACAAAACGTGAAATCTTACAGGGGGTTTTAAAAACAAAATCAGTACTGTAGTATTAGATAATACTTACAGTATTTAAAAAAATATATTATTCAACTCTTAATCTCATTTTAATGAGCTTTAACCCACCCTTTGATTTCTATAGCAGGCTTTAGCCCATCTCCCAAGCCGCGCAAGATCTGCGCAACACACCCAGTTTGGGATAATTTGTTGCCAATGTTGCCAGCAGTTTGAGCTGTAAACTGTAACAATATATAATGTTACCTTAGTATTCTAAGCACACATTGTAGCTGCTGAGCCACACTGACTGCAGTAGCCATTATGTTAGTTACACAATCAGGACTTTTACCGTTTTATAACAGGAACAGCACATGATTGCCAGCTTAAGTAAGAATCTAGAATCATACATTGTCACATGCTTTACATATGCTCCCCTCTGCACTGGACCAGTGTGCTAAGGGTTAACATGTGCTTGATCTTTGTTGAATCGTCAACCCCACCCACTGGAATGTTAATGAGCCAAGGGGACACAAAGGAAAGATCTTTTTGTTCACTCCAGCGTACATCTGCGTTGCCCCAAAGGCGCACAGCCTTTGGCGCAGCCAAAGGGCGTGAGCCGTTTGCTGCCGTTTGCTGCCGTTTGCTGCCGTTTGCTGCCGTTTGCTGCCGTTTGCTGCCGTTCGCTGCCGTTCGCTGCCGTTCGCTGCCGTTCGCTGCCGTTCGCTGCCGTTCGCTGCCGTTCGCTGCCGTTCGCTGCCGTTCGCTGATGTTAGTTGATGTTAAAGCTGCTCTATTTCTATCAGAAACCCACAATCCCTTTATCCCGTCCCCAATTTTCCTACTTTATCTGTCCATGAAATGTCTGTGAAGTGACTGTATAACTCTGTTCTTTTATTGTAACCATGTATTTTTTATAACTCTGTGCCCAGGACATACTTGAAAACGAGAGGTATCTCTCAATGTATTGTAAAACATTTTTATAAATAAATAAATATACAAATATGGAAAGAAAGAAAAAAAAGGGGGGGGGCTGTAGCATTGCTGCTTTAATGTGTGATAAATGTAGTGCAGATTTTCTGCCTCAAATTGCAACACTTTTGCCTTGATACATATGCCCCATTGTAGTCAAACATGTCCAGTCCTCTTCAAATTGCCGACTGCTTGCTTATCTGTATTTTAAAGAGTATATATATATATATATATATATATATATATATATATATATATACATATATATATATATATATATATATATATATATATATATATATATATATATGTTTTAATATATACAGCATTTGATTACCTTTAATGAAAACTAATTTGCTAAGCTACCGATCGATTGGTTCTCCCGTGATCGATCAGCAAAATCCTGTTTTTCAGCATTCACTAAATGGCTGCCTTTCAGTTTCAATCAATCCTTCAGTCAGTGTAACTCAGCAGCTACAATATATCCTTATATTACTAAGGTAACATTATCTATTGTTACAGTTTTAAGCTCAAACTGCTGGGGACATTGGAAACAAATGATCACAAAACAGGAAAGTGTTGCAAAGATCTTGCACTGCTAGGGAAGTAGACTAAAACCTGCTATAGAAATCAAAGGATGCTCAGTATATTAAAACTAAAACTGGCATTACGAGTTGAATTGAATTTTTTTTAAAGTAGTAAGTATTATCTAATACTACAGAATTGATTTATTTAAAAACAAAAACACACATGTAGGATATTGCTTCGATTGCTCCATTAAACAAGAATAATCGCCACATTGTGCCTTTATAATCCTTCATTCAAACCAGCAGTGGAAATAGTCATATTCAAAGAAAGGATACACACATAAACTATATTACTTTCCCAATAGTGCATGTTGCTTCAATCCACATTGTATCTGGACATTTCTCAAATATAGAAATTCAGTGGACTCTAACACAAGCCATCTGTTTACATGTCTCAAAAATAGGCACAAACAGAATTTCAAGTCAAAGTGCATATTCACACAGTAAGTATGAATTAAATATGACGAATTATATTACTAGTTTATCAGCAAAGTATATTAGAAATCCCTATTAGTTTAAAAAAAATACATATTGAGTCTAAAATATATTTTAGTTTTAATTACTACATTTGTCAAAGCATCTTTAATTCTGTAGTTTAATTATCAGAATTACTGTGTGTGATGTGTGTTTCTGTCATTGTATTCTGCATCATGCAGGTGAGTGCAATACGTTATAACCATCCCATAAACAAGAGAATGAAAGGACCCATATGTATCACAGACACAATGGCAATGGATTTTCTCACCTCTGGCTAAAACATATAAATAGCTCAAAAATGTCACACCCATGAACACTGAATTATCAAGTGCGCATACAAAAAAAGCATAAATTAATGGCTGAGGAAGATATAAACATTCAGTTTCCATGACAATAGTATCTGGCTGTTTTTTTTAACATGTACTTCAATTAACCCCTCCAGTGCTCTGTGTACATCTTGCGTCACAAAGAGTGGCTTCCTCCAGGCCCTTATGATATCCAATCACTAATACATGATCACTTTTTAGGAGCTGTTCGCATTCAGTGCTCCATATCTGTGCTGACCAGGAACTGAAAGGCAGTCAGTGAGGCATTTTACAGCGTCCTAAAGTCAGTCTAAAGTTGACAGAAATAGTGAAACTATTCCTGCTATCCACAAATGCGAAACCTGTTAAAGCTGCAGTTTAAGCAATATCCTACGTGTGTTTTTTTTAATAAATCAGTTCTGTGCTATGAGAAAATACTTGTAGCATTAAAAAAAGAAGAATGTTTTAAAGACATTTTTTAATGTTTCTAATGTAGGAAGCATTTCCAAAGTGACAGCCCCCTTCCCCTTCTGATAGGCTCTGGCTCTTGAGCCCCGCCCTCTCTCTAGCAGTGCACCTATTGTATCTAGTAACTGCCCAGTCAATCATATTCCAAGAACTACATTGCCCACAATGCTGTGCAAGAACTGAATTAAATAACCCTGAACAAGTAATCGATTACAGATGCAGATTGTATTGATGCACATATTGAATGGGGGGAAATGTTTTATTATTTTTTTGAAACGGCAGCTTTAAATAATGCGCGTGTGGGACTCTTTTGACCTTATTCTAGGACGCTTTATACAATGTTTATGGCCCTAAAACCCCCAGGGAGGAAACTGTTTTATATACTGTCAAATCTATTTGGAAGTGTAACTAAGAACGTACTGATATTCTGGGTTTGTAAATACAAATACACCCCCGTAGTAACATTTTCCTTCCACCTATATTAGTGACTCAGAAGAGGAGAGATATCTAAAACTGGCACTGAGAATGCATCACTAAACTGTGTTTATATTTCTAAGGTATTAAGTAGGAATAGCCGTGTTAGTCCAATTGCGATAGTGAAGAGTTAATGAGTACTTCAGTATTAGACGATACCTTTTTTTATTTGTACTAACAATTGATACTATAAGACAGCAGTGCGCAAACGGGGGGCGCGCCCCAGGGGGGGCGCGTGGAGTTACAGAGCCCCCGCGCTTTTCCCCCAGGCATGTAAATTAAATGCCGGAGGAGGCGCGAGGCCTCTGCAACTTCACTTACCTGCTCTCAGCCGGCTCTTCCATAACGCATCACCATGACAACGCAGCGTCAAATGATGCTGCGGGGTCGAATGGCAACGCGTCCCATGACGTCGTGACGTCATATGATGCGTGGAGCCCGAGAGCAGGTACGAAGGGGGCGTAGGCAAGGGGGAGCAGAGAGAGGGGGGGCGCGAACTTAAAGTTTTGCGCACCCCTAGTATAAGACAAGCTTTCGAGAGTTCTCCTCTCTTCCTCAGGTCAGTAATACTGATTTACAGAGATTCCATGAGCTTAACACAGAGGTAAAAAAAGAAAGATAGTTTCTGTGTCATCTGCCTTAGATAACTATCTTTCTTTTTTTACATCTATGTTAAGCTCATGGAGTCTCTGTAAATCAGTATTACTGACCTGAGGAAGAGAGGAGAACTCTCGAAAGCTTCTTATAGTATCAATTGTTAGTCCAACTAAAAAAGGTATCACCTAATACTGAAAGCTGCAGTTCAGTCAATATCCTGCATGTGTGTTTTTTTTTAATAAATCAGTTCTGTAGTAAGAAAAAATACTTTTAGCATTTTCTGTTTTTAAAAAAACAACTTTGAAAGACCAATTTTCTTTTATTCTATTTTAACAGCCATTTGCTAAGGCACTGTCCCTTCATGTCCTGTCACAAGCCCTGGCACAACCCTTTGTTAGCCCTGCCCTCCCTCTAGCACATGTCAGTGCAGGAGTGCTCATGAATATTCATGAGCTTCCACTGACTGACAGAAGCCAATAAAAACATATGCCAGCTCTAATTATGTCACCAATTTTCACCTATCAATACATGGAGAACGAATTGACTGGCAGCTATACAGTTCTTTAGGTAATTAGAGATTGCACACATGAAACTATTGAAGTAAAAAATAAATGTAAAAAAAAAGACTGAACTGCAGCTTTAAATGCAGATTGCTGTATAGACACTCACAGCAGTGTCCATGTGGTTTTCTGCTAGGCTCTACTACACCATTCAGATTCAATGAAGAATAGATCATGGGCAGCAAATCAAACACCAGATTGTCTATTTTGCTTCTGGTTCCTCTCAGCGCCCAAACTGAAAGCCAATAGTCTGTGCATTCACAGCCAGGTGACCACCACTCAGGACCATTCTAGGAATAGGATAACTTGAGGTTTTCCACTTGACCTGGCAGATACTGTGTACTTAATTGTATGCTAGTTTTACAACAGTTACTAGTGCACGTGCTTTGACTAAAGCGGCATCTGGTCAATGCACTTAGTTAAAAAATCAAGGCGAATATTTTAAACCAAAAACACAACTCACATGTTATAGACATTTTAATCACATATTCCTTATTACAAATCACTTATTAGAGGAAATAGGAGTCCCCAAGTAATATAAACCAATACAAGGGTAAATCTTTGAACCTAGTTCATCATGAGAACAAAAAGTAAGACCGAGATCACTATAAAGAACATACAGCAGGAAAGATGTTTTTATACTATACGACATGGTCACTTTGTTTTTGGAATTGGAGATTAGGGGGAGGCTCGTCTTCAAAATGGTTTAGTCCTACAATGAGTGCGTCGTATGGAACATATTGCACCACAACATAGAACCGACGTTAAATGCTCTGCCACGGTATACCTTCCGAAGAAAAACTACGGTGTTCTTCGATTGCCGTTGAAGAAAAAGCTTGATGTATCCTGGTATTTACTGCCATGAGGTGAATGGACCCCTACAATTGAGCGGCATTTAGTAAATCAGAACCTTTTTTATTTCTGATTTTAAGAGGGCGGGAGGGGGGGGCAGGGAGGGAGGAGGTGACATTTGCTAATAGAAGAAAAGAAAGTGACCCATATAATTCCATAGGCTATTAACAGATTAGATTGTAAGCTCTTCGGGACACAGACTCCTTTTCTGAAATGTTACTTATGTCTGAAGCACTTCTTCCCATTATGTGTTATTTGTATTACCATATTTCTTTGATTCTAAAACGCACCATTGATTTAATAAAAAAAAATTGGGGGAAAAAAAATAAACACTACATTAAATGTTTCATCCATCAGAGCTTTTTAGAACCATGGCCATAAAACGTAGTTGATTTTTAACAATTGTATTCTCTTTGATTTTATTTTTAATTGTACATGTCAGTGCAGGAGTGCTCATGAATATTCATGAGCTTCCACTGAGTGACAGAAGCAGAGGAAAAACATATCCCATATCTAAAGGTTTTGCCAAATTTCGCCGATCAATACATGGAGAACGAATTGACTGGCAGCTATACAGTTCTTTAGGTAATTAGAGATTGCACACATGAAACTATTGAATTAAAAAAAAAAAAGACTGAACTGCAGCTTGAAGTACTCATTTATTTTTAACGTAGGATTACACTATTGGGCTTTCTCTGTTTCCTATGAGGTGATGAGAAGATATAAATTCCCAAGCTCATTCCTGGCTCTGGTGCAGATATATATGACATCAGGTTATTACCATATAAAGTAGATGTGAGTGCACAACTAGTAGTTGTCTAAGAAGCCAGCCAAATATTGTGATCAACCTACTAGAGCAGCGGTGCGCAAACTGGGGGGCGCGCCCCCCCCCCCAGGGGGGCCAGGAGATTTTTGTTGGGGGGCACGGTGGTGGTTTAAATTAAATGCCGGGGGATCGCTTGAGGCCTCTGCAATCTATTACTTACCAAGATTCAGACAGCTGCTGACACGTCGCCACGGGGTCAAATAACGTGACGTCACATGATCCCGCGGTGTCATTTGACGCAGGGAATGGAGGTAAGGGGGGCACGAGCACCGATGCAGCAGGCAGATAGGGCGCATCTACAAAAGTTTGCGCACCCCTGTACTAGAGTATATTGGGTTTTTTGTTGTTCTTTTTTTCACTTTGAGGCAACATCTGTGCTGGAACTCTGGATTAATCACAGAACATGGCATTTGCAATGAGCGCTTCAGTTCCCTTTTCTTTTAAGACCAGAAAGAAACACGTAGTTAAAATATAACCTGGAGAAAAAGTCATCTAAAGGCATGGCACCTCTTAGTGACAATTCACCATGAAAACGCAGATCCATGCTATGATTTCTCTACTAAGAAACATTTAACCTTGAAAATTGAAGACTGAAGGTTTTCCAGCAAAACAGACAATAACAAATGATGGAAAACATACTGTATAGCGAGGAGCTCACTGAGAAAATGCTGCAGCAATTCCACAGCTGCGCTGAACACGGCTGAATAGATATTTTTTTAATCTACATTTTTAAGAGTTCTAGCAAAATATGTTATTACATTACTATTTCTCCATAATAACAAAAACTATTGGATAACTTCACAATTAATTAAATATATGACCAGAACAAAAAGGGTAAAGACAAGGTAACTGATACACAAATGTGTGCTGGGACATTTAAGTCAAATATTGCACCAGGCATCAGAAGTGGAGCTACCATTAGTACAGCAGGTGCAAGCCACTGGTTCCCGCAACCTTAAGGGGTCAACTGCGCCCCGGGTGGCCCGTACATATTCCTGCAACAGGGCCCCCCTTTCACAAGTTCTGACTCTGCCTTATGGTTGTCATTGGAACCTGTCACATGGAAATAGACGACAATCTGGTAGGGGTAAGTGCAAAAGTAATAGGCAAGGAAACAATACTTCAGCAAATATTTACTAAGCAAGTGCTACTCCATAAGGCTGGGGCCCCGGTCACGGCGCTGTAATGCGCGCCCGCGCTTTTGGCTGCGCGTTCCGGCGATTCCCCCGGTCTGCAGCTCACTGCAGGAGCAGAGACCGGGGGGGGGGGGGGGCGTGGCGGAGGAGTGACGGGGGCGCGGCCATGACGTCACCCGGCAGGTTCGCCCTCATTGGCTGAACCGCCGGGGGGGCGTGCCTAGCCGCTCGACGCGTGTTCCTGCTATCAATTCTATTGAGAGCAGGAGTAGCTCTCGCGCGAGCGCTGCGGCCCCCTCTCGCAGCGGGCCCGGCGCCATTGCGGGGAGGGCTCTCGTGAGCGCAGCGTCCGCCACAGCGGACGCTATAGCAGGCAGCGGGGGCAAGGCCTAAGCCCCTTCAGGCCGCTCCTGGAGAAACCTTGTAGACCACTAAAGCAGCAGAGCAGGCTTCTTCCAGAGATACTTAATGCCATAGGTGCTGCCGGTATCCCTGTGAAGTTTCAATGTCTCAGTCACGCTGACCAATAGGAAGCTGCAACAGATGACGCCACGGCATTCTAAAGACCCGCGTGACGCGCGACATCTGAAGCCGCCATTACATTAGGCACACAGTTTCTCTGACTGCAGGGATACCGGCAGCACTTTGGAGGTAAGTATCTCTGGAAGCAGAAGGTCCCCAGAGCTGAAATTTATACCGTTCAGCTCTGGAGACCCCTGCTTCAACCCTATAATAATAAAAACAAGTGTCTGCAGAAAGGTGTCTAAGGCCCGTTTTATAGTGGCGGGCGCGTGTTACACCGTGCGCGCGCGGATTTTTAATTGGCTGACGTTAGTCAGCCTTTCTATAGATGTGCCGCGCGCGCACGGCAGGGAGAGGGGAGCCGACAGACAGCGGCAAAGATGAAAAAATTAATCTTATGGCCCCGCTGCCTGCGCTCAAATGTATGTATATGTGTGTATGTGTGTATGTATGTATGCGTGTATGCGTGGATGTGTGTTTGTATGGATGTGTGTGTGGGGGGGGGGGGGGGGGTAAATAACTGCAGAAAAAAAAAATATTAAACTTTTTTTTTAATTAAAAAAAATCTTACTTACACTTACACTCACACAACAAATACACGCATATACACGCATATACACGCATATACACACACATACACATTACCTGCAGCTCCCGGCACTATATACAGGAAAAGCATGCGGCACGTGCACGCGCGTTCGCATAGGAACGCGCAGCCGCACGGCCGCATCCTGTATATAACAGGCCTAAAGAGTAACACATTTTCAGTAAGGTTCCTCTTATTGACTAATCTCATCAAAGACACCAAAATATAGAGAAAGCACATCGGAAACAGAGGTAAGGATATCAAAATCTTTATGTGGATAAATAATATTTAAGATACGAAGAAAAGAAGTGGCCCTCCAGGTTTATTATTAAACTTTCTTTTTTTCTGAGAGACCACAGGAGTGTCCCTTCTCCTCTTCGTATCTTGGATTATCGTCTGTCTGTGTTGTTGCATAGGCCCGCTGTTGCTGAGCACCGGTGGCAGCTTATTCAAGGTACCGTGAGTGCTCCACTTTCTGTACGGTAAATAATATTTAGACATTAACATATAAATAAATGTAAAATCTTTTTTTTTAATTTAAATCCAGCAACCTGATTGGCTGACAGGACTTGGCGGGCTGCCAAGATTTTTTTTTACATCCAGGCTAAGGCCACACAGGCGCATCCTCTTCCTGCTGTTTGAAGAGGTTAGTACTCCATTGCATCCCCCCTCCCGGTCCCCGCTTCCCCTCCCTGTCCCCGTGTCTGCCCGCGGGGTGGGAGATGGTAGTGGGGGTAGTGGGGGTGTTCCCCCTCCCCCCGCAGTCCTCGCTCCTCCTAGTCCTTGCTTCCCCCTAGGTTCCCGTGTCTGCCCGCGAGGTGGGAGATGGTAGCGGGGGTGTTCCCCCCCCCCGGCCCCGCTTCCCCCCTGGTCCCCATGGCTGCCTGCGCGGGGCGGGAGGGGGGCAGGAGATGGGCGCGGGGGGGGGGGGGAGCATGGTGCTGGTCGCGGTCTTTCCTCTCTTCCTTTCTACCCTCCCCCCCACACACCCCCCTCGAGTCCCAGGGGTTCCGCTGGCCGGCCGCACTTACTGCTGCCCCCGGCTTTTCCCTCTCCGCTCTCCTCCTCCTCCCTCCTAGGAGCGTGCGTGCAGTCCTCGCTGCCTCCTGCCTGTGAGCCGAGACGGGGGTGGGTCAGTCAGTCACCCCAGTCAGTCACCCCCCCCAGTCAGTCACCCCCCCAGCCAGTCAGACACCCACCCTCACAGTCAGTCACCCCCCCGTCAGTCACCCCCCCCAGTCAGTCAGTCACCCCCCCAGTCAGTCAGTCACCCACCCAGTCAGTCAGCCACCCCCCCAGCAAGTCAGTCACCCCCCCAGCCAGTCAGTCACCCCCCCCCAGCCAGTCAGTCACCCCCCCAGCCAGTCAGTCTCCCCCCCAGCCAGTCAGTCACCCCCCCCAGTCAGTCAGTCACCCCCCCCCCAGTCAGTCAGTAACCCCCCCCAGTCAGTCAGTCCCCCCCCCAGTCAGTCAGTCACCCCCCCAGTCTCTCTCTGTCTCCCCATCTCTCTCTGTCTCCCCTTCCCTCTCTCTGTCTCCCCTCCCTCCTCTCTCTGTCGCTCTGTCTCCCCTCCCTCCTCTCTCTGTCGCTCTGTCTCCCCTCCCTCCTCTCTCTGTTTCTCTGTCTCCCCTCCCTCCTCTCTCTGTCTCCCCTCCCTCTTCTCTCTGTCTCCCTTCCCTCCTCTCTCTGTCTCCCCTCCCTCCTCTCTCTGTCTCCCCTCCCTCCTCTCTCTGTCTCCCCTGCCTCCTCTCTCTGTCTCTCTGTTTCCCCTCCCTCCTCTCTGTCTCCCCTCCCTCCTCTCTATGTCTCCCCTGCCCCCTCTCTCTGTTTCTCTGTCTCCCCTGCCTCCTCTCTCTGTCTCCCCTGCCTTCTCTCTCTGTCTCCCCTCCCTCCTCTCTCTGTCTCTCTGTCTCCCTCCCTCCTCTCTCTGTCTCTCTGTCTCCCCTCCCTCCTCTCTCTGTCTCCCCTCCCTCCTCTCCCTGTCTCTCTGTCTCCCCTGCGTCCTCTCTCTGTCTCTCTGTTTCCCCTCCCTCCTCTCTCTGTCTCCCCTCCCTCCTCTCTCTGTCTCTCTGTCTCCCCTGCCTCCTCTCTCTGTCTCTCTGTTTCCGCTCCCTCCTCTCTCTGTCTCCCCTCCCTCCTCTCTGTCTCTCTGTCTCCCCTCCCTCCTCTCTCTGTCTCTCTGTCTCCCCTGCCTCCTCTCTCTGTTTCTCTGTCTCCCCTCCCTCCTCTCTCTGTCTCCCCACCCTCCTCTCTCTGTCTCCCCTGCCTCCTCTCTCTGTCTCTCTGTTTCCCCTCCCTCCTCTCTCTGTCTCCCCTCCCTCCTCTCTCTGTCTCTCTGTCTCCCCTGCCCCCTCTCTCTGTTTCTCTGTCTCCCCTGCCTCCTCTCTCTGTCTCCCCTGCCTCCTCTCTCTGTCTCCCTCCCTCCTCTCTCTGTCTCTCTGTTTCCCCTCCCTCCTCTCTCTGTCTCTCTGTTTCCCCTCCCTCCTCTCTCTGTCTCCCCTCCCTCCTCTCTCTGTCTCTCTGTCTCACCTGCCTCCTCTCTCTGTCTCTCTGTTTCCGCTCTCTCCTCTCTCTGTCTCCCCTCCCTCCTCTCTCTGTCTCTCTGTCTCCCCTGCCTCCTCTCTGTCTCCCCTGCCTCCTCTCTCTGTCTCCCCTGCCTCCTCTCTCTGTCTCCCCTCCCTCCTCTCTCTGTCTCTGTCTCCCCTCCCTCCTCTCTGTCTCCCCTCCCTCCTCTCTCTGTCTCTGGGGGCGGGACTAGGGCAGGGTTGGGGGCGGAACTAGGTGGCGAGTAGATTTTTTTGTTCGGCGAGTAGATTTTTGGGTGATTTGTCGACCACTGTGTGTGTATATATATATATATATATATATATATATATATATATATATATATTCATTGGTATGGAGGTTTGCACTCACGTTTGTTAGAAGATGCTTGTCCCATATGCCCATATGAAGCATATAGACATGTGGTAACCAGGGGCATCCTGATGACAAAAGACAGCACACCGCACGGTCTACGAGGACCGAAACGTTGGCGGCCCTGTGTTCACAATACACACTTTTTGGATTATTACTGCGGTGTGCTGTCTTTTGTCATCAGGATCCCCCTGGTTACCACATGTCTATATATATATATCACATTATACATATATCCCTTAAATCACCATCTCACTGCCTCAAAGTGGCAGGAAGATGAATAGCGGCACTTTTGCTGGTACGAAAGCTTATCAGGACTTGTAAGAACTGGAAATTTCCATGAGGCCAGTGGCCACCATTGTTTAGGATTAAAATCCCTACCCAGTCTGCTAGTTCTTTGCTTGTCAACTTTTTGTTAACAGAGCTGCAGTCTGGCTATATACTCTGGACCCTTGCACTTTGTCGTTCCCTGTTTCCCAGGCTTTATGTCTGCAGAACTTACAGGTACCTTCTTGTTTTTTGCTTGTTATTCCCATTGTACTTCTTGCCCCCCGTTCTTTTGTTGTCACCTGGCTACCAATGCTTTTGCAAGTAGCTCTGTAGACCGTGCAGATAACTTTAAATTTGTCTCGTACTTGCCATTGCACTTCTTGCCCCCCACCAACACCCCCCCCCCCCCCCCGCCCCCTCCCCTTATTCTGGGCTCTGGTCTTTTGTGAATTTCCATGTTATCTCCAAGGGCTACATACATCCTAATAATAACCTCAAGAATAACCAGGCATTTCAACAACAAAAAAAGAAAAATCGCTCCGTGCTCAAAATGCCTGGAACACTTTAACAAACAATTGTGGAGAACTTACTGTATGAAGATTGTAGTTAAAAGCACAGAAAAACTGGAGAAATTATAAACAAAAAACGGGATAAGAAAAAAGACAAAACAATTAATGAAGAGACGACAAGAAATGGAGCCTTCCCAAGACACAAGTATAAGAATTGAATATGCAGAACTGTGCAAGACAATCTGCAAACGTATAACTCAAGATGTCAGAAAATGTAACTGTGATATAGACAAGAAGACTCATTAAGATAACAAAAGTTTAAAGCTGCAGACCAAGCAATAGCCTTCATGTGTGTTTTCTTTAATAAATCAGTTCCGTACTATGAGAAAATAATTGTAGCAATTTAAAAAAAAAAGCTCTGAATTACATTTTTTTATGTATTACAATGTAAGAAGCGTTTTTTGTTTCTATAGCAACCATTTACAAAGTCACATCCCCTTCCTCTTCTGAAATAGGCTCTGGCACATCACTTTTTGAGCACTGCCCTCTCTGTAGCAGTGCACTAATTGTATCTAGCAACTGCCTGGACACATGATCTTCCCCACAGAACTTTGCATCTTTGGTCGTCTTCTGCTGCACTGACAGCCATTTAGTGATGCCCGAGCCGAATCTTCGCTGATCGATCACAGGAGAACGGATCGATCGGCAATTTAGCTAATTACTTATCATTGTGTGGATTTTATTGATGCTTATATTAAAGAGAGAAAAAAATAAATGTAATAAAAAACCAGTAGCTTGGACTGCTGCTTTAAAGAGGCAATCGAAGCCTGCTATTGTTTTTTGCTATTTTTTTATATAGGGTTGAAGCACGGGTCTCTGGGGCTGTACCCCATTACTTCCCGCTCTAGGGACTGCCTACTTCCGGAGATACTTACCTAAATTAATGGGATTCAGCTCCGGAGACCCCCTGCTTCAAACCTATTTTTAAAAATCGCAAAAAAAATTGCAGGCTTGGATTGCCTCTTTAGAGAAGACAAAGCAACGGCCTATGGCTTGGAAGAAGCAAACCATTGCACTCAAACAAGACAAATGATCAACAATAAAAGACTGTGCACTTATCATAAAGAAAGTTGAGGACTTCTACATGAAATTGTACAAAGATAACACAGGGCATAATCCAGCAGAGGACGAGTGAGAAGAAACCACTAATACCATACATTCTTCCAGAAGAAGTGGCAAAAGCAATAGAAATTCATGAAGGATGGGAAGGCTCCTGGGGAAGATGGAATTACAACTGAGATCTTGAAATTAGCTGGGGACGAAGTAGAAAAAAATTCTTGCAAAACTCTTTACATGCAGCTAAAAATACAGGAAAATTCCAGAACAATTGAGTAATGTTATCCTCATCTACAAGAAAGGAGGCAAAGAAGATCTCAAGAACAGACCAATTATGCCTGCGGACCAAGTGCACAAGGCAAAAATGACACGCAAAAGCACAATATTACTCTGACAATCTTCTCCAGAATACATCAAACCCAAATAACTTCTGAAAGGTTATCAACAACATATTCCAGCCTTCTAACCATCAACAACCAAATAATATCACTAAGGAGGATTATTGTCAAACCCCACTGACATTGCAAATGCATTCAATGATTACTTTGTGGGGTGTGCTAATAACTTATTAGCGAAATGCAAACCCAAACTACATACATGAATCTCATTCTGAGAGTACCCCTATAGCCCCACCCTCTCCCAACACTGCCCACAATTTTCCATTTCTCCCAGTATCCGATGTGGACCTGACTTACTGCAATCTAAGTTCTTAAGGCTTGGTGCCCCAGCCATTGCCAAACCAATTGCTTCCATAGTCAACTCTATTCTGTCCGCAGGTCATATCCCTAAGACCTGGAAAACTGCCAGAGTTATTCCAATCTTCAAAAGTGGGTGACAAAAACACTGTCTCAAACTACAGGCCAATCTCTCTTCTCCCAATACTATCCAAAGTCATGGAAAAAAGTGTTCACTCCCAATTAAGCGATTACTATACCAACACAAATTTCCCTAGCCAATTCCAATCTGGCTTTCGCCTCAAACACTCCACCGTAACTACCCTGCTAAAAGTTTGCAATGCAATCCAGTGTGGAATGGAGACTGGTGCAATATTCCTAGATTTTGCAAAGGCTTTTGCTACTGTAATCCAGTGTGGAATGGAGACTGGTGCAATATTCCTAGATTTTGCAAAGGCTTTTGCTACTGTTGATCATGTTATCTTGCTTAACAATCTCCAGTGCTCTGGAATAGGGAAGCATACTTTAAACTGATTTCAGTCCTACCTACCAACATGTGTCCATCTCAGGCTCTAACTCCAAACCCTTGGATATCACCTGTGGTGTCCATCAAGTCTCTGTTCTGGTGCCCCTACTCTTCTCAGTGTTCAGCAATGATCTTCTTACAGCTTGTAAGGGAGCTTAAATACACATGTATGCAGATGACACAATCTTATATGCACACAGCCATAGCCTCTCCGACCTTGAACACATACTTCAATCTGACTTTTTGAGACTCCCCGTCTATCCAATAGGAATGCTCCTGCTCCGGTCACATGCTTCCCCGGCCCACTCAGGCATCAGCTGTGTGCTCTGTTCCTGCTGCTCCCGCCAGGTGAACAAGACCTTCAACTGCTGCCACCGCCACCAGGACGTCTGCTGATGGTCCCAGATGCGCCATTGTCTTCAACACCGGTCTTCAATCCCTGCAAGTAAGTGCCGTCCGGGTAACCGGCTGGGTAAAATGTTTAATTTTACCCGGCTACCCGTTACCCGTTTTTTTTTAATGGACCCGGTACAACACTATCGAGAATGCCACATCAACTATTAGATTACAGCAAGATACAAACAAGATAAAAGACACCATGTCACCAAAACTTGTCACAGCAACACTTGAAGAATTGTTCAAGGCATTAGATTTGGAAGACACAGGAATCAAAATTAACAGTAAATATTTGAGTCACCTACGATTTACAGATGACATCACCAAAGCAAGTAAGACTTTGGCCCTCCACATGAATCTCAGCAAGACCAAAGTGATGTTCAACAAGTGTGTCTAGTCTGCAAAGATTGAAATGAATTGAATAGAACTGGAAGAAGTCGAAGACTGTCTATCTTGGCTGGCAAATAACAATGGATGGGAACCTTTTCAATGAAACCAATAGGAGAATGAAGATGGGATAGAGCGCATTTGG
Source organism: Ascaphus truei (assembly GCF_040206685.1). Taxonomy (NCBI): domain Eukaryota; kingdom Metazoa; phylum Chordata; class Amphibia; order Anura; family Ascaphidae; genus Ascaphus; species Ascaphus truei. The sequence goes on along the minus strand of NC_134486.1, from coordinate 226,646,507 downwards.
AAGAAACAAGATAATCTTTCAAGGGAATGTTCTACTGTGCCTCAAGAGGAAGTTTTTGACTAGTGTATTCTGTCTGTCCTCACATATTGATATGAAATGTGGACCCTAAATGCAAAGATCATGAAAAACTTCAGACAACGCAAAGAAGTATGGAAAGATGTATGATGGGTATTACCCAAAGAGATAGGAAAAGGAATGAATGGGTTCAAAACCAAATAAAAGTCTGTCACATAATCACAAGGTGGAAGAAATGAAAATAGCAATGGGCCGAACATATCACAAGACGAAATTATCATCGTTAGACAAAGATGGTACTCGACTGAATTCCAAGAGAGATTAAAAGACAAATACCATGACTAAAATCAAGATGGGAGAATGACATCAGAAAATTTGTTGGCGCAACATAGAGAAGAGAGGCTTGCAACTGCAGAACCTGGAAGATCCTTGGCGAGGGCCCTAATCCAGCAGTGGATAGACAAGGGCTGAAGATGATGATGATAATGTATATATAAATATGATATCCTCTTCAGCCCCTTCGATCTACTGCTGGTTGAAGCCCTCCCCAATGATCTTCCAGGCACTGCGGTTGTAAGCCTCTCTTCTCCATGTTGCTCCAACACACTTTCTGATTTCATCCTCCCATCAAAATGTCATTAGAAGTTATGCACTGCTTTACCTTCATAGATGAAAAAGAAAAAAATCTATATATTAAGACAGATTTGCGATAACATAATCTATGCCAGATTTTACAGGGTGACCTGGGGGGCTGTCAACACATTTGTGGATTTTTTGAAGATGGGAATGTAAGGATATTTCTTCATCAGATATTTACTATAAATTCATTCAAACTAATAACTCCCTTAATTGTTGCTTTATTAAAAATCCTTTCAATAATTTTAAATGTGCCTTTGTAAAATCCAAGTCTAGATGACAATAAGAAGTCTTATCAATCATAAACACATTGCCTTAACAATATAATCTACATGATTCTGCAAAACACTCCTCCTTTATCAGCCTGTCTGATACTTTAATCAGGATTGTCATATAGCTCTTAGGGGCTTTCCTCTCAGATTCAGTCAAATTATGATTATGAGCATAATATGTAGAATCCTTACATAACTGATAACTCTCCATCAGTTTACCAAACATTTCCATAATAGACCCATTAATTTCTTATGAAAAAAATCCCAGTATGTTAGAGACTTTACCAGACAAACTATCTTCCAACAAATCCATATGGTCACAACTGCATATTTTCCTTTATCTGTGAAGATACTGTATATGATTCACCATATTTAGCAGAAGTTACTTCAATTTCAACATCATCCAAACCACATTTTACATATTTCAGATGATTCTCTAATGAAGATTCTCTTAAATTGTTTCCACATTTAAAAAAATGTCCTCCAAGGGATTATTTAAAAAAAAAAAATAATAACTTTTAGAAATCAATATTAAAATTGATAGGGTTTGGTATACTCATTAGCAAAAAGGAAAGTCATTTCTGTTTAACAAAATAAATTATGAATGTGTTAGATTATAACTGAGAAGGTAATTATCCCAATTAATTTTGAGTTTTTCATCTATAGCAGACCTGCACAACACGCTGCCCGTGGGCCACATGCGGCCCGCCTGTACTCACTGTGCGGCCTGCGGCGGCTTTCTGCTCTCCCCCTCCCTCCCGAGTCCGCTCTTCCCCTCCCTCCTGAGTCCGCTCTCCTCCGCTGTCACTCGCTCTCCCCCTCGCAGGGTAGAAGCGTGCTTTAGCATTGAGGCACTTCCTGCCTGTTGCTTGCTAGAGCGTGCAGTCCTGCCTGCTCTGCCGCCGCCTCCTCCACTGCAAACCAAGGTAAGGTAGGGAAGGGAAGTGCAGGGGGGGGGCGAGATGACGCGATTTGAAGTGCGGGGGGGGGGGGGTGATTGGAGGTGCAGGGGGGGTGATTGGAGGGAGGTGCAGGGGGGGTGATTGGAGGTGTAGGGGGGTGATTGGAGGTGCAGGGGGGTGATTGGAGGTGCAGGGGGTGATTTGAAGTGCAGGGGGGGGTGATTTGAGGTGCAGAGGAGGGTGATTTGAGGTGCAGGGGGTGATTTGAAGTGCAGGGGGGGGTGATTTGAAGTGCAGGGGGGGGTGATTTGAAGTGCAGGAGGGGTGATTGGAGGTGCAGGGGGGTAATTGGAGGTGCAGGGGAGGGTGATTGGAGGTGCAAGGGGGGAGAGTGATGTGAGGTGCACAGGGGGAGAATGATGTGAGGTGCAGGGGGGAGAAGGATGTGAGGTGCAGGGGGTGGGATGTGTGTGGTGTGCAGGGGGGTATTGTGTGTTTGATGTGGAGGGTGAGTATTATGTGTGTGGGTGAGGGGGAGAGATGGGGGTATGAGAGATAGACGGGGAGTATCGCAAAGGTTGATAGTGAGGAGTTCTAGGAGAGATATGAGGATGATGATGAGGGGTGCTGGGGGAGATATATGAGGATGATGATGATGAGAGGTGCTGGAGGAGGTGATGATGATGATGATGATGATTTTACCTGTGCGGCCCAATTTTTTTTTTCTTAGAGCAGTTCGGCCCTTCTCGCTTTTACGAGTTGTGCAGGCCTGATCTATGGGATCCATTTCTTGGGGGGGCAGAGGGGGGTTGTATAGCTTTGCCTTTCTTCCTCTGATACTTCTTTTTCCCTACCCTTGGTTTTGGTGGTATCTCCAGTGACGTAGGGTGAAACTTTCATTTGGACACATCACTATGAGATCTTCCTTTGGACCTGTCCCTAAAAAATATATCTGTGATGTATTGTTCAAACTCAGTTCCACAGCACTGTCTTAATGCTCTTAAAATTGTAAACTAATTGTATCTCCTCTAATTGAGTCTATACCAATTCTATTCCTATACTTGGTCCATTAAAGTGCCTAGTTTTGTTTGTTACTAAATCAAAATTTTACTGCCCAAATGAACGTGCAAATGATGTTTTGTGGCCCCGGAAAGTGCCCTATGAATAGCAACGCTTAGTACATATGTGCCAAGATGACATACAGTAGTACAGAAGACACAGCTAAAGAGACAGAAGAATCCAGAAAATGAAAAAACAGAGGAAATTATGGACCAGTTGTTCAACTCTAGATCCTATATCCCTAAATGAGGTGTTCCCAGGTCCCTGGAAAATAAATGTAGCTACTGTGATAACAATAAAAAGGATAAACATAAAAATCATGTTAGGTTTGCTTGTTAATGTTGAAGCTAAGGTCTTAAAATATAAAATAACATGTAAAAGCATAATCTTTACACAACTATTTGCTACGTCTGTTCTTGTTTTAATGAATATTCTGCTTGTTAATACATTACACCTAATCAGGTCTCAAAATTACATCAGCTGCACAAATGTGTAATAAATAGCAAAACACCAGTACTTTTCCAATTTATGAAAGCAATGTAATTTTCTTCTGTGATATAATGCTATTTATTCACTTTTTTTTTTTTAATCAAGGGATTGTAGCTACGAGACTTTGATGCTCCTGTACACGATCAAAACGATCAAAGAGCCATGATATAGGGGATGTGTCAAAAGGGTGCCAGCCCTAAGGACATATAACGTACGTCCATAGGGTACTTAAGGGGTTGAACCAGGAGTTCCCACCACTTGGACTGGATATTTTTCAAATAATTAAAAACGAGAATTCGTTCTTTCTAGCAGTGGTAACCCCTTATATAGCAGTGGTAACCCCTTATATAGCAGTGTAACCCCTTATATAGCAGTGTAACCCCTTATATAGCAGTGGTAACCCTTATATAGCAGTGGTAACCCCTTATATAGCAGTGTAACCCCTTATATAGCAGTGTAACCCCTTATATAGCAGTGGTAACCCTTATATAGCAGTGGTAACCCCTTATATAGCAGTGTAACCCCTTATATAGCAGTGTAACCCCTTATATAGCAGTGGTAACCCTTATATAGCAGTGGTAACCCCTTATATAGCAGTGTAACCCCTTATATAGCAGTGTAACCCCTTATATAGCAGTGGTAACCCTTATATAGCAGTGGTAACCCCTTATATAGCAGTGTAACCCCTTATATAGCAGTGGTAACCCTTATATAGCAGTGGTAACCCCTTATATAGCAGTGTAACCCCTTATACATTCACCTTTTGATGTGCCAGCAAAAGGATGACGTTGCAGTTTCCTATGGGCCCGTGAATGTGAGGCATGGACAGCAGGCACAACATTTCCCCAACCGAGACCAGAAACACCAGCACAAAGACAGTAAATATCTCAGGGACCGGGCGTCCACGGAGATAAAAATTATACTACGGATCAATATACTGCAAATACAAATATAGGATAAGTATCTGTCGTCTAAATTTAGCATAGGTTGAACTTGATGGACATACAGTATGTCATTTTTCAACCTCATCTACTATGTAACTATGTAACTGTGTAACAATGTAACTATGTGACCCCCTGGAGCTAATTCTGTAAAATAAAATGTAAGTTAAAATAAATAAATAAATTGAGAAAGGAAAGATTGTTGCTTTAAAACGGCAGTTCCTGTGTGGTGATGAGAAATGGACCTCTCCCCCTTCCCAGAAAAAGAAAACATGCTTTGGTGACAATATGTATTACACCATCGAATCCTTTAACCCTTTCAGGTGCCCACCTTTGTTTGAATGTGACTCCTTATTTGTACTGTATGAGTCTTTTCAGTGCTGGTAGACACTGTTGGCTTTCTTTGGACATTTCCAGGCTCGCAAAAATCTGCTTCCTCTGTCTAGTAAATAAGGAAAACTAAAACCACTGCCAGATTTCCTCAGTCTGCGCAATTATGCAGATCTAACCAGATAGATTATGTTGCTAATAATAACAGTATGTGTATTGTAGAGTAGAAAGGTATATGGGACACCCCACAAAGGGAACCGTTTTGCAAACACGGAACATGTGTTTCAAAGGCGCACTCCCTCCTAGCATAACATCAAAGTGAGCCAATAGCAGGGAGTTTATGCCTGCCCCCAAAATAGAAAACCATACAAATACTGTTTCAGTGTTTTTGCATGTATGTATGTATATATGTATGTATGTATGTATGTATGCATGTATGTATGCATGTATGCATGCATCTATGTATACCTTTATTTGTAAAGCACCAGCGATGTACATAGCGCGTCACAGCAGTAATACACGTGGAATAATATTAGGAGGCATAATGGAAATAAGCACTACAGACATAAAAGTACACATAAGAAAAAGAAGTCCCTGCCCCAAAGATCTTACAGTCTATAAGTTTCTCCTCCCTTCTATGTCGTTAGGACATGGTGTGCTCCTCTCCCCCAGGCACTTTGGTGGAGATCTACTAACCTCCGATATGAATTATCACACCGCAAGCCCACATTAGCGACTATTCAGGATCGGGGGGCGATAACCTGCATCTGAGGTGAGTAAATCCAGGAGTGCATATTTCCTCTTCTTCCAATTCGTTCCTCTGACATGGGGTGCGTAACTATGGTGATAGCATTATAAAGGAAGCACCAGATGGGACATGCGTGAAGGACATTAAGACGGCAGCGCATCCCCATTTAAAAAAAAAAAAAAACAAAGAAACCAAAAGCTTTCTCGCTTTCTTTTTTTAAACTTGAACAAGAGGGTCCTGCAGAGTTAAACAGTGCTATTTTTAGCTCCGGGAGCACTCCGGTTCCATGAATACTTTCTGTTTTAGTTGCCAGTGTTTGCTATCCCGTTCAGGACATCAAAATGGCCACTAAATTGACCTTACATCTGCGAGCCAAGAAAAAGCCGCAATTTCATTTCATCTATTGGACAACTACGACAGAAATCATTAAAAATCCAGGAAGTAGACCTGCAACTGAAACGGAGAGTATCTCAGGAGTTAGGGGTCTCGGGAGCTATAAAAAATTTAAAATATACAAAAAAAATGGGTTTGATAGCTGCTTTGATTAGGACTTTTTTTCAATCTGGAAGTGAAGACAAGCTGTAGTAGAATACTTAAACACTACCCCACTCGGCATAATTCAGGGACAACCCTTACTTCACATGCGATAAGATAGTACACATGTGCAGATCTCTTTATCTACAACAATGCGTCTGGGGGTGAAAGCTCATTTCCTCAATGGCTATATCAGATAAGTTTACATGTCCATAGAATGAGACACTTCGCTCTGTCCTGCATGGTCTGATAGCTTCCTTGCTCTGCAGGCGATTGATGACATCAAACAAATGCAAAGACAGCATGGTTCTAGTTTCCCAAATGGATGAGACAGAAACACTTACATACTGCAAAAAATATTTTCAGAAGGTGCCATCAATGCCCATTAACACAAAACATATTTATGGGTTTTTTCAATACATTGTTTACTTTTTGCTCTCTATGCTTTAACTCTTAAGAGACCTGTGTGTGTGTTTTTTTTTTACCTTTTACGGATGCCTAACTTCAGTCATCACCTTGTTCTCTTTGGTGGCAAATCATGTATATTCAATAAAAGTATGTGATTGCTTTAGTATTGAGTTGATTAAGGCAGAAAACCATGAACAATTCTATGTTTTTTTTTTTTTAATAAATCAGTTCTGTAGTATTAGATAATACTGTCTGTATTTTTTATTTAACTTCTAATGCCATTTTTAATGATTTTTTAATGTATTGACCATCCTTTCGTTGCTTTAGCAACCATTTAGAAAGTCATATCCTCTTCCTCTTTTGAAACAGGCTCTCACACACGTTTTTTTAGCTTTGCCCTTTGGCAACAAAGTATCACAAGCAGATCCCTTGCTATGTGCCAAACAGCAGACTATCTATTACTCTGAAAGCTGTAACAATAATATTAGTAATATAATGTTACATATCAGCTGCAACATTTCACTGACTGCAGCAGAGTCAGAACGCGGCCATTATGATAGGCACACAATCAGGATTCTTACAGATGTATAACAGGAGCACCAAATGTTTGTCAGCTTAGGTAAGAATGTAGAATTATACACTGTCACACGCTTTACATATACATATAAGAAAGGTAGAAAAAGGGGCGGGGCATTGTAGTATTGCTGCTTTAAAAGATGATATTGAAGTCCGTTTAGTCATACTGAGAGGCAAAGCAGACTGGAGCCCCTTTGATGATTGGGCACCTGACTGCCTCTCCCCCTCACCTCTGTTCATCCTGCCTGCTGTGCTGTCTCCTTCTCCCCCTACCCCACAGCGTCAGGGAGTGGCGTGCGGGAGCTGGGGGATTCAAAGCCTGGGCAGTGGCGGGATATCCGGGTCCGCTCCCTGCCAGGAAGGGTCCCGCCCCCCCCTCACCCATCCCTTTGTTATGCGTGATACCGTACAGTAGTATGGTTATACTGGTTACACTGTTATATTCTAGGCGGTGGTATTTGATGTTTCTTTGATGTTTGATGTTGCATGGCTGAGGTGGACATTTCAAGGCGTGTTGCCTTTGTCGCGGCGGCTGTTGGGGGGATAAGTGCGCTTTATGTTTGCCAGAAGAGGGCTCTATGGTGCAGAAAAGCCCAGTGGTGGCTGGGGGTAGCGAGTGGGCAGGGCTCATTTGTGCGTGATTCCCTGGGCCCAGGCTCGCTAACGACCGGGTGGGTGGGATGCCCGGCCTGGTTGATCTTGCGGGACATGGTTTGGTACCATGGGCCTTTAATAGGGGGTGAGCACGCTGGCAGGGTTGGCACTTACCAAGGGTTTATTATTTGTTTGAATAAAAGCCACAGCCATTGTACTTCCAGACCTTTGTTATGTGTTTATTTGTTTATACGTGGGACGCAGGGAGGGAGGTGGGGAGCTTCCTCGCAGGGTCTAACATCATGTAACAACACACCTAATTGTTGACAATACAAAAATAGTTTGGGACACCTTGTTCAACTGAAAGCCGAAGAGTACAAGAAACACATTTCCAGCTAAACAATCAAATATGCTACTTAACAAAACATGACATTTATCAGATATTTACCCAGTACTGATTTAGCACGTCTGGAGTTTTATAATGGAACTAAATGTTATTTAAACATTAGTAAATAAGAGTATTGGAGAATTAACCAATGTTAAAGCAGCAGTATGTGCTAATCGCCATTTTAGGAGATCTCTCCTTTGCCTTTCCAAAGCTGGTGCAATTTAAATATTCAGTGTCAGGAGCTTAGAATTAAGCTCTCTCCAGAACCCAGTGGACTCCAAAAGTTACCATAATAACCACAGACGTTACAGGTGAATAAAATAATGTTTTTTAACACCTCTTGTAGCAGCCAGGTGACCGCGGCCAAACGTCCCATTCCGTTCAGCCCAGGTGGCTCAATAAGTGGCTCAGTCGACCCACTGATTGAGCCACCTGTGCTGAAGCAGGGATATCCTGAAAACCTCAGCAGTTGGTGGCCCCTCGGGTCTGGAGTTGCATAATATGTTTACTCTGAAGGCTCTACATAAGAAAATTGAGACTGTACAATGTGTAATTCACACATGGGGGTTGAACCATCTGTATTAAGAAAAATCCTTTTTTTCCAACATTTTACTTGATAATGAGATGTGTCAACCATGGAACTTGGCATATCGCAAATGCTCATGTGATCAGTCTTAGCTGTCGGGAGGAACAATAATGTTGGGGGGGAAATGCCACCTCTTTTTTTATCTAGCCATGCATATACTGTAACCCTGACAAAAAATTATGTTTTTGTGATGTTACTGAAAACACTATAGGATCTACAGTATGTGTAAAGTTTTTGTGCAATCAAATTGTGTCATGCAATTAACGCCCCTCTACTCATTTGGAGTTGCAAATAGAAAACGGAGTATCCCTCCTCAAATTTCCCCACATGCATCAGTAAGAGAGAGAGAGAGAAAGATGAATACATTTCTGCATGTAAGTATCAAACACATGACACTTACTCACCGACTTACTTACATTTTACATATACTGCAGCAAATAAAGCAGATCCTACCTTATGCAGGGAGGGATCCCTACATATTTTCTATGTATGATTAAAGGATTAGTACGCTCAGAAGCAAATGTATTATTGGCCTTGTCTACTATAACATTCACGCGCCTAAGGCCCAGGCCATGGTGCTTTCGCCCGCGCGGAGGCTGGTCAGTGAGCGGGTGCTTAGCTGGCCATGGTGGACGGGCCGTGTGGGGGGCATGCTTGGGGGCGTGCCGAGGGGCATCATGGAGCTGGTTCGCCCTCATTGGGCGAACCGCTCACGTGACCGGCCTGTCGCGCCAAGAAATCAGCTTGAACTGATTTCTTGCGCAACACGCGCCCCCTCCTGCTTCCACACGCCGCTTGGACGCAAACACTGCCTCAAGGCAGTTTGTTCGCTCAGCGTGCGGACGCGTCCACACAGTCTGCTGTACCATGGCCCCAGCCGTAGGGACAATGGCTGAAGTACACTATAAAAAGGCTGTTATACTGCTGTTACTAATGAAGGAGAAGGCAGCTCTGTGGGCACTGTGCTAAAAAAAATCCGTCTATTGGAGCTATTGTCCATTAATAAAAATAGGTCATAATGTACAAAAAGTAGTATCATTAATACCAGTGAATTCCATCACTCGTTGCAGCTTCACTGTGTTAGTTGAGTAACTAGCTAATTTTTCACATTACGATACTGACCCTAGTTTTAAAAACCAGCATCAGATGTTATTAGTGTCCTGGGACCAGAGACTCTCTCTGTGCTTCCTTCCTTAGCACGTCCCCAGAATAGAACAGGTTCATGCATAACCAAATGAGACACACCAGCTGTTTCGGGCTGCTTTGTGCTGCAAGTCCAACACAAATAAAAGCCTTTGTCATAGTGCTTTGTGGTGCCTTTTGCTTTAATGCCCCTGAACCAAGGAATTAATTTTATTTACATTTTTTTTTTTTAAAGATGGGGAATGGTTGAAGGTGCAACAGACATTGGGCCAGATACACTAAGCCATGTTAACCTAAATTAACGTTATGATTAACCTAACGCCTGTCCACTAAAGCAGGGGTGCGCACATTTTTCCCTGTGCGCACCCCTGCTTGCTCTCCTCGGCACCTCGCGCCCCCCCCCTCACCCCCGGCGTCAAATGACGCACAGGGTCATGTGATGTCACGTCGCCATGGTAACGTAACATCACGTGACCCAGCGGCGTAATTTGACGCCAGGTTACCATGACTACGTGACGCTGGAAGGGAAGTGTGTTATAGAGGCCTCGCGCGGTCCCCCGCTGCACTAAAGAAAATAACATAACGTTCACAATCATCTCAAATTTCTAAAATGATATCCAAACATTGGCATACACTTTTGTTGGATGATGATATTGGTACCTTGTTGCAAAGTGGACCTAGATTCACTTTTCGTAAGGCTAAAACTTTGGCCTCCCACCTATCACCAAGTCTTTTTGACTCTAATTTAAGTCTTCCTAATATTACAACTATACCAAAGGGTTTCTATAGTTGTGCTAACTGCTCCATGTGTCAGTATGCATTACCTGCAAAATGTATAACTTATGCGAATGGTGTTAAAATGTACTATATTAAGATTTTTCTTAATTGTAATACAAGTTTCGTTGTGTACGTTCTCTTTTGTGCATGTGGCCACAGATATGTGGGTCGCACTATTAGACCTCTCAGGCTTCGTATAGCTGAACATACTCGTTTAATTAGAAAGAAAGATCTAGTTCATCCAGTGTCCAGACACTTCTCCCAATGCCCTAGGGGGGGCATTGGAAATTTCTCCTTTTCTGCTATTGAACATGTACCCCGTCACCCCAGGGGTGGTAATAGGGAGAATATACTAAACAAAAAGGAGATGTACTGGATATACACTCAGTACTCTCCATCCCCTCGGAATCAATTCTGATTGGGAATTGAAACATTTTCTTTATGATTGAGGGAATGGAGAGTACTGAATCTGTATAATCAGATTATGCATATATTGGTATATATACATTTATATTTATTAGTTATACATGTAATTTATGATATGTGTTACTATAATATATATATATTTCTTCATTTTTCTCAGTTATTATCAATTCATATTTATGATGCATTTGTTCTTAGTATTTTTTTCTTTAATAGATACTTTCATTATCTTGCTTCCATGATTATTTGTTTATTTATTTATTCATAGTGCTTGACATCATATTCTTTGTTTTTAATTTTTTGTTTTTATTGTGTGTTTGGATATGGATGTATACATATATGGTTGACCTTTTCTGTGCAGACTAGTCAGTGTTAATGTGTCACCAATTACATATGTCTCTATTCTAATGTGATCATTGTTATCTGCTGAGTCTGATTTAAAGCTGTCCAATCGGATCTTGGTTGCTTCTATATAGACGTGTCTGCTATCAGAAAAATGTACTCTTTGATAAAGTCCCATGTCGGGATGAAACGCGTCAGAGTGGTCTTATCCATGATGTCCAGTCTTTTTGTGTAATAAAATTTATTTTTTAATAATTTAGAAAAGGGAGTAGTGACCATTCATTTTTTCTACTTTATTCACTACTTTGGAATGGAGCACACAGAGGTCTCATACCATTAGCAGGTGCTGATCATTACTATTCAGCAGAGGCGGGATCCTGACGATCTACGCGGGAGCGCATTGCATGCTGGATCCCCAGTCAGAGCACAGCTGTTTGCTCTCTGGACGCGGCCCCCAGACGAACTACGTGCCGGAGCGCACTGTATGCCGGGTCCCCAGTTAAGCTCAGTTGTTTGTTCCCGTGACGCGACTCCTACGTCATCTACATCGACGGGCTGAGGAGTTGGTGCGTGCGCCAGACAGCAGAGCGGTAGCGGCATCCGTTAGAACCTTTCCCGGTTCCAGCAGCTGTGTACCCGCATGTCATACAGGTTACGGGAGTCTCTCTCATCTACACAGCTCAGCTGTTGGGGTGGCAGGGTTACTAGTCGGTTTAGGGCAGCATTTTTGGGACACATATTGAGCTTACAGGTGGTGTGTCTGCGGTCAGATCACCATGTACCTCTAGTTCCTATCTGCTATTGGGCCCCCGATTGGTTTAGTTATACCATGAAGCCACCTCTTATCCTATAACTTTATCATTATTATTATATACCTGCATTGAGACCACTTCCCTTGTTGTATCTGGACAGTGCCTGTATATTTGCCTATATACCTCTACGTGATTGTTTAGCATTGGAACATTGGAGGTCATTCTCCACCTTTTTTTTGGATAATGTTAACCCAGTGCTACTCCTTAAATAATGTAAGTTTTTTTGTTTCTGGCCACTAGTGCTGATGATATGCAAAAGAAGTGTTCCCCCTAACATCGCATATGCACTAAAGGCCGTTCAGGTTAGCACAGGGATTTAACCTGACATTAATTAGGTCAAACCTAAAATGTGGTGTTAACTCCTTCCAGACCCTGAAATACGAGGAGAAAGAGACAGTGAGAGAGTTGCACCCCTGAGACACAGGCTAATAGGATATGCAAAAGGATATGCTAATAGGATATGCAAAGACTGTAATGTCTCCTATTAGCCTATCTCCCAGGTGTGCTTCTTTTGGTGCACAGTTGTCTCTACACATGTTGTTCCAAAGTGGGAATATATATAGCACCTATGTTATTTTATTTAAGAGGTTACCAGGCATCCCAAAAAATTAATATTTAGCAAACTGCAAGTTTGACATTGGGATAGACAGTTATACACATCAGATGTAGCAGGCTTCATTGTTCCCCCAGATAACACAACATACAGTATAACTACTGTATGTAACCCAGGATATCAGAGTTACCGTAGGGTTAACTGTGTTGGTGCTGAATATCACAACATATGAGTGTTGCTAAGAATCGCTACGCCTATCAACGCTTAGTAAATTACCCTCATGGTCTTATAGTATCATCATATACTAATATATTAGTCATAAAAGTACTATATATACTGCACCGACACACTTTATTCGAGCAAATACCCAGTGTGTACCTGGCAGATACCTGGAATGCGCCGCTCCTCACCTCTGACAAGCCCCGTTGCGTTTGCCTTCCCAGCCTGGGTTCATGCCTGGCTGACGGGCGGCTGATCTGTTAAATGATAATGATTAGGATTTAATAGGCTGCAATGCTTAGCGTGTCTACCAGATGGCATAAATTCATGAATTGTAATGCAGTATATATATATATACTGTGCAGTATTGCAGCCAGCGGGAATAAAATGCTTCAATCCCTGCCTGGAAAATACCTCAATGCACTCGGGCAGAAAACAGTCACAAACCTCAATACACCCGGGTATACCCGAATTCGTGGGACTAGCCGAGCTCGAATAAAGTGTGTCGCCAGTGTATATATATATATATATATATATATATATATATATATATATATATATATACAGCAAATGGAAATATTACTGTATGCTCATTTGCATGTCTTAGCAGGTCTGCAACCCCGCCTTTCACCATTATCACCCAGCACACAGTGCTTCCACTGCAGCAAGGGATTCTGGGAAATGACATGCAAACAGTGCCACTTTTTGCTTCAAAACCATTTTAAACATGGTTCCCTATAGGCTTAAGCTTGCTGCATGGTCAAAGCTTTAAGCACAGCCAGGGTTAAGATGCATAGCCAGTATATATATATATATGTGGGTGGGTTTTCTGGCTATGCACCTTAACCTTGGCTGTGCTCAAAGCTGTGACGATGCAGCAAGCTTAAGCCTATAGGGAACCATGTTAAAAATGGTTTTTGAAGCACAAAGTGGCACTGTGTGCTCATTTGCATGTAATTTCCCAGAATCCCTTGCTGCAGTGGAAGTGCTGTATGCTGGGTGATAATTGGGAAAGGCGGGGTTGCTGACCTGCCTAAGACATGCAGATGAGCATACAGTTGTATTTACATTTTTATATATATATATATATATATATATATATATATATACACACACCCACAGTATATATATATATATATATATATATATATATATATATATATATATATATATAGTGTATGTATATATATATATACAAATTTTAAATATATATATATGTATATATACAGTATATATGTATATATACAGTATATATACAGTATATATATATATATATATATATATATATATATATATATATATATATATATATATATATATATATATATATATATATATATATATGTGTATATATCTCCATGATTAGGAGATTAGGATTGCCAAAACACCAAGGGTGTATCTGACCTAATATCATTTATATCAGAATGCTTTGTCCATAATAGTTGTTATTATTGTAGTATTCATACTTTTCTCTGTTTGTATTCATTGTTTTCCTTATACTCTGTAACCTAATGTACAGGTATATTGCCTTGCTTTGGGCTAGAAATCAAATGTATGAAATTAATCAAACGTATCAAACTATTAAAGGCAATGGAGACATTAGAGAAAGAAATGCAGAATTATTGTCAGGATACATTGCTTTACACCACTTTGGAAACTATCTTCTTCATACAAAGCCATCAAAGAGTTCTAATAGCTCTATCTGACCCAGAGCAACTGCATTCATTGTGGTCTGTGGTATCTTTCATTGGACCGACATGCAATTATAAATAGATTTTGCTTCGGGCATCACAAATACCCAACCCTTGAAAGAGGAAGGAGGAAATTTTAAAGAGCTTAAAATCTCTAATAAAAGAAACATTTACAGAAAAATTGCAGTGTTCCTGTTTATTTGAATCACTGCTCGCACGACCTTTATTGATAAAGCAATATTTATTGAATATGTGTTTAGATCAGCATTTTGGGCTTCAATGCTAGAGGTGTCTACTTGGGTTGACCGCAATGTTTACAAATGCTATCCAGCATTGGAGATATAAATAGATTCTCCCTTTAAGTCACTGAATTACCAATAATACAATACCAATAACTCACATTTCATGTAAGTGTAGCCCCCTTTAAACAGCTCAGGCTATACCTATCTTCCTTCTACTGCGGTAAGTCCTGTTAAGATCAGGCGCCAGTACTCATTATGGGTTTTCCCCCTTCATAGCCCTAACCTGAGTGGTAGACGCAGGCCTGGACTCTGCTGCAGGCGTGAGCAAGAGGGGAGGTTCTGCTGACACCAGGAGGGGAGGGGCTAGCTCTATATTTAGCAGCCCACTCCAGTGAGTGGGTGGTTGTTCTTCGTCCTTGCTGTGTGCCGTGTTCCTCTATTATTGATGGTTCTTCAAGAGAGAGTAGCTTAAGAAGAGTTCGAGTGAGCAATGATACCAAGGGTCTAGAGCTGCTGAGTATTATGCCATGAGCCACGAATCCTGCGGAACGGTCCGAGGAGTATCAGGAGGCTACGGGCTCCCCGGCGCAGCGTGCCGGAAGAGAGCGAGAGGAACCAAAATGATCAGCGTCTATAAGTGGAGCTGATAGAATTATATACTGGTGGACCAATGCCCTCACCCCGCTGCCAGGGGTGATGGGGTGAGAATTCAAGACCCACCTCGAGGCTAACCTCGGAGGTGGGCCACGGGGTATTGCAGCCCTAGCTCAGACCATCCTGTCGGCCGAGTGATTTGGAGGGAAGGAGAGGAGGAGGTCGTGGGAGTGGAGCGGGTTGTACCCCGCACTGGCGATTGTATTGAGGCTGCTGGAAGCCTTAGTGTTGGGATATCATTGCTTTGTCAAATAAAGAGACTGTTCTGCACCCGTAAAGACTGTGTGTGATTTGGAGAGTATAACCGTGGGACCTGAGGGGTTCTTCTATACCGGTCCTGTCCCATTACCCTGGGAATATAGAAGATGGAGGCGCTGCACCACTAAGATATCATGGAGGCTATCACCCCAGAAGCCCGGTCCTGGCTCCCCCACAACATCGCGGGAAGCTCAGGCCCTCCTGTTCCTCACAGGTACGCACCACACCGCATGTAACCAGCCCCCATGCACCCCTCACACTCCCGTAGAGACGGGGGGGGGGGGGTAGAAACAGGGTTACATATGTATGAAACAATGAGTCTACTATGTGCTTTGAAACAATGTTACAGTCTGACCACAAGCACATTTTACAACATCTAAAGGAGAGCAGGCCCTACACATCCAGATGTTTGACATGTGGTAGAACATTAGCAACAGTTTTCTTTTGCCTGACATTACCTAGCAAACAGCATCCGTCTGAGTCAGTGTTTTAAGATCGTCACCAAGTAATTACGGAAAATATAGCCTTCAATTTTAGGACTAAGAACTCAAACTGGAACATTCTGTATGGCTGTGACCATTCAAATCAGCATTTCTATCATAAAAGTATAATTAAATCTAAAATACCAGATATGTATTTATTCTCTAAGTTCACGTAAGCTAGTACAGACATAGGATTCTTGTATTAACGTTTCTTAGCCCCTTTGTTAAGGGATAAACTGAAGCACTTCTGACACAAACAATTGCCCCAGAATTCTAGGGGAGGGGGAAACGTTGAAGATGTATCAATGTAAAGAAAATGCACATAGAAGTTTGTTTAGACGCACTGTTCCATTTACTGCTTGCGTTTGAGTAAAATGTAAGAAAGTGTTTCTTACATTTCACAAAAAGTGTTAGCCAGAAAGGTTAACGCCACCTCAGACCTGGCATAAGTGACACAATGAGACACACAGTTTGCCACATCGCATTAAAATCTGTCCGTCGTCACTCCACAGACTGCACGCTGATGCAAACAACGCAAAACTTGGAGCAAAAACCTTGATAGATTCACACCGAAAAAAAATTGCTCCAAATTTGCCTTGATAAACCACCCACACACCCCCTGTGCATCTATTGTAATTTTGTAACAAACATGAAAATAATGGTCAAATGATTTAATACCAATAAATGTTTCAATTAGACCTTTTAACAAATATTAGAAACAGACTATTAGCTGTAACAATTTCCATGACCGGATAAAAATGTAAGGCTGCGCTTATAGTGCCGGCGACAGCGATATCGCAGCAAAACCAATGTATCGTCGCGTGCGCTTATAGTAGGTGCGAAGCAACGATGCGAGAGCTTGATCACGATCGCTGGATCCGCAATCGGTGGAAGTCACTTTAATTTGATTTTTCCAGCAACCGCAGTGTGACGTCAGCGTCGCCGCGCAGCCTAAGAATGTCCTCAGAAACGGTTTCTTCTTTGTATCTTGTCATTTATCAATGGTTTTGTAACTTTCCTGCGCACCGTATTTAAATAGTGTCTACATTGTAATGCCTCCCATTTTTATCAATTGCCAACTCTACTTAAAAGCAGGCATATATAGAAATATACAGTATATAGAAAATGTGAATATATACACACACACAAAATACAACTTCATAACATTCACTCCAATTATGTATCCAGCCACTGTATGGCTAGTGCACGCGTCAAACAGCAAATCAAATGATAGAAAAATACTTCACCAAGCTCCAATGAAATAGACACAGCACTGCAGGGTTGAATATCAAAATGTGATCTTTATCATCCAAAGTACAGAAACCAACCTTTTTCGGTACAACCCCGAGGACGATCCCTGAGAGGACCAAAACGTTGGTTTATGTACTTTGGGCGATAAAGATCACATTTTGATATGTGCTGTTTCTATTTCATCATAGTCCGGTGGAGTATATAAATATATACACACACACACAAATACAGAAAGAGGTGTGAGAAATATGTGTGTGTGTGTATGTATATGTATATGTATATATATATATACACAATATATATATATACACAATGTATATACACACACCAACTCTCAATGGCACAATTAAAAACTTCCTCACTTCATATATACATATATGTATAAATATATATATACACACACACTCAACATCAGATTTCAATTATTCTTGCATTGCACAGACTCTCTCAAAACCCCAGATGGATGCACTGCAGGTATTCCTCTCCCCCCACCCCAGCTCTGCATATGGTTAGATTCAAACAAGTTGAAGCAAAGACTTAATCACTCATTCATTCTATTAAAAATACATGTTATCTAAATGCCTTGCTGGGAATAGCTTCAAAGTTAAAGAGACAAAGACACTACATACTGTATAGTATACACACACTAAAGTTTTCAAAAGCTCTTTCATCCCATATTCATACAAAGTAAGAACCCATGTAGTATCCAATTCCCAGTTTGTCTTCAAAAGCGCTCTGAGAACCCTTACCTTTTACACCAAGCCTTTGGCTTTGAATGGAAATACGGATCGTTTTTGAACTCCTGTCAAGCCTCCTCCATTCCCCTTCCCTTTCTTCGTTTTTTAGGGGAAAGCCAGGAAACTACAACTCACACTTTCAAATAGGCAGCCGTTACAAGCTAAAAACAGAACCTGGGTTGCGCTGGATATATTCTTGTCTGCTAACTACACCCTCACCATGCTCATTTTTTTCCATTTGTGGAACAGTATGATGCAGACTTAACCAAAAGCAGTTTTCCACAGAGCACTTGCAATGATTAGCCTGGATGGCCTGGCACACAATCTGGGAGTCACAGGGGAATACTCCAATGACTGAGCTTGTTGTTTGACCCTGCATTCCAAAATTACCATGAGGCTTTCAGGGGAAAGCTACTACTACTGTACTGGATTTAGTGAATGAAAGTTTGCCTGCTTGAATGTAGCCATGGAACCTATTCAAATCTACTAAAGACAAGCGCACGTACTGTGCCTTGGTATCAATCCGCAGGATCCTTGACAACAAAAACACTCTTGTTTAGCGCAGCTCATGGAACAGGGCAGTCTTGCGAACACCTCGTTTTAAAAACTTGGTGGGGGGAAAGTAACATGCTAGCCAGCGAAGGTGTCCTTTCTAGCCAGCCATTCATTCGCTGCATTTACACAATCACATCGCTAACAACTAGCATGAGTCACAAGCAATTATTGTCGTTCTGAGTAAAGGCATGTATCTGCTACTCAATATAATTATGCTGGGTATTCCTTAAAAATGAAATCGCTCAGTTAAAAAAAAACAACAATAATAAAATAGTTAAAAGGTTATTTCATGTGTTTAAACAACTGTCATCATGGAAATTAAGGGGGTTATTCATTAAAGTGCCTGGCTCTACCATGGAAGCATGGTAACTCCCATTCGAGCCAATGGGAGTTTATGTTTGGCAGTGCCCAGTCAGCACTATTGCACCTTAAGAAAGAGATTCTTTTTACTGGGGACTCTGAATAGGAGAGTGGTTGTCAATCAAGTTTCCTTAGCCCACCCTGTCTGTGTTAAACAGGGGGGGGGGGTTAGCTATGCAAGCTCCTGTTCAGCACACACCACACATAAGTGAGTAGCTAAAAGGAACAACTTGCATGGCTTAAATTCAGATTTCCAAACACATTTTAAAACACAATTTAAATATTCCGTAGGGGGTCTGATATTTTAAAGTGTCAATAACCTAGATTTATTCCCTTGCAATAACATGTCAACTGTAGTAACATGGCAGTCGCTATTTGGTTTATTTTGGTCCTTGGATGAACTGTATCTTTCAGTAACTTAAATATACTTGAAATGTTGATTCTGGCCATTCCCTGCCCTCACTGCTCTCCCGCAGCTATATTTAGCAGGACAGTCTTTCCTCACAATAGGTAACTGCCCATTTGGGGTTTTAAGGATCTGGGAAACTTTAAGGGAAGCATATTAAGTAAAACTTTAATACTGTACTTCTGGTAACAGGGATTCCAGAATAATGACTGCTGATACTGTACACAGAACATGGTTATATTCCATTGAATCTCTTCTGCACCCGAAGAGCAATGCATTGTAAATGTATTGCATATGCTTCTGGTATGCAATGAACTATATGCAGTATATATATTATCTATAAAATATACCCCATAGGAAGTAGCAACGCAATGAAGCGCATAGGGTTGTCTTTACCAGCACTTGGCTCAAGTTGTTTACCAGTGACATCATTGAGGGGGTGGATCCCAGCTGCAGAGAACCAGTCTCTGTACCTGCTGTATATGCTGCAGTTCAACTACTGTGGGTAAGGGAAGGTAGGAAAGGGGAGAGGGGCTCTTGCATCAGCCTATATCGAGTAGATGAAGTCTGGTGCAATAGGAATGGGCTAATGGAAGCAAAGAAAGAAGAACAGAATCCCTCTACTAATGCACTCTATACGTCTATGCTGCAGTTCCACTGATAGCACGCAGGCACGTGGTGCTCACTTGCAGTATGCTGTATTGGAACTGTAGATGAATATCACCTCTTCAGTGACTCACCCTTTCATACACCAGGAATCACCCGCTAATAACATTACAGACCCCGATTGCTTATAAGGCGATTTTTAACTGCATGTTGGTGCGTGCAATCTTAGCTACCTCTTTTATATTTTTTGAAGTAAATTGAATTTCACTATGGAGCGTGCGCTTCTGTGTTCTTTTTATGTATTTCCTCTAACCTGAACTGCAGGAGAGCAAAATCGGCATTATACCATTTGCCAGATATTCCGTATGAAGGTGCCAGTGCTAAAAGTAGGTCCTGTTTGTGGCTCTATGACAATGACGGCAGTCACAGACAATGACTTTTTGATTTCCCTTAGGGCCAAGAAATCACGGCCATATTGCCTATGATATGTGATGTTCCTGATCACAAGAATGTAGCAGTTTTTCTCCTGAGAACCACCCAGGTAACATGCGGGAGGCGGCGACGTGTTATATGGTCTGTAGTCCTGGCAACCGAGCGTCGGTGACAATTTGGTGGCGGCCAAAGGTCTCATTACAGCTTCGCACATACAATCTATGAAGTGCAGTGCGATTAAAAAACAGAAAGCATGGAAGGAGAGTTTTAAAAAATACACTTTGGTTTATATGGGCTAAGTATTTACGGAGAAGATATTTTCTGTTCAGGAACCTTAGGCCTCGGCCATGTTTAGCGCTTGCTGGCGGAAGCGTGCTGACGCGCGCTCCCGCTCAGAACTGAGCCCCTACAGCCGCAATTAGAGCGGCTTTAGTAGGGGCTCACCTGCACTTCCGCACGCTTGCGGAAGCGCAGGTCTTAGGGGAATTTTAAATTCCCCCGCTTGCCGGCGCGACAGGCCGGTCACGTGAGCGGTTCGCCCAATGAGGGCGAACCAGCTCCGTGACGTCACTGGCCCGCCCCCGGCCAGTGACGCGACCGCCCCCGGCCCGCCCTCTGACGGCTGCTGACAGTGCGTGCGGTAAGCAACCGCAAGGCCAGGGAAAGCACCCGCTTTCCCTGCGCCACAGTGCGCCTCAGCACGCCAGCAGGGAGCATGGCCGAGGCCTTAGAGGTGAAGGTTTTACTCTTCCCCATCAAAATCATTACAATGCATTACAGAAGAAAACCGCTTTCTCCTAATAACTTAGGGCCCCTATTTAATACTGTGAGAAGAGGGGTAACCTACACTTAACAATATACCACTTAGATTGTAAGCTCTTCGGGGCAGGGACTCCTTTTTCCTAATGTTACGTTTATGGCTCGAGCGCTTATTCCCACTATGTTATATTATTATGACACGTGTATCACCGCTGTGAAGTGCTATGTACATAGATGGCGCTCTATAAATAAAGATATACATATATACACAACAACTTCCATGTAAATTGAGTTACATTCCAACGATTCATAAAGTGATATTACTACAAGGTAAAATCATTTCACTATACAAGCAACCTTACCTAACGATCTTCCACATTTTGTTAACAAAAAATATAATCCAACATCAGAACATTTTGTGTGGTCTCCCGCACTCCAAAATCTATGCAAAGAGGAAGCTACACACAATATCAAAGTGTTAGCTAATTAGTTTGAAAACAGCCACATGGTTTCAGGCTAACCCCACTAATACTGTAAGTACTGTGTGCTGGGGACAGCAAAATACTTTCTATTATTTGCTTAAAGGACTTTGTTTGGGGGTCCTTCTGCTTCCTGTGCACCTATAAAAGTTATTCCATCCTATCTAATAGTTGGAGTGCTGTCTGAACACTGATATTGTATATATCATCTGACATCAGTGTTGGTATTTGCAGGAAACTGCAAGTACAAAGAATGCACGTTCCCCATACTAACATTATACCCTCTGTCTCTTTGTACGTGGGGTTTAAGCTTGCCCTCTCAACCCTGCTAGTTGCTTCCCCAATTCTGGCACATATTTGTGGCTAAATAATTAGCAAAATAAATGCTAGATGTGAAACAGCATAATCCAAGTGAAGAATTCACACATTTCTGTCTTTCACACATCACTTACAGCACAATATTGGTTGTAAAAATGACGTCACTGTACAATCGTTGCAATATATATTCACCATTTTATTTTTCATTCTTCATGTTTATCCTCTCAAACATATTTATAAAAAAAAAACATTTTCTCTGAACATTGGAGTAATTTATCATAAAAAGACATCTGGGCCATACATATTAATAAAGCACAGGTGTTTTTTGGGCAGCAAATATGGCTGTTGTACCATTAGCAAATCCAGCAGACCAAATAATTGCCTTGGCACAATGAAAGATAGAGGACATCAGCAATGACTACTGTACGTGTAAACTAAATAAGTAGATAAATAAATCATGAGGTACCCCTGCTTATAATATACCCCAAGGGTAAAGCGAAGTCTCCAAACTGATTCAAGTGTGTACAAAACAATTAGCCCCTATAACAAAAGTAAACAAAATACAGACGTGTCATTTTTGGTTTCCAGTTGACAATGACCATATTACCAGGAGGAAAAAAATAAGCACTCTCATTGAACTACGAGTAGCATGGTTGAGACCCATTTGCAGGCAAACGTTCGACTGAACTCATTCTGCACCAAGGAAAAAAGCAGCAACTGTATCCCACTACAAAATGCTAACGCACTCGGCGAGATTGTAATAGCTCTGAGATCGCCAATCCATGCGGTCTGACACGGATGTCACATTGAAGTCAAGGTTTTTTTTTTTGTCAGACCGCATAGATTGGTTATCTCGAAGTTTATAGAATATGCCCCACTGTCTGCATAGGTTATGTTTGTGGACATAGATTAAATGTTAAAGTGGTACCCAAAAGCGCCCAAATCTCTTGATGACAGAATGCCATTTTATTTTATTTCTTGTAGCGCCTCCAAGGTCATTAAATAGGTGTGTAATCAGTGGTCACAAACCAAGATGATGTTCAGTAGCCAAGAGGACGATACCTTGTAAAAACAAAAAACAGCAACTAATAATTGGTAAAAATGCATACAAACTAGGTTGTAAAACAGGCAGAAATAATATTCAAACAGAAACGGTTTTTCTAACTACTATTTCTGCAAATATGCCTTCCGTTTAATATGTATGAAATTACCAGCAGCTCCTGTACTGGTGTAAAAACTCACTAGCAGGGATCCCAAAATAATGGCTACTGATACTATACCCAGGACATGGCCCGGTTGCATTCCCACTTAGTGTCTGCAGCACCCGAAGAGTACGCAATGTATTGCTTGTCAATGTATTGTATATGCCTATGGCATTTAACTCAGCAGTCATACAATTAACTACATACAGTAAATATTTTTTTTAATCTAACCTGTACATGGGGGCACAACATGTTCACCATCAAGGTCCTAGTGCTAAATGTGGACACTGGCCACAGCAACCAATCTGTGCAAACAGTGCAGAATTATGGTGTTCCCTTACGTTCAACTGCCTCTTTGACAATGACATTGACAGCAGCTATTTTGAGTTCCCTTAGGGACGAGAAATCACAGCCAATTGCCTCTGAACTGTGATGTTCCTAGTTACACGAATTCAGCAGTCTTGCTCCAGAGAACCATGCAGATAACTTAGAGATATATGAATTTGTAAAGTAAAAAGAGGCACAAAAATGAAAAGCCAGGCATTGAAAATATGACAAGAAGTCTGTGTGAGTAGGGGTCATGATGGCATTATTTTCTCAAAGTTTAGAAATATATGAGTGGCCATCCGATAACAATAGAAATGGCAATATGTGCACCGTTATACAATAATACTGTATGCCAAAGACTGACACTATAAATGCCATGTAAGGGCCCACAATGTCTGCAATTGTGTAAATAAACACTATTGCACACACTATGCCTGTGCCTGTGACTAAACTTTATTTTTTTATTAAAGACAATATTTTGCATATAACTCAAATAATGAAAGTTTATAGGTAAAAAAACAAAAAAAAAAACAAGTTTGGTTCCATGCAACCGGTACCATATCTCCATGTAATAAAAATGAAACCATGTACTGCATGCAATGATATTTTTATGTCGGTTGCTGGCGGGAGAATTGGATTGTCGAGGAAAAGTTTCCTAATGGAAAATCTACTTGTCTATTACATAATACCTATATCACCTTCTATTCCTCTTCTCTCCTATGAAAGTGCTCATTAGCATGTCATTACCCAGAATCCCTAGCTGCAGTGAAAACATTATACGCTGAGTGTATATCGGGATGGGCAAGTTTATGCCCATGCCTGTGACGTGAATTTGCTCATAAGTATTTTTTGTATTTACTACTCTGAAACCTAAAATTAAGGATAATTGGCTACCTCTCCACTAAAGAATGTCAGCTGATGATTTTATGGAGCAACGCCATCAATATTTTTTCAACATTTTCAAACTCTAGACTTCAGTGGTTGTAAAATAAATACTGTTTCTGCAGATGAAAATCCTTGAATTGTTTGACATACAGTATTTGTAAAAAAGCGTAATTCTTCACACTTTTGATGATACACCTTGAAATTAATCCAATGGACTGCAAATAACAGTATGATTACAATATTGTTAAGTAAACCAACATAGCATTCACGTTTGGGGGATAAAACTAAGAAAACAAGATAATACTTTTAAAAATGGATCTCTTTCTATATACAAATGAAGTAAAATTTTAAGTACAATTTGGCATTTGTTATGTTGCAGATGATATAGGCCTCAGGAACCCAGATATACATACCTTTACATACTTACAATCCCCTGGGCAATTATGTGCATACATACTGAAATGTTTGTCAGGCTAAATCTTACACATAATACACTGATGTATTTGCAGCTAACAGTCAAAAACCATCCTGAAGCAAAACACCTGAGATTCCCAACAGCTGTATCGAATCTCTTCACTGCCAAAGGGGCCTTGCAAAGAGTGCATAGTATATTCATATTGCAGTGAAGGCTTTTATTAATACATTTTCCTCCAGGGGAGACATTATATCATATATCTTCTGGTATGCTTGCACCAGTCTAGGACCTTAGACCACAGCCAAATAGCCACCGGGGCTCCAGCACCAGGACTACTGACCGCATACCACATCGCCGCAGGTCACCTCGCTGCCCTCCGCATGTCCTCCAGCGCCGGATCTCTACAGCCGCAGGGATCTCCACAGCCACAAGGCACCTCGAGTGGACTCTGTCTGAGACGCAGGACAGTTAGTGCGAACGCCAGCAGCCAGGACACGTTGTTAAAAATATGTGCTGGCTGCTGGTGGCCGCGCTCAGTGCCCTGCGCAGCCCACGCACCAGCGCGCTCACATATGGCATCGGAGCGGAGGCCACTCGAGGTGCTGTGTGCTGGTAGAGATCCCTGCAGCTGTAGAGATCCCTGTAGCTGTAGAGATCCAGCGCTGGAAGAAGAGCGAAAGACGGTGCCGTGTTGCACAGTCTGTAGTCTTGGTGGACGAGCTTCAGTGACGATTTGGTGGCGTACAAAGGCCCCATTACAGCTTCGCACATACAATCTCTGAAGTGCAGTGCGATTAAAAAACAGAAAGCATGAAAGGATATTTTTAAAAAAACACTTTGGTTTATATGGGCTAAGTATTTATGGAGAAGATATTTTCTGTTTCAGGAACCCTAAAGATGAAGGTTTTACTCTTCCCCATCAAAATCATTACAATGCATTACAGAAGAAAACCGCTTTCTCCTAATGACTTAGGGCCCCTATTTAATACTGTGAGAAGAGGGGTAACCTACACTTAACAATACACCACTTAGATGGTGAGCTCTTCGGGGCAGGGACTCCTGTTTCCTAATGTTACTTTTATGTCTCAAGCACTTATTCCCACAATGTGTTATATTATTATGTCACGTGTATAACCGCTGTGAAGTGCTATGTACATAGATGGCGCTCTATAAATAGATATACATACACAAATACATACATACACCAACTTCCATGTAAACAAATGCATGTTAGTACCTTTCTTACTGTTCTTCTATCCATACCGAGCTGAGTCGTGAAACGTCTTCCCTTTTGAAAATAGCATTTATTCTCCGACAATTACAACAACTACCACCCAGTAACCAGCCTTTCACACAGCTTTAGAAAAAATAAAGTCTCTGCATTAGACGCGGATCATTACTGAGGATTAGAGGCAAGCATGGACACTGGCACCACAAGAACAACTCATTTTTTAGTTTCATTCTATCTAGAAATGATTATTATTTAGCACTATGCTACAATGCTGCACGTTTTCCCCAGGAAGGAGATCAACATGTTTTTTCCCCCACTAATGTAAACTGATGGTACATGTAACAATTGTTTTGTTGAAATGTGATATGCTGCTTTCCAAACGAGTTTAGCTAGAAGCTGACACTCCGTGTTAAGACTCTAACAGTGAAGGATGCTTTGGAACTTCAGTTGCTAAAAAGGTGACTCGCCCGCAGCAAAACGAACAACAAGGATTGACTTTAACATCTGCCAGCGTGTCTGAGCTATAACCCATTTTCTGGGTCGAGGTAACATTGTTTAAGCTGTCAGGTTCCTAATAGCTTGAATTATGCATCAATCCTCTGAGGAGTTTTTCCACTCATTAGAAACAATGCCAAACACACAATGTACAATCTCCAGTGCGCCTAGGAAACTAACAACATGCTCTGTAGTCATCTGCTAGAAGCAGTCACATAGGTCCTTTTGATGTCTGGTACAACAAAATATGGGTGAGAAAACAACATTATTTTATTTTTTTGCATTAATCAGTCCAGCATTCCAAAGTTGAAAGCAGCAGTACCAACGTGTGACCTATTTTATTTTATATTGATCAAGTAAAAATGAAATGATAAAAATGATCATATCTTGTTGTTCAATTAAAATGTGTGAATCTTTTTCTACTTGACCTTTTTACGTCACGTTGGGCCAGCGCTAGGCAGCACAATCCAAACGAGGAGATGCGGCGCACTATGAGAACAAGTGAAAGGGGGCTACGAACCTGGTGTAATTAAAAATATCCTTTATTGATCTAGCGACATCAGAGGAAGATACATGTGCAGCTCAGACGCGTTTCGCGCATCAGCGCTTTGTCAACGATTACACCAGGTTCGTAGCCCCCTTTCACTTGTTCTCATAGTGCTCCGCATCTCCTCGTTCGGATTGTGCTGCCTATTCAGCTCCTTCAGCGTGTTGCACATGGACTAAGTTGGACAGCCTGCAGACCATATTTACTGTGAGTACATCTATATTCCTTCCATTGGAGAGACTGTGAATTAGAAGTGTGTGACTCAAGGGAGCTAGTCCAGGACCCTTACAGGATGGTATGTTCATATACACCCTATTCCTGTCTATCTCCCGGACATATTGATCATTGACTCCCCACCATTGAGTATACATATACACACCAACACAGTGGTACTCACTGTTATTCATATGGTGTCTGTCCACAACAAGTGTTATATATTCAAGGATACTGATATATGAAGCTTGAGCACTGACAAAGAGAACTCTGTTTCTCACTATCAATTGGGCCAGCTCTACGTTGCTGAGCCATTCATTGGAAGTGTCTGTATCAGTACATGGGGTTCTTTTGTACATGGTGCTGACAGGTGGGAGACTCCTCTCTTTCACTTCTCTCTTCAAGTAATTGGCTACAATGACGACATCTACAATTACAATAGGATACTTAGAGAATAGGGGGAAGGAAAAGCATTGGCAAATTCCCACAACAATAGGGGTTGCCACAGAAACGGTTTGATTTGGCTTATTAAAACAGCCTTATACAAAATGTCTGCAAGAAATTGAGGATTTCACAAGTAAAGGGCCAGATCCAAAATAGTTAGAAGCGGGCGATGTCAGAACACTGTGATTGGCCGCTTCGGGCAATATCAAATCAGTCCCTAAGTAGGTCAGCAGAAACAAAATGTACTTTAGGTAAATTGCAAAAAATGAAACGCCTTTTTCACAGAATAACTAGGATAGCACAATTAATGTAACACGTTTGCTACAGGAAACATCTCTGGAATACTTGCTTTTTGGTTCAGCAAGCTGTAGTGGAAGGGGAAGCTGCAATAATATGTTACAGAATGGAAAATCTAAATGCAAAACCTCACTGTTTGAAATTTGCAAAGATGTTTTTTTATAAAGGATCGCTGTAGGAAGATTTGGATGACCTCTCATGGAAACAAACCTTCAAGCATCCTGGTGGCTTGAAAATTGGTTAACAGCTTGCTAGAGGAGATGGTGTGGCCACAGCATACACCCAATTCATTAAAATTTGCGCTTAATGTACAGTGGCTATACGAGAACTTAAATCTGTGAAGCACAGCTTTGGACATTTATAATAAACTATGTGTACTAAGGAAGAAATGGGTCGAACTCACAGGACAGATCCGGAGTATTAGTACTTGTTCAAGAAGGACAGATCAAACAAAAGGGACCCCTTCTGCCATAATCTTCAAAAAGTCCATTTAAAATAATGAAACTGAAATGGTGACTCAAGTACTGCTAAAATACATGTATAGTAATTAAAAGAAACCAAAGCTAGCACATCTACGCAACTTGACAATTATTTTGACACATCCTTCTTAACATAATGACTTATTCACAAAGCTCTGTTCGTTGTATGACGCTGCACCCGAAGTGTAAGGGCTCACAGCACCTTCTCGCTAGCACAGCTTTGCGAGTGAGATCCGGAGTGTGTTAAGCAGTAGATATTAAAAATACAAAATGATTTACTTACATTTACAGTTTGTTGGAAAGTAATCCCCTTTTCTATTAAGACCCAGATTTCGGTTCCGAGCCTTTTCCGGCTTCTCGGGAGATCTGTGCTTGTGGAACTTTATTTCACCAAAGCCAGCCAGGCAGGCAGGCAGGCAGAAAACGGAAACCCGCAGCTAAAGTAACATTGGCTATAAATCAGCTCATAAAGCTGCTGTCAGGCACTGCTGTGTGTAGGACTTTCACTGCTCTCTGCTGCACTGGGTGTGGGAGCCTGGATTACCAGGCTCAATCCCTGTAGCCAAGAATTGTGAAAGGTAAAGTTCGTTTTCTATGTACAATTTTTCCACTTCTTGCTGCCTACACCCATTAGTCAATTTCCGTAGCCTCCTCCCGAATTCATCATTTTACTTCTAACTCCAAGACAGCGTGAGCTGCCTACATGTACTAACTTAATGCAGCAATACACACCCTGCAACCGCCCCCTCCCCTCTTTTTTTCCCATGTGTCGGAAACAAGGGGTTCCTGGAGCTAAACTGCATTAATTTCAGCTCAGAGGGACCCCTTGGTCCTAAGATACTTGCCAGGAACTTGTCGCCTCTACTTACGCATATTTAAATACCCCACGTTACGTGGGGCTAATATACTGCCATTTTCGCAAACTTTGGAAAATTCTGGCAATTGAAAATGTCGCGAAATTTAGAGGAAAAGGGTGAAACATTTGCACAACTTTAATGTGTACACTTTACATTTACACAGTCGCAATTTCTGGAAGTCATTTTATCTACAATGGAAAGATAAGAAGCTGAGACAACATTGCCATGAATTTTAACCTATGACCCCCCGGGCTTGCGCAAATGTAAAAGAGTAATAGTTTATATATGATAATCAAACACTATTCTTCACTACTCAACTATGGGGCCTATTCATTTAACAGTGATAAGTGGTTTAATGCACGATAAATGCCCTTATAGCACGATACTACCTGTTTTGCTATTCACTAAGCAGTGATAACAGTGCAGTATCGCGCTATAATGGCTTTTTAATGACCTTTAACACACTGAAGCAAAAAAAATCATTCGACAAGCCAAAAAAGCCCAAATTCTGTTTTTTTTTTGCCAGTAATTGCTATACACTAAACAGTGATACGCATACTGAACTTTAAAATCTTGCAATGTTTTGTCGCCAGCTAAAGGTTGTCGCTAAAGATATTACCGATGTTATGATACCGGCACCCCATACCAGGGCCTGTATCTCAGGAAGCAAGGGGTCCCCAAGGCTGAAATCAATGCGGTTCAGCTCAGTAGACCCCCTGCTCCCGTACACTATTAGTAAAAATAAAATTAAAGCAGCTTCATAACCTTAGTGGCTAGCCGCTACGGTTATGATAAATGTAGTTATTTTTATGTTTTTTTCATACTACTGTGCGGGAGCAGGTGGCGTTCTGAGCTGAACCGCATTGATTTCAGCCTCGGGGGCCCCCTACTTCCCGAGATACAGGCTCCCGGTATGGGGTGCTGGTATCCCCCTGCAGGATTTAAATCCCCTCGTCACGTGTATTGAAACTGTACGATTGCCTGTAAGAGCCGCGCATGGAGACACAGCGTCTCTATGCAGCTCTTCCAGGCTGCAGTTTCAATCAGGTGCCGATCGATAGGATTTATAGCGCGATAACACGATAGCACTTAGAAAAAAAACAAGTCTTTTGATGCTGCATTTTTTAACGAACTTTAAAAAACTTGAATTTTTTCTTAGTGAATACTGTTTTTACCAATATTTTTTATAGTGTGATAAACCGATGCAAAGTCGATCGGCAATGCACTGATTTCATCACTGTTTAGTGAATAGGCCCGTAAGACTTGCTCCATTTGCCTAGTGCACAGATCATTTCTTAAATGTCATTATTATTATTATTTTACTGTATATAGTATTTAGTTATATTTTAAATATGCAAACAATGTAAAAATGCAGAGCTACAGATGAACTAAAAAGACTTGACTTAATATTTCTCTTGTGTTTTCTTTTAATTGTAAATAGTTGTACTACATTACCCAACCCACACACAATATACACACACACACACACACACACACACACACACACACACACACACACACACACACACACACACACACACACACACACACACACACACACACACACACACACACATACACACACAATATACACACACAACTACATGTAATAAACAAATACACAGTTATAATTACATCTCTATATTATTTATTCCTGTGTTACATTTTAGTACAAATACATGTACTTCAGAATCATTAAATACACGTTTTTGCCTTTCTATGAAAATAAAAATTGTCGTTGTTCCCTTTATTTCTATTAAAACTGCTACGAACACACCATGTTTTTAGGCTCGATAACCATCCTGCCTTTGAAACGTCCCTAAACCTAGTGATCACACGATAAACATTAGACTACCGCACTGCTATTTCTGTAAGACAAAATGTTTACTGTTCCTAGCTGGATCCTATTAAAAATGTACATTCCACCCCATTAAATTAAACCATATTAGTTAATGAAGTCTAGACCAATTACAATCAAGAGTACAATTACCCAACCTAAACTGTGTAGACTCAACTATAAAAATTACACCTGCATCAAAGTCTGGGAAATAACAGCCCCTTAAATTGTATTATTTGTAAACGAAACTGGTATTGTGTATATATCCATGTGAAACGATGCTTTGGGCGGGGTGAGGAAATGCTCTGACAGCTAGATGTTACTTAATCACAAAATATAATGACTTCAGAATAGGTATGTTGAAGACCTGCAATTAATTTTTGACAAATAAATGTTGTTTATATTTTCTTTAAGGTACCGAAGTAGCAATCTTTACCATTTGCATTTGCGCCAGTCGCAGCACGGAAGCATTACTTCTTCAGGGGAACCCATTCAGAAGCATGGACCCCCCAAAGCGCAATCGCGGCAGACACTGTCCCCGGCACCGCAGAGTTTTGCTTTTTCACCCGCGGCGCTGGGGACAGCAAGTCTTGCTTTTATAAGTTAACGTTTTTCCCCAGAAGTAGTTCAGAGCAAAATGTACATTCAAGTTAAATACTTTTGAAATAAATAAATAACAATATTTACAGATGTACAGTAGGTCTTCACGGCTCCAGCTGGCGCTTTATGGTGGAATATTCTGTGATATTCCGCGTTAACATCGCCAGTGAATCCCATGCAAACTCAATGATATTCTGCATTGTCACTGCCAGTGAATCTAAACTCTGTTAGTTTGCATTTTAACGGCATATGTTGTGATATCATTAGGGGCAATGAAATCTGCTACAGCTGGACATGCAGACATACATTCTATAAACACATCAAAGACATGCAAGGCTGTTACTGTTTTTACAAAAACAGGAAGATCTAGTGTCAAATTTACTAAGCAGCCCTATGCCATAAGACACATTCAGGAGCCAGAAGACACCTTCAGGCCTATTTACTTGGTGTCTTAAGAAGCAGCATCATGTAGCTGCTATCTCGATAGTATAGAGTTCTAAGAGCGTTACTGCTCTTGGGCACAACTTGGTGCAATAAAGGGCAAAGGAGTGTGTCATACCGAGATTACATTTATCTTGAATGCTTTAGTTATGGTTAATAATTCTAATTGTTCAATGTGTCTGAATCAGAGAAAGTACAGATGGAGCAAGACTCACTGTCCCCGGTGCCACGGTCAAAGAAATACAATTCCAAGGCACCAGAGACAGTGTTTCCCGCGACCGCGCTGTGGGGGATTAATGCTTCCTAATGGGAGTTAATCCTTCGGTGCTATGACCACCGCGTCCGACTGAACACGGGTTAGAGCAGCACTGAAGACAGTTAGGTTCACATACATCGGTACTGTATGGTTTGGTTTTCTTTATGTATTTTTTGTGCTGTGTGATTACAAAGAATAAGCTCAGAACAATATTAATATGACTTCATATCAATATGAATATCGATATGATTTCATATACCCAATCATAACAATTACCATTTTAAAGCTATGGAATGTGCAACAAATGGGATGCTTTTCTTTAAAAATAGCAATATATTTAGAGGCCATCAATAGATGTTTACAGCAATACTTGTACATTATTTTTCTATAGGCAATAAAGGGATCCACAATGTTATTTTGGACCAGTTAATAAGGGCACCTGAACAATAATATCGTTTTGTCAATATTTCTCAGGCTTGAAAAGGAAAAATCTGTCATGCAGAAAAGGGAAAAGTGAGGGCTGGTATATGGAAAACATGGACAATATACGAAAGATTGTTCTGTTACAACTACCATTTTTAACATTTTACAACTTTCATGAATGAATAGTTGGCAAAATACCAAGGTTTTGATGAAAAACATTTTTAATAAAGATTTGTATGGTAACACATTAAATTCTGCTGAAAATTAACTAAGTATCTTAGTCAGTGCTCCATAAATCAGAAAGTTTATCAACACAGTTATATGAACAACCCTACCCAGAATTCCCAGGAAACATGTTATTCCTGTTGGGTAAACATGTCACGTGCTACAACCTCATGTTATCAGTGTATAATTGATCAAACACTCTTTGGAGTTCAGCATCATTTCCAAAGCAGAAGAAAAAAGGACGGTTAAAAAACAAATACGTCAAAGTTACCATACCATCCTCAGTGGTAACTACAAACATTACACTAACTGACGTATTAAAAAAAAAAAAATGTACTGAAACACGATGACTGTGAGTAATAAATTATAATAATATAATAATAATATAAAAATGAATAATATATTTGTGTGTGCAATGAGGTTGTCAAACTTTGGGGTTGATGTTTTATCGGAAAAGTTTAAGGCAGAGGCAGCAATATTCTTCATCAACATTATTTACGTTAGATTGAATAAATGATCCCTTTGTCAGGCAAACAACCACACACGTTGTGGTGGGTAAAAAAGTGACAAAAACCCTCCTCTGCAGTTTACAGCAAATAAAAATACCACTTGTGACTTGTGAGCACATACCCCATTATCTCTTAGAATACAGTGCTTCCACTGCAGCCAGGGATTCTGGGAAATGACACTGTGTATTCATTTTCATGTAATTTCCCAGAATCCCTGGCTGCAGTTGGAAGCACTGTATGCTAAAGCTAAGGCCCCGCAACCTCAGTCAGCGCGCCCGCACTGCAGACAGGCGGTGCGCTGACAGGCACAGACCGCGATATGCAGTCTGTAGGGAGCCGGGAGCCGGAGCGAGAGGGGGGCGGGAGATACAAATTCTGTCAAGATTCTGCCTCTCGCGCATCACTGCTCCCTCCTCCCGAGCCGGCCAAAGTAACAAAAAAAAACCAGGACACACACACGCAGCTCCTTACCTGCTGAAGGGGGAAATCGGAACGGGGGGAATCGGATTGGCTGCTGTGATGTCACGTGACGCGACACTAGCCAAAATCACAAGCTCCTTGTAGCTCCGGCTGGCTGACGCGTCACAGCACGCAGTCAGCCACGCCGGAAGGAGCCATCGGGGGCAACTAGAACGGGGGCAAGCAGCTGGTGGCGCGCTGCCGGCCACAGCGGGACCAAAGCCTGTCTGAGCCATGTGAATGTGCTCACAAGTTGTATTTTTATTTGCTCAGGCATACAAAAAAATTTTCAAGATGATTACAAGAGCAAAAGGGCTTAAGACACTTCTATACAAAGTTGCAAACCACGATGGAATAAAGTACCAAAGTAATGGCTAAAAAACAATGTGAAAACTACCACTACTGGCTCACTTATGCCAGTGGCATAAAGATTACAGAAATCTCTGCATTATCTATATCAGAAGAAAATCTTATAATAACAACAACAACAAAAATCTTGAAATACGCACACTGAAATGTTTTAGTGTGTTACTGTTATTCTGTAAGAGTTGAAATATATTGAAAAAAATGTGACTCAGTTTTCAATGAGTCAACTTATAACATTTTATTTAGGGAACAAATGCTCTGCTCGGTGATGTAGCTTTGCCACCAAATTATGTGTAATGAAACCCAGAGTCTTCGTTTGACTAAACAAAATGCCTAGCAACATACTCACCAATGCCACATTCGTAGGCATCACACTCCCTTGCTAAGTGAATTCAGCTAGTCACAAAACAAATAATATTGTAAGAAGATAGCAAGTGTACACAGTCATGAATTTGCTTTTTGTGCCGCTAACATAATACACCCTCCATCCTTACCCTGACAACATATACAATGATGAAATTGGACAGTGGTACACTGTCAAAAATGACTGAGAAGAATCACATGAATACATTTTCTCTGTATACACTAATAGGAAGAAACTCCTTACTCAAATACAGCCAGTCCCCACAAAGTGTCCCGTTTGTTCTATCATTTATTGCATTGTGGCATTAATTTGCTTTTAATCAGGTGATTTATTGGAAAGACTTACAAATGGCAGCTGCTTCTGCTGCGGGGAAGTTGAAACACAACATGACAAATTAAGATTTATTAAATATGTGTTCCTTCATTTAATAAGCAAAAATATTCTATTCTAAAACCAAAAGAAAAGGGGTGTCCTCTGGGGTTTTTCCATCTGCTGCCAACTTTGTGTTAAAATTGCTTAATTGAACAATTATAAACTCATAATAAAAGAGCTACGTAATGCAGCTGCCATTGCAGACATAAAAAAATCCAGCAAGTAGAACCGACAGAGGAAGAAATAGTCCATGAACTGAAGTCTGCACGTATGCATGATGCAGCTGGACAAAAAACAACTCTCTTCTCAGGTATCTGTCAAGAGTTTATTTCCAAAGCAGCATTTTTCGGTGACTCAAAAGGAACGCAATGAGTAGCTCATGAAAAATGGAAAAAGGGAAGTCAGTGTACCTAACTATAGAGTAAAACCAGTGTTATTTAGACATACTGTAGGCAAAGTAGTAAAGTTAAACTCTTAAGTACACTGCAGCTCTTGCATTGAAAGGTTAATTATCAAAATATTATAGTACATATATTGGTTTATCCCATTTGCAGCCGGAAGAACCTGTGACACATTGGTCTGTAACGTGTTGTAGGCCTCACGGCAGTGCAGGATTTCCATTAAATGAGTAAACAGGCCAACCAGGCGCTGTTTACACTCTCCGTCCATAGCCACCAAAGGCTCGCCCCAGTCTGCACCATGAATTTGTGTGGTCTGCACCTTCCTTCCCTCCAGCAGTTGTCCAGAACCTGGTTGCATACTGGAATCCTAGGCCATGTTAAACCTCTTGATGGTCCTGCTTAGAGAAGGCCATCAGAATGTGTCCTATTGATGCTCAGGACAAGGAGCAACACAGTTCTCACTCTATCATATTTAGCAATCTATGCACAAATTAGCAAATAATTCTCCCATGATACCAGATTTAGCTTTATTCCCACATTGTTGGTCCAATTTTCTTTTTCTATTCATGATTTTTTCCTTTTTCACATGAAAATATCCAGAAATATTCTCTCCGAAATCATATGAATATACAGTATTTGGCAGGGATGTAAAAAATGTTCTGAGAATTAGCGCAATGCTCAGTCCTGAATAATGCAACAGTCGGACTACTTTTGTACAGTTAGGTATGAAGCTTTGCAGCATCAAAAGAACAGTATGTACATACGTGAATTATAGGTAATATTATTTGTTGTGCTTTTTAACACTAAGGGTATTATTCTATATTAGCCAAAGCAGAAGATCGACTGTGTTCGGCTGATATGGAATAAGCCCCTAAATCTAAAAACTGTTTTTTAAAGCAGCACAACAAGTTGCAGTTTATTTTTATTTAATATTATTAGTTATAGGACCGAAGAAGTGAAGTGCGTTAATGGACCCCTTGCTTTCAGTGTTAGCCCCAAGACGTCCCGTCATTGCTGCTACCTGCAGAGATGTAGGACTAATAGAAAGAGCCCGTGATATAGTCACGAGTGCCTTCAAAAGGGTACATGCTGCATGCTGACTACTCTGTGTGTGACTCCACTATCTTGATTGCGTCAGACATATCATTATTGCAATATACTCTCTGGCTTTTTTACATCATTGTATGAGTGACTACAACTGATTTATATGTGTGGTACTAGCAACTTTATTGTATATAGCAGGAGGACAATATTAGTAAGTGCTAAATGATATTTCCCACACTGTTGTAACAGTCATTACCAGCGGTACATACTAGTGGACAACAGCTGACAGCACCGCGTGTTCATTTTAATATTTTATTGTCACTTTAGATTTAGATTCACCTTGATTTTTCACTGTATAATAAAAATACAAAAATATTGTTATTGTGATGTGCACCAAAAATGTACCCTTTTGAAGGCACTCGTGACTATATCACGGGCTCTTTCTATTAGTCCTACTTTGTGATTTTGTACATTGGTTGCACTCATTAGTGTCAATCTTCAGACACTTGTCATAAGCATTACAAAATTATAAAAAAGTGAGCGGTGTGCTACGTTGTGTGTTTTATACCTGCAGAGATGCCAGCGCCCCCTACGGAGATATCTCTGGAAGTAGGGATTCCCTGAGCTGAAGTTAACCCAGTTCAGCTCCGAAGAACCCAGCTTTAACCCTATAACTAAAAAAATAATGCAGTGCACTATGCTGGCAGTGAAAAAGTAAGAAGTCATAGAAAAGTTGTTACAGGCTTACATTGACAAAAGAGTTCAAGTTTCATGCAGCTGCTATATGTGGTTGTACTGCAGCTTTAATATACCTCATCTTTAACACCTTCATCAAACATTCAAATCACATCATTGATTCATATAGCTTTGGTTTTGACATACAGTACAGTACAACTTTTAAGATCATGGAGGGGGGAGGGGAAGGCTATTAAGTCCCCCAGCTACAAAACTATGGCAAAACCTATGCCAAAGAATTGCACAATATTAGTCAAGGAAATAGTCATAGTGCTTTCAATGGGATTCCCTTTCTGTGATGAACATGCTACAGTTTTTTGCATGGATTAGGTCGAGTTTTTCACCCAGGAGACTTTAGAAACATTGGCCCTTGTCTTCATGGAATTCAGTTAGGCACTTAAGCAGCAGGGGCCAAATGGTCTTGTACAGGTTAATACAGTAAACAAATGTTTTCACACTTCTGATTATTTGTACAGCTCTGGCAAACCATGCAAACAGTTGCAAGTGTGCTGATTTTAAGGCGGACAGGATTTAATGGCCTCTTAACACTTATCTGTCTGTTCACAGGCAAAGTAAACACATATGTTCTTGTCAATTTACTTTAACCAGTGTTTTCTAATACTTTGCCAAGTAAAATTTATGGAAACAATCTCCTTCGCACCTCTGAATTGACAAACTACAATTAATTCCAACTTAAAACATTCCTTCTTTACTTGCTTGTATTATACTGTTGTTCATTATTTCATTAAAATGTAATTTTATTTTTGGTCCAGAACCCCCATTCCTCTTATCATTGAGGCCATGGAGGCTTAATAGCTTTGAACGAAATATTGTTGTTGGAATTCATGTTGAGACCGCTGGTTTGTTCAATTTCGCACTTGCTCTAAAATATGTGCGTAGAGATCTGATGGTCTTACCTACATATGGAAGGCCACAAGGGCACTCCATTATGTAAACCACAAACTTTGTTTTACATTTGATATGGTGTTTGATGTTGTAGAATTCACTGTTATATTTGGGCTTACATTTCGATTCACTCTCATTTACGAATTTACACGCCTTACGGCTATAGCATTTGAAAATTCTACCACATTCTATTGCAATGAATGTTCTCCTAGACCTAGGGCAACTTTCATCTATGTCTGGAAACCAACAAGAAGTTGCCATTCTTACTAGAGGAATAAAGAAGCACATTAGTAGCAGATGCCACAATTCAAAGGAGGTCACTAAGGGTCTTCCGAGTTGTTCATGCTTGGTTTGTTAGATTCATCAAGCACATTCATTTGGTGTGGTATGTGGGGCAAACCCATCAAGAATGCCCTGCTTAACCCTTTAACCTCTGGTCTTCTCTATTAATGTCGCAGTCTATATAAGTAGCAAGTTGCGTTCAGAAGCTGAAGAGATATCAATTTCATTCTGACGTGATACGGTGCTTGACATAATAAGAGTTGCTAAGGGATAGTGCAGGGATAAATAATAGATTACACGTGTAAAATGCATTTGAATTAGTTATTTACAGTACAGGCAGTCCTCGGTTATCCAACGGAATCCGTTTTGGAAGTAGCGTTGGATATTGAAACCGTTGTAAAGTGAGCCCCATGTTAATCAGTGGCGGAGAGCGTTGGATAACGCATTCCGACGTCGAAAAATGGCCCTTAGGGTTGCATTGTAAAGCGTTGGATATGCCATTCGTTGTAAAGTGAAACGTTGGATAACGAGGACTACCTGTATCTGAAATCAGTTCTGTAATTATAACTAGTAATACGAAGAGGAAAAAAAACAGTTTATTTTCATATGTAGCTATGAATCCTCACCCAGCAGAGATTACAATATAACATTCGGTGCACACATACAAAAAGTTATTTAAAAAGTTAGATATACAATTCAGCTCTGTTTGAATGGAAGGATACTTTAAATGGATCATATTTCACTAGGATTGTTACCGTAGCGAGATGGCTGCCGTATTAAAAGCACATTCACATTTTTTCAGCTCTGAAAGGACCTGCTCTGGGAATCAAAGGATTCAATTGACTGCTTTTCACACATATATAGGAATTTAG
The DNA here is from genome assembly GCF_040206685.1 of Ascaphus truei. Lineage (NCBI taxonomy): Eukaryota > Metazoa > Chordata > Amphibia > Anura > Ascaphidae > Ascaphus > Ascaphus truei. Next base: position 226,607,046 of record NC_134486.1, on the reverse strand, counting down.
TACTCACAACCACAACTTGACATAATAATATATATGAGAACTTCCATGTCTTGCTGCATTTTACCAAAGCAAATAAACTGAATAGTCCAGAAGTACCAGTATTGTATATGTGATTTAGAAAAATAAAATGAAATACACCATTTATTTTGTGTTAGCATATAAAAGTAATTAAAGGGGATACGTATCAAAGTGTCCTGGCACTAAAACTGGGACAAAAAGTGTAGGAAAAAATGTCACCAGATTGATCAGTGTGAAAAATTCCACTGAAAGCAAAATAATTATTTTTCTTTAATAAACCTAGTGCTATTTTTTGCTCCAGTTTTGCAACGGAGAAACTCTGATGCGTAATCCCATTAGATTTAGGGGCACATGCATCAGGCGCCGGTACGGTTGTCGCAGTCGTTCCTGCGTTAACTCCCATTGACTTGAGTCTGCGACATCCTGCTCCTGCGCTATAACATCTTATACCATTTGCTGACATTTCAATTATTCATTTATGAAATCGGAGGGGGGAGGGGTTGGTGTTGAATACATAAGTCTGAGTTTAAGTGGATGGAAGTTGTAAATAATATTACAAGTTGATGGAGATATCCATTACTTAGAAGCTTAATTTGCTTTGATTAAATATGCAATCGAAGCAGCTTGCATTTTTTATTACAAATATATTTTGTTGTTTTAATAGTTGCAGTTTTTTATTACCTTTATTGAAAACGAATGACCTAAGCTGCTGTTCGAATGTTTCCCCAATGATCGATCAGCAAAATCCTGCTCCCCAGCGTTCACTAAATGGCTGCCTTTTAGTTTCAAATCAATCCTTCGGTCAGTGTAACTCAGCAGCTACAATGTATTCTTATATTACTAAGGTAAGATTATCTATTGTTACAGTTTGCAGCTCAAACTGCTGGGAACATTGGCAACAAATGATCACAAACAGGAAAGTGTTACAAAGATCTTGCACTGCTGGGGGAAGTAGACTAAAACCTGCTATAGAAATCAAAAGATGCTCCGTATATTAAAGCTCATTAAAAATGTCATTAAGAGTTGAATTTTAAAATAAAAAAAGGCAGTAAGTATTATCTAATACTACAGAACTGATTTATTTAAAAAAAAAAAAAAAAACACATGTAGGATATTGCTTGGCTTGCTCTTTTAAAACAGGTATTTACATGAACTGTCATTGTATGGGTAGAAATAGAACATTGTTTATCCAAATAAGGTATCATATTTAATCAACTATCTTTTATTTGAAATCAAAGCTAAACATTGACAAGTTCTCTACAGCAGGGATTCCTTTCTCTTAACAGAAACACAGCATAAGAAAAAATGACAGCAACTTTACTGGCAAAATCACGAGCATTAGAAGTTAGCACTGCACCCCCTATGGCACTTAAACATTGTGTGCAGGTTCTTTTGCTTTAGTTTTGCCCCAGATTTGCAGTCGAGAGATTTTAATACATAGCCCAAAGAGTGACAGTATAGAACTACCTCTGCTATACATTCATCAAATGCCTGCTACTTTGTGCCATATAATGTCTTTTGAGCTTGACTGCTTGGAAAGGCACCATTGCAAGCCCCTTCCCTCTAGTTTAAAAACAACAACTTGTTAAGCCTTTGGAGAAAAGATCCATTGGCCCCAGGGCCAGTGCAACCACTAGGCGACCTAGGCAGTGGCTTAGGCTAAGGCCCCGCTGCACGCGCCCGCACGGCCGCCTTGCTTGCCGGCGGCGCGTGCAATTTACTGCACCGCGATCTGCTGTGAATTTATTACCGGCGTGGGGGGGGGCGTGGCCAAAATGGGTGGGGGGGCACGGCAATGACGTGAGGAGACGGGACCCCCCCCACAGCGCAGCACTGCAGCCGCCCCTGAGCAACCTCCGCCCCCCTGCACCCTCAGCCCCATGGCACCCTCGGCCCCTTGGCACCCTCACACACTCACAGGCACTCACACACTCACAGGCACTCACACACACACAGGCACCCTCACACACTCACCCACACACAGGCACTCACACACACACAAATACACACGGGGGGTGAATCGGAGGGGAATCGGAAGGGGGGATCGGATTGGCTGCCTTGCGTGTCACGTGACGCGGCACTTGCCGAAACCACAAGCTCCTTGTAGCTCCGGCTGGCGGACGCGTCACAGCACGCAGTCAGCCACGCCGGAAGGAGCCAGCGGGGCCATCCAGACCGGAGGCAGGCAGCTGGTGGACCGCGGCCGCGCGCGCTGCCGGCCGCAGCGGGACCAAAGCCTTAGGGTGGCACATTTTGGGGGGCAGCAGCAGAGGTTGGGAGCATAGCAGGCTGATTTCCTCTGCCTCTTGACTGCAGCAGGAACTGCTATTCAGTTCATAAGAGGAAAGGGGGGTGTAAAAACTGGAAGGGGGTGTAAAAACGAGAGGGGGTGTGAAAAAGGAGGGGGAGGGGGGTGCAAAAACAGAGGTGGGGGTTCAAAAAACAGAGAGGGAGGATGGGGTGCAAAAACATAGGGGGATGGTCGGGGTACAAAAATGGAGGGGAGGGGGTGAAAAAACAGAATAAGGGGGAGAGAAAGAAGGGTGGGGGAAAGAAAGAGGGATTGTGAAGAGAGAGAGAGGGGGGCGAGAAGAGAGGAGGAGGAGGAGGAGGAGAGAGGACGGGGAGGGGGAGAGAGAGGGGAGTGGGGGAAGAGAGAGAGGGGGAGAGGGGGGAAGGAGAAGAGAGGGGGAAGAGGAGAGACGGGGAGGAGAGAGAGAGGGGTGTGGGGAAAGTGAGAGGTGGGAGAGAGAGAGAGAGAGAGAGAGAGGGGGGTGGGGGTTAGAGAGAGGTATGGGGAAGAGATAGGGGTGGGGTGGATGAGAGAGAGGTGGAGAGAGGGAGAGAGGGTGGGGGGAAAGTGAGAGGTGGGAGAGTGAGAGAGGGGTGGAGAGAGAAAGAGGGGTGGGTGAAGAGAGAGAGGGGAAGGGGTGAGAGAGGGGTGGGAGAGAGAGAGAGGGGGTGCAGGAGAGCGTTGGAGTGAGAGGGAGGTGGGAGGAGAGAGGAAGAGGGAGAGAGAGAAAGGAGAGAGGGGGAGAGAGAAATAGAGAGGATTGTGTCTGGTAAGTCCAGCAAACATACAACATTTTGGAGGGGGGGGGAGGGGGTCATGGCTGAAAGTTTGCATACGGTGCCAAATACCCTTGCACCAGCCCTTTAAAAAGAACCAGCTTGCCATGCATCACGTAGAATTCCGAGACACAAAGCAACTGTATCCCGGTGGCCACCGCAAATATCACACCTAGTCAAGGTCTACTCAAATCCTTTCAGTGGTGGAAACGATTGCAACACATTGATCTGTGCTATGTTTTAAGCACCTTCAGCATCCACGATGTGGCATCAATGTGTAGTGCCATGTGAAACAAAGTATTATTATGCTTTCAACTGTACTTGCCTAATTTAGCACACCTCTGAACCAAACCTCTTGGTTTATGAAGTGCTGTGTTTGTACAAAGTTCAGTGGTTGTACAATTTACTCTTACATATTTTACATCACAGTTCAATGAGTCATCTTAAGTGCTTGCAATGTGACATCCAATTTATTTTACCCCCTGCTAATGGTTGAAAACAGACAAGTGACTGAGCTCTGGATTGTTTCTTTTGTCTGAATATTTTTTTCAACAGTCTAGCATGTGTTTTGAGGACAATAAACAGACTTGTAGGATTTTAACAACGTGCCGAATGCAGAAGGTTTGTCTTGATCCTGAGAAACACTCATTTATACTATAAATGGGTATACTCATTTATACTAATACTCATTTATACTAATACTCATTTATACGAATACTCATTTATACTAATACTCATTTATACTAATACTCATTTATACTAATACTCATTTATACTAATACTAACTCAACGGAATTGTTTAAACTTGAACCAACTCCCTTCATTTTTTAGACCCGTTTCGTTGTTTTTCAGCACGTATTTAACAAAAAAAATAATAATATAGCGCCTTAACTGCATTTAAAAATACTAAGACATACCCTTTCATGAATTACTTCCATAGTCACGATTAATATATGTCTCAGAAATATCAAAAGTGAAATATTTGATGAATGGCCTGTAAAGGAAAGAGGTGTGAGACAGGGAGGCCAAATAAAGGGATATTACAGTAATCATTACGGGAGAGGACAAGAGCATGGGTTAGTATTTTAGTGGCAGTGGGGCATAGGAAGGGGCTTATCTTAGCAATGTTGCAAAGGAAGAACCTATTCTTGTTCACTCTTGATTTTGATGAAAGTAAGATATGCTGGTGGGCTTCCTTTCCCCTCCCCCCCTCCCCCCCTCCCCCCCTCCCCCCCCCCCCCCGTCCCCCACAATGTTTAACTCAGTTTCCCTTGCCTCCTTGTAATATAAATGGCTATTACAATAGATCCACCTGGTTAGTCTGTGCAGAGGCCGTCATAGAAAAACTGGATGGTAGCCATGGGGAAACAGTGCATCACTCCCATGGGTAATGTTATTCAGCATTGTGACTGACGTGTCTAAGTCTGGCTTGAAGCTAAGGTATTAAGTATTCCAGTTTGTGCAAGTTCACCAGATACAAAGAAAATGAATTACTACAGTGTAAACTTCTATTAAGTGCTAGAACGTACTTGTTGCTATCACAGGCATTGGCGATTCACTAAGCAGTGATAACTGCTTTTAAGTGTGATAAACGCCCTTTAAGTGCGATAATGCCTGCTGCGCGATTCACAAAGCATTGATAACAGTGCAGTATCGCACTTAAAAGGCTTTCTAACACCCCAAAAAAATCTGTGATAAAAAAAGTCGTCCGATCAGGCAAAAAAATAGCAAACCAGACATTTTTTGCCAGTCTGCGCGATTTACAAAGCAGTGATAAGTGAATCGCACTGTAAAAACTCACCATTTCTTTTCACCAGCTAAAGGCTGGCGCAAAAGAGATGGAGACATGAAAAAAAGGATTGTTATTGTTTTTCCATGCACATAATTAATCCAAGAGGCCGGCAGGTGTCCCCGGGTGGTTCCCATGGGTGTCTGGGGGTCCTCCATGTAGTCTCCGCGGGTGTCCGGGGGCCCCATAGGCGTCCCCGGGTGGTCCCTGCGGGTGTCCAGGGGTTCCCACTGGCCTGCGGTACCAATCCTGTGCCCAAAAAAACACAACAGCCAATACTTTGACATAAATATACCCTCCTCCCCCATAATAGATACAGTACAGCAGGCCTGCACAACATACGGCCCGCCCTGGCCTCTCTGTGCGGCCCGCGATGACTCCGGCCGGGCGCCAGTTAATTAAATAAATTTAAAAAAAGGGGGGGGGATGGGTGTGAAAAAAATGGGCTGCTAGGGGGAGGGGGAGTGAAAAACAGGCTGCTGGTGGGGGGGAGCAAATGGGCTGCTGTGGGGTTGGACAAACGGAGTGGTGTGGTGGGGGGAGAAGGGGTGGGGAGAAAGGAGGCAGAAGGGGGAGAATGGAGAGAGAGGGGGAGAAGGGAGAGGGGGGGCAGAAGGGAGAGAGAGAGGGGAGAAGGGAGAGAGAGGGGGGGGAGAAGGGAGAGAGAGGGGTGAGGTATGAGGAGGGGAGGGGGAGATGTAATGTTTTTTTCTGTATCAAAATAAGAAAACAGTTAAGTAAAAGTTGCGCGCTAAAAAATATTTTTTCGTGGTAGGTGCGCTATGGGTTCGGGGGGGGGGGGGGCTGCTCCTTTCATTTGTCCCGAGCCCCATGATTTCTGTTGGCGGCCCTGTGGGTGATGTGAGGTGTAGGGGGGGAGAGGGTAATGGGTGATGTGAAGTGCAGGGGGGGAGGGTGATGTGTGATTGGAGGTGCAGGGGGGGGGTCATGGAGGTGCAAGGGGGGGTGATTTGAGGTGCATGGGGGTGATTTGAGGTGCAAGCGGGGTGATTTGAGGTGCAAGGGGGGTGATTTGAGGTGCAAGGGGGGTGATATGAGGTGCAAGGGGGTGATTTGAGGTGCAGTGGGGTCATTGGAGGTGCAGGGGGGGGTCATTGGAGGTGCAAGGGGGGGTGATTTGAGGTGCATGGGGGTGATTTGAGGTGCAAGCGGGGTGATTTGAGGTGCAAGGGGGGTGATTTGAGGTGCAAGGGGGGTGATATGAGGTGCAAGGGGGTGATTTGAGGTGCAGGGGGGGTCATTGGAGGTGCAAGGGGGGTGATTTGAGGTGCATGGGGGGTGATTTGAGGTGCATGGGGGGTGATTTGAGGTGCATGGGGGTGATTTGAGGTGCAAGGGGGATGATTTGAGGTGCATGGGGGGTGATTTGAGGTGCAGGGGGGGTCATTGGAGGTGCATGGGGGTGATTTGAGGTGTATGGGGGTGATTTGAGGTGCATGGGGGGTGATTTGAGGTACAAGGGGGGGGTGATTTGAGGTGCATGGGGGGTTATTTGAGGTGCATGGGGGTGATTTGAGGTACAAGGGTGGGAGATTTGAGGTGCAAGGGGGAGAGTGATGTGAGGTGCAAGGGGGAGAGTAATGTGAGGTGCAAGGGGGAGAGTGATGTGAGGTGCAAGGGGGGAGAGTGATGTGAGGTGCAAGGGGGGAGAGGGATGTGAGGTGCAGGGGGGGTGTGATGTGTGTGCTGTGCAGGGGGGTATTGTGTGTTTGATGTGGAGGGGGAGTATTATGTGTGTGGGTGAGGGGGAGAGATGGGGGTATGAGAGATAGATGAGGAGTATCGCAAAGGTTGATATGATAGTGAGGGGTTCTGGGGGAGATATGAGGATGATGATGAAGGGTGCTGGGGGAGATATGAGGATGATGATGAGGGGTGCTGGGGGAGATATGACGATGATGATGATGAGGTGCTGGAGGAGAGATTGTATTGTATTGTATGTCTTTATTTATATAGCTGATACAAACAAAATTATCAATAGTGGCGCTTTATTTATATAGCGCCATTAATGTACATAGCGCTTCACAGTAGTAATACATGTGGTAATCAAATAAATAACAGATAATATAAATAACAGATCATGGGAATAAGTGCTTTAGACATAAAAGTAACATTAAGGAAGAGGAGTCCCTGCCCCGAGGAGCTTACAGTCTAATTGGTAGGTAGGGAGAACGTACAGAGACAGTAGGAGGGAGTTCTGGTAAGTGCATCTGCAGGGGGCCAAGCTTTATGTATCATGTGTTCAGAATATCCACAGTGCTATTGATGATGATGATGGTGATGATGATGATTTTACCTGTGCGGCCCAATTTTTTTTTCCTTGGAGCAGTTCGGCCCTTCTCACTTTACGAGTTGTGCAGGCCTGCAGTACAGTAATGGGCAAAATTACTTTTATCCAGATATGGATAATAGTGCATTTGCCCATTTAAAACAAATCATTAACAAGCAGAAATAAAGTAAATAAAACTTGCACTGACCCCTGCTAGGCTGCCACGATGAAGGCCGTCCTCAACCTCATCACCGTCCATGTCCTCCGTTGCCACAAACAATGCAATCAAAACTACAATCTAATGTCCCCTAACCCCTTAATCACCTTAGCGGTTAGTAACCGCTAGAGTAATTAAGGGGTTAACCCACCATCCCCCACTTCACACACAGGAGGCATAACCACCCTCCTCAGGCAACTACCACCACCCTCCACCCATTCATTGGTACAGTGGGTACATCATGCCCATATAATATGGTGAAGGAGAGGGGAGAAAAAACGGAGCACTACCGTATTTCCTCGATTCTAGGACACACTTTTTTTCCTATTTTCACAGGCTGAAATAGCTCTGCGTTTCAGAATCAATGTATTTTAAAAAAAATCCGCTAGGGGGCGCTACTGCAGATGCCGGCCAGGATATTCACAGTGTGCATGAACAGCACATGGCTGCGATCACCCCTCTCCCCACCCCTCCCCTCGAGGTGCAGAGGGATCGGAGATGTCTGTAAGGGCACATCAACATTGCCCAGAAGCGCCCCCCCCCCCCCACTTCCCGAATCCCCGTGTGAAATACAGGTGGTGCAGAGGTAGCTGTGTCTCTCTGGATGTGTTTGTGTGTCTCTCTCTCTGTATGTGTTTGTCACTCTGTGTGTGTGTCTCTCTCTGTATGTGTGTGTGTGTTTGTCTCTGTATGTGTCTGTGGGTGTCTCTCTCTGTCTGTGTGTGTCTCTGTATGTGTTTGTCACTGTGTGTGTGTGTGTGTGTGTGTGTGTGTGTGTGTGTGTGTGTGTGTGTGTGTGTGTGTGTGTGTGTGTGTGTGTGTTTCTCTCTGTATGTGTGTGTGTGTTTCTCTCTGTATGTGTGTGTGTGTGTTTGTCTCTGTATGTCTGTCTCTCTCTGTGTGTGTCTCTCTCTGTCTGTGTGTGTCTCTTTATGTTTGTGTGTCTCTCTCTGTCTGTGTGTGTCTCTGAATGTTTGTGTGTGTCTCTCTCTGTCTGTGTGTGTCTCTGTATGTGTTTGTGTGTGTCACTCTGTGTCTCTGTGTGTCTCTGTGTGTGTGTGTGTGTGTGTGTGTGTGTGTGTGTGTGTGTGTGTGTGTGTGTGTGTGTGTGTGTGTGTGTGTGTGTGTGTGTGTGTGTGTGTGTCTCTGCTAGCAAAAGCAAGATAGGAGATTGTTAGAACATGTTCTTTTTACTTATAGGAAAGCAATGAGTACAGGAATAAAAAGGTACTTGGTAACATCATAATAAGGGCCACTAAATGTAAATGGCTAGTGTGTTTATTTACCCAGCACACCTTCCTACCCATCCTGTTCTTACTGCTCTCTCATGCTCCCCTCTTTCACTGCTTTGAAATCTGATGCTGGCTGCTCTGACAGCAAAAGGGTTAAGAAAAATCCCCCCGCCCCCCACACTGCCACTGCCCCTGCCATATCTGTCTCGCTCTGGTCTGTGTGTGCCCCCCCCCCATTCTCTCCCCCACCCCTCCCATTCTCTCCCCCATCCCTCCCATTCTCTACCCCATCCCTCCCATTCTCTCCCCCACCCCTCCCATTCTCCCCCCACCCCTCCCATTCTCTCCCCCACCCCTCCCATTCTCTCCCCACCTTCCTCCCCCCCTTCCCTCCCATTCTCTCCCCCCCTTCCCTCCCATTCTCTCCCCCCTTCCCTCACATTCTCCCCCCCTTCCTCCCCCCCTCCCTCACATTCTCTCCTCCCCCTTCCCCCTTCCCTCACATTCTCTCCCCCCCTTCCCTCACATTCCCTCCCCCCCTCTTCCCTCACATTCCCTCCCCCCCTCTTCCCTCACATTAACTCCCCCCCCTTCCCTCACATTCCCTCCATTTTCTCTCTCCCCCTATTCTGCCTGTCGCTCCCCATTCTGTGTCTGCCTCTCTCTCCCCATTGGTTATTGAAGTGTCATGTGACCCTGCTAGTTAAAAAATAAACACAAAAATTCTGCACATTTAATATAGTGGGATTTTATTTCCCCAATTTTTTTTTTATTAAATCAAGGGTGCGTCTTAGAATCGATGGCGTCTTAGAATCGAGGTAATAGGGTACACCCAGTGCTGGCAGATAAGCAAATAACGACAAGAGTGCGTTCCCACAATTAAAATTGAAGCTAATTTAATGGATCAAAATAACAAACAAAAAACACCAACGCGTTTCGGACTATAGATAGCCCTTTATCAAGGTGAATGCACACTTACCTTCTAGAGTGCTATTTGTACCAGACCGCGACACAATGGGGGCCAATCACCATCACTTCCGGGTACGTCACATGACACGCAACGCGCGACATCATCATGCCAGGCGACGCAGCGCGAGTGCGTTAAACAACACAAACACGTGACATCAATGCGCCAGAAGACGCAAGGGGTGAGGCAAAAGTGCCCAACCGCCAATGCATAACGCTCCTGCCAAAGAACACTAAATGCCAAAGGACATCCCCAATAGATGCATCAGATGGGACCAGGTGCATGACGTCAGCACGCCCCATGACGCGAGACGCAGCGCTCACATGACGCGTGACGCTAGGCGAATGACTCCCATGCATCACGATCATGACACAAAAACAACAATAACTTTATTCATACTTAACACAAGCACTCCAGAAGAATTAAAACTAAGGACACACAGAATATTAAAAACAAATATAGAAACAAAAAAAGTGAATTAAAAAAACAATTAAACAAGTTGTTAAATAACATCCTTAGATATTAGGTATGTATATATCGTAATAACGAAAGGTAATGTGCTTGAACGGGTTCAGAACATAATCAAATGTAAAACTTCATTCATCAAAAATAAGTAATCATTTTCATAAACCCAATACACAGAAATAGGATGAATTGAGACTGTAATACCAATAGTAATAGATTTTTAAGCATAAGATTGTTGTTAGGCAATGCATCAATAAGCAAATATTAACATATAATAAGTATAACATTTTAGGACAATCAGTATCTTGCTATATAACATAACAACTGAGACTTTGTGGGGAAGCATAATCAAGTGTCAAAAAGAAGGGGCCCTATATCCCAGTCTGAATTTAAACCATGTGGGATACGTGTTTGGAGAGTAAAAATCCAATATAATTCTCTTTTATTTAGGATATTTAATCTATTGCCTCCTCTAATTGAACACAGTACATGTTCTATACCCAAAAATGACATATTATTCACATTGCCCAAACTGCAATTACTGAAATGTTGAGACACAGGGTGGTTGGAATCTTTTTTGGTAATCAAACGTAGGTGTTCAATTATGCGAACTTTTAAACATCTAATAGTTCTTCCTATATATTGTTTACCACAACCACATTTTAACAAATACACCACAAACGTGGTATCACAATTAATGAAAGAATTTATATGATATTTTTTACCCGTCTTATTTGAGGAAAATTCAGATGTGCTCTCCATATATTTACATACTTTGCATTTTGAGCAAATATAACTTCCTTTGGGTAAATTCTTTAAGGGAGTTTTTGTTGTGGAGAACAAACTAGTGGAAACATGATTAGCGATAGTCTTAGCCTTTCTGAAGACAAATTTAGGCCCTTCTTCATAAATAGAGCGTAAAACTGGATCCGCTGCTAACACTCCCCAGTGTTTTTTGTAACTATATTCCTTATTTGGTTAGCTTGATTATTATGTTGAATAATAAAGAGTGGGGACTGAAAGTGCGTATCAGATTTCCTTTGAGTTCTATCCAAAAGAACAGTTCTGTCCATCTCATGAACTTCAGTGAAAGTTCTATTAAGATCTTTTCTTGAGTACCCCCTGGCCTCAAACCGCTCCATCAGATCCTTGGATTGTATGAGAAAATCATCATCGTTTGTACATATTCTTTTCAATCTAATAAATTGACCTTTCGGTATACCTTTGATTAGAGATCTAGGGTGGCAGCTGTCAGCACGCAAAAATGTGTTACGTGAATTTGTTTTGCGATAAACCGTGGTAATAATATTTTTGTGCATATCAATAGATAATAATAAATCTAAATAGTGAATGTGATGAAAATCATAATTTGTGGTGAATTGTAAATTGAAATCATTATTGTTAAGATATTCAGTGAATAAAAAAAGTGAGTGCTCATCCCCATTCCAAATAAAAATAAGGTCATCAATATACCGTCTATAAAAAGTGATAAAGTGTCTATAAGGATTTTTATCTCCGAACACGTGGACCGACTCCCACCAACCCAGGAATAGGTTGGCATATGAAGGGGCAAAACTAGTGCCCATTGAGGTACCACGTGTTTGGAGATAAAAATCCCCATCAAACATAAAATAATTATGTGTTAAAAGAAATTGAATTGCATTTAGAATAAATGTGCTCTGTGCCGGTGAAAGATCAGAATGTTGTAAATAAAACTTGACAGCTGCCAAACCCTGCTCATGTATTATAACAGTATATAATGATGTAACATCAAGAGTGAGCCAAATAAAATTGTTTTCCCATCTGATGGAGTTAAGTTGGACCAGAAGATCTCCACTATCCTTGATATATGAAGGTAGTGATTGTACCATGATCTGCAAAAAATGATCAACATATCTTGAAACGCCATCTCCCAAAGATCCAATACTGGAGACAATTGGCCTCCCAGGTGGGGAGACCAATGTCTTATGGATCTTTGGGAGATGGTGAAAGATTGGAATAATAGGGTAAGGACGGAACAAAAACTCCAACTCCCTGGCATCAAGGGCACCTAATACAGAGCCCTCATCAAGGAGAGTTCTCAACCCCCTGATGAAGGTTGCAGTGGGGTCTCCTCTGAGTAAAACATAAGAGGATTTGTCGTTTAATTGACGAAGTGCCTCAGTTTTGTAATCTATTTTATTTAATACGACAATTGCTCCCCCCTTGTCAGCCCCCTTGATTACTAGGGAGTTATTAGCCTTTAGGGTATTTAGTGCTGATCTTTCCCCTTGAGTGAGATTATCAAACCTATGTTGTAAAGGTGATATAGAGAAAGTGTAACCTTTAGATAAAAGGGAAAAGTCACGCTCTATAAGTTGCTCAAAGGTGGTAAGACAATGGCCTTTCATGTGTAAGGGGTAAAAGACAGATTTGTTTCTAAATCCAGAAGTTCGTCTACCTTAAAAGGAAGAAGGAACACCTGCATCATCAATATTTTGATGATATAATATGGGCCTGATTTACCACTATAGCAATAAATGGTGAAGTAAACAAAAAACAGGCCCAAACTAAACTCATAACAAATGCCAAGAAAACAATTGATTGGCACAGTGGGTACATCATGCCCATATAATATGGGCATGATTTAACACTATGCCAGTCAATTGTCAACCTAAAAATAAACTATCAAAAACAATATCAAATGTAATCCAAACAATCACCAAATAAACATCAATAAGCAAGAAAACACAGCAACATTACCACCATTCAATTAAGCAAATACCAATTAAACACCAGAATTAACAATTAAAAACACCAAAACAAAACTATCATTAATAAAAGAAAGCGCAAAATAAACATCATCAGTCAAAATTAAAATACCTGTACCAAAAATAATCCACTATTAAAAAGCAAACACCAAAACCACCCCTGAAATAATCAATTGAAAACACCTCCAAAAATGCCAGCATACAAATTCAAAACACAAAATAAATAGCATTAAAAGAAAAAACAAAGTTCCAAAATACATTTTAAATACATTTAAAAAAAGCATTTGCCAAAATAACCATTGTTTGTCCCTGTATGTATGTATGTATGTATGTATGTATGTATGTATGTATGTATGTATGTATAGCCCTAAAGGGGCATACATATATACATTTGCAATCAACGGGCAATCCAAAAAATTGAATAAGAATTAAAATACAATGAAAAAAACAGTAAAAGAAAAATAACACACATTCAATGTTTTTTCTTACCTTTAGATGTCTTCATCCTTTAGATGTTAAAGGCCTGGTATGAGGCATCGGATGCCAGTGACGCCACCATTTTTATAGCGTCCGCGTAACATGACGCTGGGCATTTAAATAATGGAGATACCGGCCCCCCATATCTGGGCCTGTAACTCGGGAAGCAGGGTGTCCCCGAGGCTGAAGTCAATGCGGTTCATCTCAGGAGACCCCCTGCTCCCGCACACTATTAATGAAAATTAAATTAAAGCAGCTTCATTACCATAGCGGATAGCCGCTACAGTAATTAATTATTTTTTATTGTTATGGGTGTTTTGATACTAGTGTACATGAGCAGGGGGTCTCCTGAGCTGAACCGCATTGGTTTCAGCCTTGGGCACCCCCCTACTTTATGAGATACAGGCCCCGTTATGGGGTGCCGGTATCCCCCTACAGGATTTAAATCCCCCGGTTACGTGACACTGGAGATTTAAAAGCACAGGGGATACCGGCACCCCATAACGGGCCCTGTATATCATGAAGTAGGGGTCCCCGAGGCTGAAACCAATGCGGTTCAGCTCAGGAGACCCCTGCACATGTACATTATTATTCAAATGTATATTTATATTGTACGATCGCCTGTAAGAGCCGTGCATGGAGACTCAGCGTCTCCATGTGTCTTTTAGGGGCTGCATTTTTTCTATCAGATATAGCGCTATTGAATTGATAGCACGACAGCACTGATACAAAAAGCAGCTCGCACGATAGGGCGTGTTTTTGATCGCACGTACCAAAATGGGCTTCAATTCTTAGTGAATCCCGCGTTTGGCTTCATTTGGTAACGGGCTAATCAAAATGTCATACTTGCACGCAAAAGCTCAAAAAGTGTGGAATAAATAAATCTATATGCAAGAAATATGCAGGGAAACCTTACAGGTGAAAACGCAAATCTCAAACTTATTGATTGAAGGTCTCCAATAGATGTTCTCACGTAGTATATGTAGAATAAAAAATAAATATAGTGCAACATGTCATGGTTAATATAAATACACATGAGGAGTTGAGGGGGGAATCCCACTTACACGATCATAGTTGTAATCAGGCATTGATGGGATAAACCCATGGGTGTAATGGTGGCACTCAGGTTTCTAAGGAAATCTCCTCTGTGATATGGCCAAATCAATTCTCTCCATACAATTGAAAGAAAAGGCAGAACCTAGTGTGCTACCTTATGTAAAGTTTAAAGGACAAAACCGAAACAAGTGGAGATCCCACTTGCAGCAATCGCATATACACCACACAGGGTACAATTTGGACCCTGTGTGGTCTGTATGGGATTGTTGCAGGGTCAAAATGCTGGTCCTTGGCATTAAATACGATTAGCATTCCTGGGATATGCATGTGTCACAAATATATTACGATGTTAAAGGACAATAACATGTTTTTTTTTTCATTAATAGGTGGGACGCAGGGGGTCTTCGGAGCTGAACCACGTTAATTTCAGCTCTGGTGGGCCCCTTGCTCCCAGAGATACCTACCACCGTAAGTGGTGCCAGTAGCAGCGTCGCAAGATTAAAGGTCCTTGTCAGGGTGGCCAAAAAGAAGCCACAAGGGATGGCTTCTTATTAGCCGGTGTGACGCGGAACATTTAAGCCGCCATTATGTTAGCCACTGCTGCTGAATAAGCTGCAGGGAGAATAAGGAGTTTGAAATTCACTGATGAGGAGTTAGAAGTACTCATCAATGGGGTGGAAGATTACCACTCCAGGCTTTTAGGGGAGCTGTGCTCGTGAACAAGTACACCTGAGAAAAAGGAAACGGATTTGGGGCAACTTTTAAGCCAGGATAAATGCCCTTGGCCATACAGTCAGAACTGATATGTTCAAGAAGTAGCAAGCCTTACTGTTTTCGGCACTGGGGCAACCGCGACAGCCTCAACCACGGAGGATTAGCGATTAATGCTGTGGGAGGTCCAATCTAGAAGCATGGACACCCCTGCCCCCACCCAGCAGCACCACGGTGGCATGAATGGAGGTACGTGGTATGCTAACTGCTCATTAGCAACTAATTATGCATATAAGTAAGCCTAACGCCGTCAAAAGTTAGAGCTATGATATTTTACTGATAAATCGAGGGCATGGTAATATTAATCCCTGTCTAGGATAGGCATTAGGAGTAATAGCGTTACAATAATTCTGGGTAACATCACGTTAAATAGATTAACTGAGCTCTGTGGATCTGCCCCTATAATTTTAATATAAAGTAAACCATGGGGTGCGCAATCTTTCTGCGCTGGTCCCCCCTGCCTGCCAGCCCCTGTGCTCACCCCTCCCCCCCTTACCTAAGATGCAGCGTCAAATGATGCGCGGGGTCACGTGAGACCCGCTGCGTCATTTGACGTGCATTGCCATGGCGTCATGTCACATGTGACCCCACGGTATCATTGGGCACCACGTTGCCATAGCGACGCGTCGTCGAAGACAAAGTAGGAGACACTGCAGAGGCATCTTGCGATCCCCGGCATTTAATTGGGGAAGAGCACGGGGCCTCTGCAACCGCTGCGTTCCCCAGAAAATCTTGCGCCCCCTACTTTCATCAAGCAAACAAATAAAATAAAAAAAGCCCTTCTGTAAAGTGTGAATAGCGCTGATCCAGTGCTAGCACCATTGAAGTCAATAGAGTTTTCCGTGCGATAGTGCAGCCTCAGCACTATTTGCACTTTACGTAATAAGGTCCTGCAAATGCTAGACCTCCTTTGTCTTTGTCTTTGCCCCTGTTGGTTAATGATAGTGTCAGGATAACGCTAAAACAGACATGCAAGCGTAACTGATCCTCTATATAAAATATTAGAAAACATAAAGCAGGCACATAAAGCAGGCTTGCCACGGATTTTATGTAATTTCTAAACAAAGCATTATTTTTTTTAAATGCATATAAATGTAGGGATGTGGTAGGAACCTCATATGTGTGTTCAGTGTGTGTTCAGTTGGTGTTTTGACTCTGTTCAGGAGAGTCATGTGGAGGTCTGCAACAGTATTGCAGAGGCTGATGCAATAGCTGTGAGTCTGTGCAGCTCAAGGCAGAGAGACTCTGTTGAAGAACTACAACTCCCATGAGCTCCTGGGCAGTCACCTGACTTGAGGAGCCAATCGGAAGGCTAGAATTACAGGAGCAAGAAAGGAAGCGTGGGGGAGAGGCCACGCTAGTCAGAGGGGTTCTGGAAGGTAAAGGAGGAGGGTGTATGCGTGCAGGGGGTCCATGACCCGCCTGCATAGGCTAGCTTTACCCCGCAGGCCCTTAGGAGAAACCCCTGAGCCACAGTAGGTTGCTGTGCAGCAGGAACGCCCTCAGTGGTAGCGATCAGTCACCTTACTGTGTTTACAGTTAGGGACAAGTGTGTGGAGCAGGTTTGCTGGTGAGCTGCTAGGGACCAGACAGCTGCACTGCGGACATCAAAGACAAGCAAGGATTCGGCTGATCCTTTTCGAAGCATTACCGGTCACCGCCGTGACCGGAAGGTATTTACGTTAAGTGCACCAACACCGGTCAACAGGCGCTGATCCCGCCTTAGGCGTAACTCTTTGAGGACACTAGTGAGTGACCAAAGGCCTAATACACGGAGTTATTCTAGCTACTAGCGCAAGGACACGGTGTGTGGGGCACGCGGTGGCGGGACCCGGACATACTCATTAAGAGCGTGGCTGAGCCACTACTGTACAGGACAATACTCATTAAGAGCGTGGCCGAGCCACTCACGTTATAAGGACATTATCATTTAGCTGCGTTAAGGTTATATTGCATTATAGGTTATGTGTTGGGTTATATGCTGCGTGTGTATTAATATGATAGAGTGCTAAGGTTATTGTGCATATAGTAAAGTTGGTTGCATCATACATGTGTGTGTATATGTTTCTTGCCCAGGGGAATCTCACATCACGGGGATCCTGGGTAAGTGGAGGCGCTGTGCTATAAGTGTTACCCAGCGGAGGCTCAGATCTCCTGGAGCCGCAGGTGCGTGCAGTTACCCGTAGTCGCTTTAGCTTCAAAAGGAGGGGCTGAAACTGTCCCTGGATAAGTGCAAATTCTGCCGCACGTGCGTGACATACGTGGGTCACATTGTATCAGCTGAAGGGATATCCACCGACCCACTGAAGATAGAGGCAGTGGTGAATTGGCCCCGGCCTAACAACGTTCAAGAACTTCGATCCTTCCTGGGGTTCTGCGGCTACTACCGGCGATTCGTGGAGGGCTACTCCAGCCAAGCTAAACTCTTGAATAATCTCTTAAAAATCTGTGATGAGGACACCGGCAGGAAAACTACCACAGCACAAACGCCATTTGCAGAGAAATGGACCTCTGCTTGTGAGCAAGCGTTCTTGAAATTGAAAGCCAGCCTAACGCAGACCCCAGTGCTGGCCTATGCCGACCCCGACCGAGAATACGTTCTACACGTGGATGCCAGTTTCAGTGGCCTGTGAGCAGTGTTGCACCAGAAACATGACACAGGGCTCCGCCCAGTGGCGTATGCGAGTCGAAGCTTAACTCCAAGCGAACAGAACTATCCTGTCCACAAGCTGGAGTTTCTAGCCCTCAAATGGGCTGTAGTGGATAAGCTATATGATTACTTGTATGGGGTACAGTTTGAAGTCAGGACAGATAATAACCCAATGACTTACAACAACACGTCCGCCAAATTGGATATGACAGGTCACCGGTGGTTGGCGGCGCTGTTGAACTATCGGTTCAACCAAAGTATAAACCAGGGCCCACTAACATAGGGGCCGATGCTCTGTCACGGAGGCCGGGGCTTCAACCCACCATGGATGAGGAAGTATGGGAGGAAATTCCGGGGCCTGGCATACGTGCTCTATGTTCGCTAGCAGCAGTGGTCAACGATCAGGTGGCTTTCTCAGAGCTAAGAGTAGCTGATTCATTAAGGTGTCAATCCCGAGCCATGCCCCGGGCCTACCGAGGTCGGGAAGGAATGAACATTACCGAAGATAAAATCATTTCCTGGAAAGAATTGGTGCAACACCAGATCCAAGATCCAGTGGTGGAACTAGCTCGCCAAGCTCTGCAGCAAGAGAACCCCTCTATTCTTAAGCAAGCCCCCAGAGAATTGGTGAAGCTATTGTTGAATGAGTTCGGGAAGTTCGAACTGGACAATTGCCTATTGTACCGGGTCACTCCATACCACAATCATCCCGACCGGCGACAACTATGCTTGCCTGAAAGTCTGAGAAATATGGTCCACCGGGCCCTTCACGATGATCATGGCCATCTGGGCGTTGACAAGACATTCGGGTTACTTCGGGACCGCTTCTATTGGCCAAATATGAGAGAATCAGTGGAAATGCATTTCCAAAGGTGTACCCGCTGTATACAGAGGAAAACACTCCCCACACGGGCGGCCCCCATTGCCCATCTGAAAAGCTCTGGTCCTATGGATTTGGTGTGCATGGATTCCTTGTGTATCGAGCCAGACACCCGGGGCATCGGTAACGTACTAGTGATTACAGACCACTATACAAGGTACGCCCAAGCGTTCCCCACCAAAGATCAATGGGCGGTGACAGTGGCTAGAGTATTGTGGGAGAAATACTTCATTCATTA
Organism: Ascaphus truei; assembly: GCF_040206685.1. Taxonomy (NCBI): domain Eukaryota; kingdom Metazoa; phylum Chordata; class Amphibia; order Anura; family Ascaphidae; genus Ascaphus; species Ascaphus truei. Next base: position 226,588,177 of record NC_134486.1, on the reverse strand, counting down.
TGGATTACCGAACCGACTCCACTCTGATCAAGGCAGGGATTTTGAGAGTACTCTCATTAGAGAACTGCTGAAGTTGTTAAACATAGCTAAGTCACGGACTACCCCGTACCACCCAGAAGGGGATGCTATGCCCGAACGGTTCAACCGAACACTGCTGGACATGCTGGGGACATTAAAAGGCTCTCAGAAGACGGAGTGGAGCAAGCATGTGGAGACGTTGGTGCATGCCTATAACTGTACTCGACATGAGTCTACAGGGTATACTCCGTACTTCTTAATGTTTGGGAGAGAAGCCCGACTACCTGTGGATGTGCGACTGCGGATATCTACCGATGGGGTATCCAACAGAACGCATGTCCGTTATGTACAGAGGTTACAGGACAGCCTGCAGCAGGCCTATAAATTGGCTGAAAAGGCGGCGGCGCAATTAAATGCGGGTAACAAAAGGCGCTATGACCACAAGGTGCGACATAAGGAGATTCGCCCGGGGGATGCTGTTCTCCTTCGTAATTTAGGCATTCCCGGAAAGCACAAACTGGCTGATCGGTGGAGAGATGGGGTGTATGAGGTAGAATCACAGATGCCTGGCCTCCCAGTATACCGCATCAAGGACTCCGAAGGCCGGGTAAAGGTGTGGCATAGGAATCACCTACTCCCCATACCTCAAGTAGGGGACAGCGAATTGGAGGTACCCACTGTTTCAATTGATGGAGAAACTGAAAGTACAGAGGATGGCCTAGAGACTGTAATAAATGCCACCTCTGAGAATCCTATGGAGGGAACCTCTCAAAGGGGCCTTCCGGCCGCGGGGGCATCTCCCGAAGGAGCTACGGGTAAAGAGCCCCTTGGTCCAACGACAGATACGCTGACTCCCGTGAGCCAGCCACTAGACCCGCAGAGCCCGTGCTTTGTGCCCCAAAAAGACTTTGTAGACCTATCAGGCCCCTCAAGAGCAGAATTGGAAATGCCATACGAGGCTTACTACTCTCCCGAGGGGGTAGCTGAAGATCAACTTCGCCGAAGCTAAAGAGCTGGTCAACCTCCAATGAGGATGGCTTATGATAGATTCGGGGCACCCCATTATGAGGCTCAGCAGTGGGCTCGCAGCCGAGTGCATTCTGTTGCTGCAATGTTCAACAAAATGTGCAATTTGATATAGAGTGATAAGTAGGATGTACTGTGTTGCGTTTTTTTTACGATATAACATGCTGTGTATAGTTATGTAGGTGTAGCCCAAGCGGGATCGTTGGATTCTGCAAGGGGGAGAATGTAGGGATGTAGTAGGAAACTCATATGTGTGTTCAGTGTGTGTTCAGTTGGTGTTTTGACTCTGTTCAGGAGAGTCATGTGGAGGTCTGCAACAGTGTTGCAGAGGCTGATGCAATAGCTGTGAGTCTGTGCAGCTCAAGGCAGAGAGGCTGTGTTGAGGAACTACAACTCCCATGAGCTCCTGGGCAGTCACCTGACTTGAGGAGCCAATCGGAAGGCTAGAATTACAGGAGCAGGAAAGGGAAGCGTGGGGGAGAGGCCACGCTAGTCAGAGGGGTTCTGGAAGGTAAAGGAGGAGGGTGTATGCGTGCAGGGGGTCCGTGACCCGCCTGCATAGGCTAGCTTTACCCCGCAGGCCCTTAGGAGAAACCCCTGAGCCACAGTAGGTTGCTGTGCTGCAGGGACGCCCATAGTGGTAGTGATCAGTCACCTTACTGTGTAGACAGTTAGGGACAAGTGTGCGGAGCAGGTTTGCTGGTGAGCTGCTTGGGACCAGACAGCTGCACTGCGGACATCAAAGACAAGCAAGGATTCGGCTGATCCTTTTCGAAGCATTACCGGTCACCGCCGTGACCGGAAGGTATTTACGTTAAGTGCACCAACACCGGTCAACAGGCGCTGATCCCGCCTTAGGCGTAACTCTTTGAGGACACTAGTGAGTGACCAAAGGCCTAATACACGGAGTTATTCTAGCTACTAGCGCAAGGACACGGTGTGTGGGGCACGCGGTGGCGGGACCCGGACATACTCATTAAGAGTGTGGCTGAGCCACTACTGTACAGGACAATACTCATTAAGAGCGTGGCCGAGCCACTCACGTTATAAGGACATTATCATTTAGCTGCGTTAAGGTTATATTGCATTATAGGTTATGTGTTGGGTTATATGCTGCGTGTGTATTAATATGATAGAGGGCTAAGGTTATTGTGCATATAGTAAAGTTGGTTGCATCATACATGTGTGTGTATATGTTTCTTGCCCAGGGGAATCTCACATCACGGGGATCCTGGGTAAGTGGAGGCGCTGCGCTATAAGTGTTACCCCAGGCTCCCAACTAGCGGAGGCTCAGATCTCCTGGAGCCGCAGGTGCGTGCAGTTACCCGTAGTCGCTTTAGCGTGTCAGAAAAAGGGCTACATACAGTAGTTATTTTAGGAAAGTGCAGCTTTGCTTTGTGTTACATCCTTCCAGTAGTAAAGCTGATGACTTTGCAGCTTTCTATCGGGCGCCAAATAGACTCTGACTCTATGGACAAATTGTGTCTATAGCGCAAGTATTCTTGCCGAGTGGACAAAACTAGTTCGGAGGTCGGGCATGATGGATCAGCGCTGAGACACTCCCTGGTTTAGGAAGTACAAACGCTCCCCCCTCAGGGAGGGCGCCACGAGTCCCACCGGCCCGTACAAACGCTGAACCAACCTGCTCCCTCCCCATCCTAGCTTGCAAAATAAAAAAAATAAATGAGCAGACTGCTACTTTAATGCTAGCAGTGGAGGTTGCTCCAAGGCACGAGATCCAGGTGGTCCGCAAGCAAAAAGAAAAAATGGGGTACCCAAAATCGTGGAAATATAATGAAGGCTTTATTTAGAACATAGACAAGTGGTGAACAGACCAGTCCTAACCCTAACCCTCCTAACATTGGGGGGTAAGACGGCATTCCTTACCCTGCACCTTGTTCCTCCGGTAGAACCTCCCTCTATACCGTTGCCAGTACTGGTTTCCTGATAGGAGATTAGTAGATATATCATAGTCTCCTCGACACACTGGTTTGTTTGGGATTACTTATGTCAAACTCCAAACCCCCCCCCCTCCCCGATCCAAGTGAAGAGCCTCACAGCACTTTTTGAACACATTCCCGAGCACAGGACAGTTTTTTCTTTTGCTACTTTAATGCACATAGAACATGCTGGCTGGCTCACTTGAACATCCTTAGCTCTCTTCAGCATTGCCAATTTTCAATACCTCACAACAACAAACGTATGTCATATTTTTTTCCTGATAAAGAAACGTACCGATCATTACTCACAGTCCTGGACTGCATGGGTTCTGGAAACCAAAGGAATTCTGCATTTTCGAATTAACAGGCGAGAGGGTAATCACTTGCTTTTATCAAATGGCACCTTAGATGTTTAGCTAATAATAGGACCAGCTAACAACACTAATGTGTTCTCAGACATAAAAGAAACATGAATAACAGAGTCAAATAAAAGAGGTGTACTTGTTCCCAACAGTAGCTGTGAAACTTCATATATGTTTTTTAAGCTCTGCCTCATTACCCAAAAAACAAAGCAATTTTCCACTCTGTTGCGCCATACCCATCGCATGCTGCACCCAGCCCAGCATTCAATAGAAAATATACACCTTGCGAATCTATACCCATAGATACAGTTTGGCTCGAGGGTAATGGTTATGTATTTAAAGGGGCAATTCCCTTATATCTCAAAAAAAACAAAAACTGTGCTTTTAGGCCTTAATTAAAAAAACGCAAAGAAATATAGACTGTAAAACAAAGGATAACAATCATAGCAACGGTGTTGAATGACTAAGGGCCAGATTTGCCAAGCGGTGCAGAGCACTAAGGCAAATTTCATTGAGTATTAAGTGCATTACGGCTCGGTGCTGCTTACTAAACATAGCCATATGTGCTTTCATTTTTATTTCAACTCGAACAATGAAACGGTCAGTGTGACTGCACCCGTGTAGATTTTTCAAATACAGAATTGAAGAAGAACTTGGTGTCCACTCAGACTCCATGTGCTAATAAGAGTAATTTTACGAAATACATGAACTACACCGCTCCCAAATAATCTCTGCCTAATGCCCCTACTTCCATTATTTTTTACATTACCAGCTAATTCAATGGGATGTTTGAAGTCTCGTGGTTATATTGTGAGACGACTATAACCTTAGGCCGCGTTCACACAGGGGGTTTCGCGACACTGCGTTCGCGCCTCCGTCTGCTGGGCGATGTGTGATCATCCCCAGCAGACGGAATGATCCGGCAGAGCGGGCGGGCGAGGCGGCAGCGCAGTGTCACGGGCGCAGAGCAAACTGTGCTGGAGCTCCTTTTAGTAAAAGCAGCAATCCAGCTCTATCCGAGGCTGCGCTGGGCTGGACTTCCCCCCCCCCCCCCGCGTGTCCCCCCGTGTCCCCCCCCATCCCCCGTCTTCACTGCTGAGTCTCAATTTCAGCAGCCAAGCAATGCAAACGTCTGTACATTGATTGGCTGCTGAAATTGACATCACGCTGCTGCAGCTGGAGATCACAGTTTGAAAAGACACCAGCGACTGCAGCAGCGTCAACGCCATACTTTGCAGCCCATGGTAGTTTCAATACTGAACACTACCATTGGCCTGCCAGGCATTAGTGACGACCGCGCGCGCTCACGTCGTGTAGTGTGCTGTGTGAGCGCGGCCATAAAGACCTCATTACTTTACCTAATTTCCACTGGTGGATTTACGTATAAGCTAAATAAGATACAGTCCAGTGTCTTCGCAATATACTGGGCCACCAAATACTAAGAACCATTCCACCTCCCCCCCTCCCCTCGCCAATACCTATAATATATTTGAGGGGCCCTGTAAATCCAAAGGGTCTATTCACGCTAAGCATAAATTAGAATAAAATCAATAGTGGTTTGAATCTTTAGTAACAAAAGTTGAAGCTACGTTAAAAGCAACCTGCCATGCAACGTAAAGACGGTGACGTCAAAATTCTGCAGAGGAACATAATTGCTTAGTTAGTTATTTCCTTCAACTTCATATCCACAGTGCCTGTTTTGTTTAAGTTCTAGGAATGGATTCTCACACCACATTTCAATTGTGAGGAGTACTCAAAACAGTTTAGGGTAGTTACCCTGCCCACAGTAAAATAAATAATTATTAAAAAAAAACTAAAATAAAAAAACAAGCAGGCGGAAGTTAGTTTAAAGTTAGTGTGTAAAGAAGGTGAGCAGAGACTTGAGAGGGATTTGATTACCTTTGGCTACTCCCTTTTTTATGATATTGGGCAGAACTACTAGGACCCATAGACTACATGGGTTTAGCTTTCAATTTTCCGTGTAGTCTTCACCTATTTCATGGGCGGCATCATCCGACGGGTGGCATCTCCCCTGCATGGCCCCGTCAAAATGGCTCTGCGACGCCACGATGTGACATCATGTTGCCATGCGGCGCCGCGTTGCCATGACAACGTGGCTCCTCATGGCGCTGCGATGTCACATTCTCATGGCAATGCGACACCATTTGCCGTTGCGGAGCCATTTTGACGGGACCATGCAGGGGGAGATGATGCCCCTGCCGTAGAATGTAAGAGAGTAAAATATAAAAACCTTTAAAGAAAAAAAAATGTCTGCGGGTTATCGTTCAACAGAAGGTGGCAACCCTGGGGGGAGAGTGGGGGGGGGTCAGAGCATTCTCTTGTTCCGCTACTAGTGTACTGTATGTCTGTCACTGTGTGTTGAACAACAGTTTGCACAAATCCCTCCCTCTCGCTCTCCCCTTATCTTTGTTAGCTCTCTGATAAGGACAGAGTGAGTTGAGGTTTAATGAAGCACTTTATTAACAAATACCCCCTCATTTGGAGGGCCCCTAAGAAATACAATTAGAAGTTAATTTCCAGAGAAACAAAATAAGCCAAATATTTGCTCTAGCATGGTTAGACTTGTTTAACCCTTTGAGTGCCCAATGGCGTAGCTACTATCTCACAGGGTCTGGCCCTCAGGAGTCCCTGTGACATAATAGCCACGTCCAACAATCCTGCTGGTTCTACTCTAGGACATACTCTAGGCGGCCGCAATCTGAACTGATAGGAAGCGTAAAGGGGATGACTTCTCCCCTTCTGTTCCGTCCTCAGTGATGGAAGCGCTCACGTGTTCAGAGTGCCGAAAGTGGTCCTGGCACTCTGACCCCTTCCAGCACTCATAGAGTTAAGGAAACCAATTTGATTTTTTGTTGAATTGATTGCAAAAGTTTTTGTTGTTGTTTGTTTTTTAACAACTGAATGGGATTGCACCTTAAAGCAGCAATGTGGAACAGCTTTGTCATACTGGCATAACACTTTTTATGTTTCAAAATGCCTTGAAGATGGAAGAGTTACAGCTATTTTTGTGTTTTGTTTGGCTTCTGTGGTTTTACGGCTATCCCGGTCGACCATTTCAGGAAACCTCTGGAATTTGCAACCACTGGAGATTGTGACTATTAGTATTACTATCTTTAGAAGGCTAGATCTATTCATGTAGAGGAAGTTCATGAGTGGATACTAGCGGCATGGACACATCTCAAAGCAAGGAGAAAGTGATACGTTCACTCAGAAGCTTCCAATATTGGCCACTGTGGAAGGCAGGAAACCGGGCTTGATGAACCAGTTCATCAGATTGTTTAAAAAAATTATTATAGGTAGCCCAGTTTTAGAAAACCATTACAGGTTATACACTCCACTCTAGGTTATGGATACAATGGTTCTCCCTGTTCTATCGTACTTGCGAAGGAGCTGTATGAGCCATGTTTCCACAGAGCAGATTGGCTGTGCTGAACAGGCACACATCCAAGATGGAGATTAAAAGAAAACCAGATGATGCATAACTCATAGCAGCTCCATATTAATTATATTTTATATTGCCAACTTTGCATTATAAACCTCTGAACTGTATTCAGAAAAAATACAAGAATGACAATACCTAAAAGTATTCAGCATTTATTTATTTCTCCTTAGGCCGCGCTTATAGTGCCGGCGACGGTGACGCTGACGTCGATGGAAAAATCTAATTGAAGTGACTTCCAGAGATCGTGACCAAGCCATCGTGGCGTCAATACATTTGTTATCGCATCGCTGTCGCTATAAGTGCGGCCTTAGAAATCACATACAGTAGTGCACATTTACATTTTTGCTACCAAAACGACTATGTCCATTGAAAAAAAAAACAAGAATATAGGCAAAACCTGAAAATTCAAACGAGACAAAAATAATAGAAATGGGAAGGGGAGCGAGAGAGGATTAAGAGGGGTGGAACAAGGCGGAGTTCTCCAGGACTCTTCCCACCCCTGCTCTATTGATCATGCTCATGGGAGCGAACTAGCCTGTGACAGGGAAGAGGTACAGGAGTGTGACAGTGTCTGTGTGACGTGAAAGTGCGTAAGTGTGTGACAATGGTTGTGTGACAGTGTACCTCTGGCAGACACACTGTCGGGGGAGAGGGGGAGAAACGTGTGGTGAGAGAGTCCCCCCCCTGTAAATATAACATATAATACAGGTATATAAGACATAGCTGTACAAGACTTTATGGTCCATCATAAAACATACAATTTCTTCAAAGTGCAGGTCTCCTGTAAGACAGAGATACAAAGTAGAGCTCTACTCACAAGTTCATAATGAAGTTCACCATTTAATGTGACAGTCAAGAACAGTGGAAAGACGTTTCATGTCCCATATGGACCATCCACCTGATGAAAGGTCCATATGGGACCTGAAACGTAGTCTTTCCACTGTTCTTGGCTGTCACATTAAATGGAGAACTTCATTATGAACTTCTGAGAAGAGCTCTACTTTGTATCTCTGTTTTCAAGGAGACCTGCACTTTGATGAAATTGTTTGTCTATGTTGTGTTGGCTGCACAAGCAGGATTCTCCTCGCCTGAGGCTGTTTCCCCGCACTTTGGAATTGTACTATCATAAAACATTCCAAAATAGTCCTGGAAGAAAATCCCGGGGCTGCTGCTTGTTGGGCATGAGTTCCAATATTTTTGGAAACAGCTTATAAAAAAAAATCTTCAAACAGAACCAAAACGCAAAAGCAAAATCGGGAACAGTAATCAGGGAGTCCATTATTGGGTAGTTCAAGCGCAGTGATGTCACACAGTAATGTTCTAACTTTCTGAATAGAGGGACCCCGGACTTTTCAGTGGCAGGCTACGTGATTGAATACTATTTTAATTGTGAATGGACATTGATTGAATGTTTTGTATAGTACATATTTGATTGCTGATCCTGGTTTTGGATTAGCACTTTATTATTGTTTTAAGAGTTATATTATTTCTGTTGTATGAACCACCCTCCTCCCCCTATACACGTAAAAGCAGATAATTCCGTAATTCTGTAGTGCTATAAAAATGATTTGAAAGGACCAATGCAGATGGCATAAAAAGGTTTGTTGAAGAAATAATGTGATGATAGCTTGAAGTGATGTGAGCATGGAAAAGTACTCAAGCCTGCTTTTACCCAATCATGTGTTAGTTCTCTCATAATAAATGCAAGGGGAGGTGATTGATCACGCATTGCCAAGTTTCAACTTCTATGCCAATATCCATTCAACACTTCCTTCTAGAGACCCTTTTAGCAATGACAGGGTACTTTTAGAAAGGACCACAAACTGTACAATAACAAAGTAATTTAAGTCATTGACTAAACTGGCCCTAAAGCATTGTATTGTATTTGCCTACAACCAACACAACCCGGAAATATTCATATGAAAAATGTGTCATATGAAAAATGTGGCCACATGAATCCAATCGGGGGACTTCCAAGAACTTATTTCTTCAAACACAGTGCAAAAACGACAGGAGAGTCTACAGAAAACACAATGGGGAACATATTATTTTGTGTCAACATTACACTACAAGACAAAGTGAACTAAGTGCGCTAATCAGTGTTAAATATAAATAGTAAATCCCACTCTTACTAACAGTGCTATATAACGTCCTAAAATGACTGAAAACAAAAAACAAATACAGTAACAAGTTGTTACAATGTGAAAAATATAGTGATAAAAAGTGCCTCAAAGTAACAACTCGAGGTGATAATCCAAATAGTGTTATAGTGTATAAACACAATAAATTTATAGAACACTTAAATTTGCAATGATTGTGTAGTCAGTCTTGAGGTTTCTCGCAGTTGCAGCTCATCGTTGTGAGATTTCTCCACTCCCACCTTGTAATTATACTACTAGAGCAGTTTGTTGAATGGTCCCGTACAGGACTGTACAATGGGTAATGTACAGTAGGCCAGAGACATTGTCCATTAAGGTCAGTGTTTTTATTTTCTGTAGACACCACATTAATGTTTATTTTGACACTATGTTCGAATAAATAAACTTCAATAAAAACTGGTTAAAATGCTGTGGCCAACCCTCTTATTTGATTTGGAAATACAGAAAGAACTCTATGTATACAGTACTGTAGGTAATAATTACTTTTCAAATCAGATGTTGCCACTTCAGCCAATGTCACTAAACCGGAAATTACAATGCGATCGATGCCTGGTATTTATTTATTTATTTATAAAATATTTTACCAGGAAGTAATACATTGAGAGTTACCTCTCGTTTTCAAGTATGTCCTGGGAACAGAGTAAAACAAATAGTACATGGTTTCAAGTACAGTTACATAAATGAACAGGGTTATACATTATATACAAGACATTGCGTGCACAGTTAAAGAAAATATATATTATGAGTGTATGAAACAGTTACAGACCAGGTTAAAATGTGAGACAGCCTTAGATTTGAAAGAACTTAAACTGGTGGTGGATGTGAGAGTCTCTGGTAGGTTGTTCCAGTTTTGGTGTGTTGGTATTGGAGCTGAATCTCGGCCTATGAGTGCATTTTATGGCAATGTTTTTCTTTTTTATAAAGATGAATAACTGCTTTTTTCCACTTTTATTTTTTAACATAACATTACACGTTCACTACACCCTAAATAGGATTGACACATATAAACGAGGCATCTCCATGGTAATCCAGTACTGTACTGTAATACCTGTTCTTGTTATCCGCAGCAAAACTTAATATAGTTACTCTCTTAAGAGACTGTAACACACTAAAGTAAAGTGTCATATCAGACTAGGTTACGATAGAACCCTAGTTATACTTGGTTTTAGAAAAAAAAAGCAATGAATTAGCATGCATATGGTAAATAAACCATGTTGTACATTTAGTGCCCTCCGGTAAAAGCAAATGAACAAATTAAAAGTATAAGTAGCTACAGTACTTCTGTAATACACATGAACAAACTTCAGACATGAAAGTAAGTTTAGGGGAAAGGAATGCTTGACCTGAACATCTTACCAGATTCTAAAGCTGAGATTTACTAAGCTCTGATATTGGACATAGCAGAGTGATCCATTGTAAACCGCCATTGACTTGAATGGTCATGAATGGATGGATCGCCATACGATAACCGGTATCGGAATGTAGTGAATCTCCCCCTAAGCTGTTTAGAAACAGCATCACACATTTATTCAGACATTCTCAAAAATCGACGTCTTTCTCCAATCACAAAGGCATTGTCGTGATGAAAAAAAGGAGTAATAAAAAAACAAAAACAAAAAATAGAGTCTGCAAAAAGCAACATATACTGTAGAATAATGTGGTTCTTGACAAAAATAGAATTTGCAGAAACAATGTAATGTGAAACTTAATTTCCTGTGGTTTCTGGAATAAATTAACCCAGAGATTGTCAGAATTAAGGCAACTGTCCAAAGACAACACTTAAAAAGTTGCTAATTATTTTACATGACATCCACACATCAGTTTTTTTCATTTAGAACATTCATCAGGAGTCACTAATTACTCCCTGAAAATGTACTAACATAAGGACACTCAATCTGCTATCAAAAATATATATTAAATACTTTCACAGTTGTCATCATACCCTTGCATGTGCTTACTCCTCTCTGCAAAGTTTTCTTAACATCTATATAGATATAGCAAACAATATAGGAAGGTTGGAGCACAACTGAATACAGGGTGGAAAAAACAATCTGCAAGAGAGTGTGTGTCCCAAAAAGGTTTAATGGATCAAACCATAAACATACAGTGAGCCCACGGGCCCCCACCAACGCGTTTCGAGCAACGCTCTTTATCAAGGTGCACCTACCGGAGGAGGTATACCAGGAAGACCACCCAGCCGTGAGTAATATTACTCTTACACCTTACACCTTATTGTTCCACAGCGATATATCTGACTGGACACTAGCTAGTGGGAGTTGTTACTTACAATAGTGGAACTCCATCCAGGCCATCGTGTCATAGTGGATATAGGTGTTATATCCAACAGGATTTTGGTTTGGTTTAATGCTCCTGGTACCCCTAGGATCTCTACACATGGAATTATTCTGTTGAAGGACTTTACTGCAGCTTTTGATCTATGTTTCTGAGCACCATACAGCATTTTTTACATTATATAGATATAGCAAGCATGAGCACCAAGCCTTCTATTCTTGTTTTGTTTATGCCCTAATTTCTGAGTATTCTGCATGATGCATAATTGCCACCAATGCCATCATGAGATTTGTGTGCAGTCTTTATTTCCAAACAGCCATCCCAGTACGTTCTTGCCTGTGTTATGCTATGGAAAACGAGACGAGGCTAACATCTCATTGATGAGGTACACAATAAAGGTTTATGTTACGGGACTTTAGTGATTGCTTCTCATATGTCAGCATGCAGAAATATAAATAAATACATAAACTTTCCCGAGCAGCTGCAGCATATTAGTGTTCACTATCTAAACTAAACCAAAAGTATTTTTGATGACAGATCTGTATATTATTTTTCTAATACTTTCAACTCACACTTCAGTCAGTCAAATACATGTAATAACCAAAGCTAATCAAACTCTCTCTTGCTCAGATAAGTTTTCAACAGTACACAAGTGCCGTAAAAAGCTAACATATGTGCACCAGATTTTCCCACTGGAATAAGTTAACATAAAGCCCACTTTAAGTTGAGACTCTTATGAGGTCATATTCTTTTTATAATAATATGCAGGGCTTATTTTGTTTTGCTTTCCATACATAGATTTCAGACCATCAAAATAACGGTTTACGCTATGTTCTTTGCCAAAGGGTGGGGAACAGCAGAGGAAGAAATAAATTCCTATAAAAACAGTAGGAAAACATTTTGGAAGCCGTTCTTTTCTTCCACTGCGCTTCTGACTTACACAACCTCCACACACACTCAGACTGCACTATAGCATGTCATGATAACAGTGTTTCTCAAGCTTTGTGATGTCTCAAGTAAAAGTGCATCAGATTAACACAGTGATTTTCAACCAGGGTTCCGTGGGCATCTCTCAAAGGTTCCGAGGCCAATAGGCGGGGGGGCAGCTATTCCACGGTCAACTCTTCACGGATTCGTATCTGCCTGGTGATGGTCGCACACCACCACTGATCCAGCCATTTTCGGCTGTGTACGAGCAGGGACGGGAGGGTCCCAGCAGCGCAAATCCTTGCCCTCAATTCCAATTCGGAGGGACGGTCGGGACCTAAGAGCAGAGTTTCCAATACCAACGAGGACCCAATGGGCTCCAGCTGTCTGCAGACCAGGAGGAGGGGAGACTGAGACTGTCAGATGCTGGAAAACTAAATATTCAGATGTGCATTTGAACGAGGTGTTTTTGAGTGCAATATATACATTTTTACACCAGTCTGTTTAATAAAACTTTATTATGCCACTAGCTGATATACCCGGCGTTGCCCGGCATTGAATTTTCCCACTCCCCCCCTCTCTCCGCTCCCCCTCCCTCTCTTTTTTTCTTCGCTCCCCCTCTCTCCCCCCATTGGCCTCTCTCCCCCCCCTTCCCCTTTCTCCCCCGTTAACAGCAATCGGGGCCCCCCTGCACATGAATGTGGACCCCGTGTTAATAGCTGGGTTCCCCCCTTCCCCCCGTTCACAGCTCCGGCTCTTCCCCCCTTCACACCTCCGTTCCCCCCCCTCTCACATGTCCAATTCCCCCCCCCCTTGAGAGCTCAGTGGGTGGGTGAGTGACTGGGTGGGTTGACTGAGGGACTGAGTGAGTGGGTGGGTGACTGAGTGAGTGTGTGGGTGACTGAGTGACTGGGTGGGTGGGTGACCTTGACTGAGTGACTGGGTGGGTGGGTGACTGAGTGACTGGGTGGGTGACTGAGTGACTCGGTGGGTGGGTGACTGAGTGACTGGGTGACTGATTCACTTTGGTGACTGAGTGACTGGGTGGGTGGGTGAGTGACTGGGTTTGGTGAGTGACTGGGTGGGTGAGTGACTGGGTGGGTGAGTGACTGACTGGGTGGGTGGGTGAGTGACTGACTTTAGTGACTGACTTGACTGGGTGGGTGAGTGACTGGGTGGGTGAGTGACTGGGTGGGTGAGTGACTGGGTGGGTGAGTGACTGAGTGGGTGGGTGAGTGACTGGGTGGGTGGGTGAGTGACTTGAGTGACTGGGTGGGTGAGTGACTTGAGTGACTGGGTGGGTGGGTGAGTGACTTTGAGTGACTTGAGTGACTGGGTGGGTGGGTGGGTGAGTGACTTGAGTGACTGGGTGGGTGGGTGGGTGAGTGACTTGAGTGACTGGGTGGGTGAGTGACTTGAGTGACTGGGTGGGTGGGTGAGTGACTTGAGTGACTGGGTGGGTGGGTGGGTGAGTGACTTGAGTGACTTGGGTGAGTGACTTGAGTGACTGGGTGGGTGGGTGGGTGAGTGACTTGAGTGACTGGGTGGGTGAGTGACTTGAGTGACTGGGTGGGTGGGTGAGTGACTTGAGTGATTGGGTGGGTGGGTGAGTGACTTGAGTGACTGGGTGGGTGGGTGAGTGACTTGAGTGACTTTGAGTGACTTGAGTGACTGGGTGGGTGGGTGAGTGACTTGAGTGACTGGGTGGGTGGGTGAGTGACTTGAGTGACTGGGTGGGTGGGTGGGTGGGTGGGTGAGTGACATGAGTGACTTGAGTGACTTGAGTGACTGGGTGGGTGAGTGACTTGAGTGACTGGGTGGGTGGGCGGGTGAGTGACTTTGAGTGACTGGGTGGGTGAGTGACTTGAGTGACTGGGTGGGTGGGTGAGTGACTTGAGTGACTGGGTGGGTGAGTGACTTGAGTGACTGGGTGGGTGGGTGAGTGACTTGAGTGACTGGGTGGGTGGGTGGGTGAGTGACTGGGTGGGTGAGTGACTGAGTGACCGACTGACTGACTGACTGGGTGGGTGGGTGAGTGACTGGGTGGGTGAGTGACTGGGTGGGTGGGTGAGTGACTGGGTGGGTGAGTGACTGGGTGGGTGAGTGAGTGGGTAGGTGGGTGAGTGAGTGGGTGGGTGAGTGACTGGGTGGGTGAGTGACTGGGTGGGTGAGTGACTGGGTGGGTGAGTGACTGGGTTGAGTGACTGGGTGGGTGGGTGACTTGAGTGACTGGGTGGGTTGGTGGGTTTGGGTGAGTGACTTGGGTGAGTGACTTGAGTGACTGGGTGGGTGGATGGGTGAGTGACTTGAGTGACTGGGTGGGTGAGTGACTTGAGTGACTGGGTGGGTGGGTGAGTGACTTGAGTGATTGGGTGGGTGGGTGAGTGACTTGAGTGACTGGGTGGGTGGGTGAGTGACTTGAGTGACTGGGTGGGTGAGTGACTTGAGTGACTGGGTGGGTGGGTGGGTGAGTGAATTGAGTGACTGGGTGGGTGGGTGGGTGAGTGACTTGAGTGACTGGGTGGGTGGGTGAGTGACTTGAGTGACTGGGTGGGTGGGTGAGTGACTTGAGTGACTGGGTGGGTGGGTGAGTGACTTGAGTGACTGGGTGGGTGGGCGGGTGAGTGAGTTTGAGTGACTGGGTGGGTGGGTGAGTGACTTGAGTGACTTGAGTGACTGGGTGGGTGAGTGACTTGAGTGACTGGGTGGGTGGGTGAGTGACTTGAGTGACTGGGTGGGTGGGTGGGTGGGTGAGTGACTGGGTGGGTGAGTGACTGAGTGACCGACTGACTGACTGACTGGGTGGGTGGTTGAGTGACTGGGTGGGTGAGTGACTGGGTGGGTGGGTGAGTGACTGGGTGAGTGACTGGGTGGGTGAGTGAGTGGGTGGGTGAGTGGGTGGGTGGGTGAGTGAGTGGGTGGGTGAGTGACTGGGTGGGTGACTGGGTGGGTGAGTGAGTGACTGGGTGGGTGAGTGAGTGACTGGGTTGAGTGACTGGGTGGGTGAGTGACTTGACTTGAGTGACTGGGTGGGTTGGTGGGTTTGGGTGAGTGAGTGGGTGGGTGGGTTTGAGTGACTTGACTGACTGGGTGGGTGGTTGGGTGACTGGGTGGTTGGGTGGGTGGGTGACTGAGTCACTGGGTGGGTGACTGAGTGACTTGACTGAGTGAGTGACTGGGTGGGTGAGTGAGTGGGTGGGTGACTGAGTGGGTGAGTGGATGGGTGAGTGGGTGCGTGGGTGAGTGGGTGGGTGGGTGAGTGGGTGGGTGAGTGGGTGGGTGAGTGGGTGGGTGAGTGGGTGTGTTATCTTTCCCCCCTGCATCTCTTCTCTCCCCCCCCTGCATGCCTCCCCCCCCTTCATGCTATCCCCGGAGGCAGCAGGTGTGAGGCGCGGTGAGGCGGTGGCAGCGGCAGCTGTAGGGAGCGGGAAGGACAGCAGCGCGGGGCCGGTGAGGCGCGGTGAGGCGGTGGCAGCCGCAGCTGTAGGGAGCGGGAAGGACAGCAGCGCGGGGCCTGTGAGGCGCGGTGAGGCGGTGGCAGCTGCAGCTGTAGGGAGGGGGAAGGACAGCACCGCGGGGCCTGTGAGGCGCGGTGAGGCGGCCGTGGCAGCGGCAGCTGTAGGGAGCGGGAAGGACAGCAGCGCGGGGCCGGTGAGGCGCGGTGAGGCGGTGGCAGCCGCAGCTGTAGGGAGCGGGAAGGACAGCAGCGCGGGGCCTGTGAGGCGCGGTGAGGCGGTGGCAGCTGCAGCTGTAGGGAGGGGGAAGGACAGCACCGCGGGGCCTGTGAGGCGCGGTGAGGCGGCCGTGGCAGCCGCAGCTGTAGGGAGGGGGAAGGACAGCACCGCGGGGCCTGTGAGGCACGGTGAGGCGGCCGTGGCAGCCGCAGCTGTTGGGAGGGGGTAAGACGGCGGCGTGGGGGCTGTGAGGCAGGCGTGGCAACCGCAGTACCCGTCCGCCTGCTCGATCACTCACCCGTCCGGCCGCTCCCACGTGCATGTGAGGCGGGAGGCAGCGTGTTGTGGCCGCTCCCCGCTCCCACGCTGTGTCCCGGGCGCTCTTGACTGTAGCGGCGCCGGTGTGTGAGCTTAGGTGTGTGTGTGTGTGTGTGTGTGTGTGTGTGTGTGTGTGTGTGTGTGTGTGTGTGTGTGTGTGTGTGTGTGTGTGTGTGTGTGTGTGTGTGTGTGTGTGTGTGTGTGGCCCGTCACTCCGCCTCAGGCCAATGAGAGGTGTGCGGGGCGGGCGGCCCAAGGGACCAATGAGATTTCCCCTAGGGACACCGGACATCCAGGCAGGCATACAGTGCTTTCACTAATATAGTATAAGATGGAATTGCTTCTTCTATTTTTGTTAAGATCTATCAACATCTGGGGCATCTAAGGAAAATATATCTGCCCAGTGAGAGTTATCAACACAAGATTATGTACCTCAGTTTGGGAAGCACAGTAGGGTAACCTTGCCCATTTTCTACGGAAACCTTGCCCATTTGCCTATCACCTAATTATCATTAGATGTAAGTGTCCTTGCACGCCTGATTAGACGCCACTGTGTTTTTTGCTCAGTAATACTGTTGTTTTTCTCTGTTTTTCTATTTTTTCTTCCATGTAATGATGTGCTGAGTCTACGCGTCGGAGGACATCTACTTTTTCTTCTACCTACGTTTGGAGGGACATGGAAACTCCTTCTTTTGGACTCTGGCAGATGGACTTAAGTATAATACAATCTGGACTATAGTGTCTTTTCACAGGACTTTCTGTTCATTTAATTTGTGAACGTTATGTATAGTATGCACTGTTAGAGGAGCACATACTTCACCTTAGTGATCACACGTCAAGTTCACAACTGATACACTTATATACACTAAATCACTGTAGTGGTTAGCGCTACATTTTTTCTTTTCACTTTGACAGTATCACTTCAATTGACATAATCAGACTACAAAGGCTGTTGTAAAAATGTGTTTTGGGAAGATCACCCCCCAAAAAACATCAAAAACCTTGTGTGCAGTTATTCAAAATAAACATTGATAAGTGTTGCAAAAGATGATATGCAAGTTCACATGAAGAGATACATCTTGGATCCCACTATGTAAGATATATATCTTGATCGTAGTTCTTTGTATCAGTAAAATGTCTTAAATATCAGATATGGCAATTGGAGGCAGAGGTACGATCCCGTAGGTAAACACCTGATGAATTCATAATCTCTATTGTTCACAATCTGAGATATTACATTTAATAAAGAATCATGACCCCATCTCCATAATTTAAAAAACTTGAAAAAGCACAGTTGAAAAGGAGACTATAGAGGTACTTACGGGATCCCTTTTGGTGTGAAAGTGGCATGCTTCTGCCGACAGGACGACAAATGGATAAGAAAGCGGAATGGCGGTTCCCAGCCGATTATAATTACCCAGGGTTGGAGCTCATAGCACTGAAAAATGTATTGTCACATATGCAACAGGATAAAAAAAATACACTAACGCCCGAATGGCGCTTTGTCTAAGAGTGGAGGACTCCCAAAGTCTTCCGTCCTTTTAATAGTACTTCCGCACCTGAGACCTCTGCCACCCCACAAACAACCCACCCGTGTACAGGTGAATGTAAAAGACACCAAGATCGCATGACGTGAGAGCACAGGTGCTGTACTGCAGCAAAAGCTGTTGCTGTTGTAACAAGGTAAACTAAATCTGCACAAGGTCAATAGGACACCACATGTGATTCATCTGTTGGATCTCTGATTTTTTTTTTGTTGATATTCCTAGGTCCAAGTCCGTCGCCAATGGATTATACCCTACAACAGTGTTTTTCAACCAGGGTTCCTAGGAACCCTTTGGTTCCCCGGGCATCCGTAAAGGGTTCCCTTCAATTTCCAGGTCATTTAAAATTGTACCAATAAGAGTTTACAATGCATCTGATCTCAGACACTATTAGAGAGGGCCAGGGCTCATTACAATGCATCTGATCTCTGGCGCACTATAAAAGAGGGTTGTGATTTCTTCCAATAAATCTGATCTCTGACGCACTATTAGAGAGGGTTGGGGTTCCTTACAATGCATTTGATATCAGACGCGCTATTAGAGGGTTGGGGTTCCTTAGAATTTCACAATATAATTATAGGGTTCCTCAATCAAAAAAAGGTTGGAAACCGCTGCCCTACAAGATAGAGAAGGGGAAAAGGCGGCAATAGGCGCCCCAGAATTGAACATCAGACAGACCAAATCATACAAGACACGAAAGAGTGTTATTTCTTCAATTCTTCAGTGTTAAAATGTTTATGAATTTAAGGTATTATAAAAAAAAGGGTTTTTCTTTGTGCCATTTATCAAGGGTTCTTTATTCCAGGCGGAAGTTAACTTATTTCAATGTTTTCGTAGAGTGAAATAAAAAATTGCCTTTTAGAATCCAAAAGACAAAAATACCCAATGCTACAGCCAATCTGACAAAATATATAGGTAAATACTTCAATGTTAGTATCCTCATGAGTAAGGGACATTTAGTTAAACCCTTTGGCCAAAGCGTTATAAGCAGTCCTCGACAAATGTGGTCGCCCAGGGCGACCGCATTTTAGCCGCTGCCGAGGTGCTGCGGCGGCCATTGCAGCTTCTAGGGGCTTTATTTTCCTCCTTCTCCAACTGCAATGGGCGTGAGGCGCCAAATGAAGCCATGTTGCCATGCCAACATGACGCTTGTGACGTCACGATGTCACGCAGCGTCAATGAGATGAGGAGGCAGCCTCTTCTGACACAGGAGCCTCTTCTGACACTAGGGGGAGCTGAAGTGATTTCTGAGCCCAGCGTTGGCCCTCCCTCCTGCCATTCCACCCTCTCGCCGTTCTGCCCTCCCCCCATTCCTCCCTCCTGCCGTTCCGCCCTCCCTCCCTGCCATTCCGCCCTCCCGCCGTTCCGCCATCCCACGAGGTCACCGTCACGCCCGGCCGTCCGACTTCCCTCCCGGCCATCTGGATTCCCGCCTGGCTTCCTGACTTCCTGGTCGGCCGCATGTGCAGGACAAGCAAGCTGCCTGGACAAACTCTGCTGCACAGGTGGGCCCCTTCCCTTCCTATGAATACACCCACCCACAGTCAGTCAGGCACCCACCCACCCACAGTCAGTCAGTCACCCACCCTCTCTGTCACCCACTCTCTCTGTCTCACACACTCTCTTTCTCTCTCTGTCTCACACCCTCTCACACTCTCTGTCTCACACTCTCTCTGTCTCACACTCTCTGTCTCACACTCTCTCTCTGTCTCACACTCTCTCTCTGTATCATACTCTCTCTCTGTCTCACACGCTCTATCTCTGTCTCACACTCTCTCTCTGTCTGTTTCACACTCTCTCTCTCTGTCTCACACTTTCTCTCTCTGTCTCACTCTCTCTCTCTCTCTCACTCTCTCTCTCTCTGTCTCTCTCTCTCTCTCTGTCTCACACTCTCTCTGTCTCACACTCTCTCTGTCTCACACTCTGTCTCTCTCTCACACACTCTGTCACACACACACACACACACACACACACACACACACACACACACACACACACACACACACACACACACACACACACACACACACACACCCCCCAAAAAACATCAAAAACCTTGTGTGCAGTTATTCAAAATAAACATTGATAAGTGTTGCAAAAGATGATATGCAAGTTCACATGAAGAGATACATCTTGGATCCCACTATGTAAGATATATATCTTGATCGTAGTTCTTTGTATCAGTAAAATGTCTTAAATATCAGATATGGCAATTGGAGGCAGAGGTACGATCCCGTAGGTAAACACCTGATGAATTCATAATCTCTATTGTTCACAATCTGAGATATTACATTTAATAAAGAATCATGACCCCATCTCCATAATTTAAAAAACTTGAAAAAGCACAGTTGAAAAGGAGACTATAGAGGTACTTACGGGATCCCTTTTGGTGTGAAAGTGGCATGCTTCTGCCGACAGGACGACAAATGGATAAGAAAGCGGAATGGCGGTTCCCAGCCGATTATAATTACCCAGGGTTGGAGCTCATAGCACTGAAAAATGTATTGTCACATATGCAACAGGATAAAAAAAATACACTAACGCCCGAATGGCGCTTTGTCTAAGAGTGGAGGACTCCCAAAGTCTTCCGTCCTTTTAATAGTACTTCCGCACCTGAGACCTCTGCCACCCCACAAACAACCCACCCGTGTACAGGTGAATGTAAAAGACACCAAGATCGCATGACGTGAGAGCACAGGTGCTGTACTGCAGCAAAAGCTGTTGCTGTTGTAACAAGGTAAACTAAATCTGCACAAGGTCAATAGGACACCACATGTGATTCATCTGTTGGATCTCTGATTTTTTTTTTGTTGATATTCCTAGGTCCAAGTCCGTCGCCAATGGATTATACCCTACAACAGTGTTTTTCAACCAGGGTTCCTAGGAACCCTTTGGTTCCCCGGGCATCCGTAAAGGGTTCCCTTCAATTTCCAGGTCATTTAAAATTGTACCAATAAGAGTTTACAATGCATCTGATCTCAGACACTATTAGAGAGGGCCAGGGCTCATTACAATGCATCTGATCTCTGGCGCACTATAAAAGAGGGTTGTGATTTCTTCCAATAAATCTGATCTCTGACGCACTATTAGAGAGGGTTGGGGTTCCTTACAATGCATTTGATATCAGACGCGCTATTAGAGGGTTGGGGTTCCTTAGAATTTCACAATATAATTATAGGGTTCCTCAATCAAAAAAAGGTTGGAAACCGCTGCCCTACAAGATAGAGAAGGGGAAAAGGCGGCAATAGGCGCCCCAGAATTGAACATCAGACAGACCAAATCATACAAGACACGAAAGAGTGTTATTTCTTCAATTCTTCAGTGTTAAAATGTTTATGAATTTAAGGTATTATAAAAAAAAGGGTTTTTCTTTGTGCCATTTATCAAGGGTTCTTTATTCCAGGCGGAAGTTAACTTATTTCAATGTTTTCGTAGAGTGAAATAAAAAATTGCCTTTTAGAATCCAAAAGACAAAAATACCCAATGCTACAGCCAATCTGACAAAATATATAGGTAAATACTTCAATGTTAGTATCCTCATGAGTAAGGGACATTTAGTTAAACCCTTTGGCCAAAGCGTTATAAGCAGTCCTCGACAAATGTGGTCGCCCAGGGCGACCGCATTTTAGCCGCTGCCGAGGTGCTGCGGCGGCCATTGCAGCTTCTAGGGGCTTTATTTTCCTCCTTCTCCAACTGCAATGGGCGTGAGGCGCCAAATGAAGCCATGTTGCCATGCCAACATGACGCTTGAGACGTCACGATGTCACGCAGCGTCAATGAGATGAGGAGGCAGCCTCTTCTGACACAGGAGCCTCTTCTGACACTAGGGGGAGCTGAAGTGATTTCTGAGCCCAGCGTTGGCCCTCCCTCCTGCCATTCCACCCTCTCGCCGTTCTGCCCTCCCCCCATTCCTCCCTCCTGCCGTTCTGCCCTCCCTCCCTGCCATTCCGCCCTCCCGCCGTTCCGCCATCCCACGAGGTCACCGTCACGCCCGGCCGTCCGACTTCCCTCCCGGCCATCTGGATTCCCGCCTGGCTTCCTGACTTCCTGGTCGGCCGCATGTGCAGGACAAGCAAGCTGCCTGGACAAACTCTGCTGCACAGGTGGGCCCCTTCTCTTCCTATGAATACACCCACCCACAGTCAGTCAGGCACCCACCCACCCACAGTCAGTCAGTCACCCACCCTCTCTGTCACCCACTCTCTCTGTCTCACACACTCTCTTTCTCTCTCTGTCTCACACCCTCTCACACTCTCTGTCTCACACTCTCTCTGTCTCACACTCTCTGTCTCACACTCTCTCTCTGTCTCACACTCTCTCTCTGTATCATACTCTCTCTCTGTCTCACACGCTCTATCTCTGTCTCACACTCTCTCTCTGTCTGTTTCACACTCTCTCTCTCTGTCTCACACTTTCTCTCTCTGTCTCACTCTCTCTCTCTCTCTCACTCTCTCTCTCTCTGTCTCTCTCTCTCTCTCTGTCTCACACTCTCTCTGTCTCACACTCTCTCTGTCTCACACTCTGTCTCTCTCTCACACACTCTGTCACACACACACACACACACACACACACACACACACACACACACACACACACACACACACACTCTCTCTCTCTCTCTCTCTCTCTCTCTCTTTCTCACACTCTGGATCTGGATATCTTATTTACCCTATATCTTAGCTGCCCTATACCTACAACGAAATAACCTATACTGCTTTCTTCCAGATCTGACTCTCAAGCTTCACACGGGAGACATCAGAATCCCCCCTAACCCAGAAGACAGGTAGGGAACACCTCTCCTCCAATATATCACATTGCAGGAATTAGGGTACCTGGACATTGAGGGACTGCGGATCAGTTAAGATCCCAGGCGCGATTGCTGCTTTAGGCTGCATCCCCGCTGGCGCTGACCGCGCTCATGCTTGACAGCGGTGATGTCACCAACACTCAAAGCATGAGCGCAGGGTGTCCTGCCTAAATTTGCAAGCGGGAACGGGGGCATGGTTCGGGGCTATGTGTGTTTGCGTGTGTGAGTGTGTGGCTGTGTGTGTGGCTGTGTGCTATGTGCACTTACCTCTGCTGAGCGAGCTTCAAAGTCAAATTTTGTTGTCTCCCCAAGCGGCAAGCGTACGTGTACGATCGCGCGCTGCGGGGACGTCCGAATTTAAATTGCAACAAGCAATCTCGGCAAGCACCGCGTGCTCAGCGCCAGCGGGGACGCAGCCTTAGAAATTGTGAAGCGGTGACCCAGGCACTGGATAAGGGGTTCAGGAAACTAGTCATTCAGGCCTGGCTTTTTTTTCTAGATTAGTGAGGTCATTCCGACATATACACACACACACACACGTAACTATGTAACAAGGACTAATTGTAGTAAAGTATAAATGTAATACAATAAATAAACCGTTATGTCAAAAATGAATGTTGTTATTAGTTCTTACTAGGAATTTATTCCATTTCTTTTTTAAAAAGCGGGGGCAGGACTAGCTGGCGAGGAGATTTTTTGTTTCGGCGAGTAGATTTTTGGGTGATTTGTCAAGCACTGGTTATAAGTTGCAGTCACTTCACGGCTTAACCTGTATGCAGGTCCAAACACTACCTGTGAAAATTCTCATTTACCTCTGCAGTGGAATCCCACACAGGAAAGAGAAATGAATGCCTAGACTTCACAGAGAGAACGATCGAACTTCTCCTTTACTTAATGTTGAGCATGATAATGTTACAGGTATTGGTGATATTGGTGTGAATGTGCAACAAATGTTGCTCCCTAGGGGTAAGTTTATCCCACCAGTCTTTAATAACACTGTGGATACTTTTGAGAATTTAGTCAAGAGTGACCTTAAAACAAAAATGTGTGCCGAGCACGCGCATTTTAATTGAAACTTCTTTGTCTTTTGTCACTGTTTTGTCACAGAAATTGTATTTGTGATGGTAATTTTTTTAATTAAAATCAAAACACAATTTCAGTGCCAAAACGCAAAGAAGTTTGACTTAGAACGCGCGTGCTCAGCACACATCCTGTTTTAGCTATTTGCACTTCTATATTTAGACTAACTGTGAATTCCGCGTGAGTGTGTGCACGCACGTGTGTGTGTGTGTGTGTGTGTGTGTTGCGCTTTGTTTTTAAAAGTTTTTATTTTCCATGCATTTGAAAAAGTTTTCTTCAGGTCAGAGGACCCTGCAGCACAATGTATAATAGCACATACCAGTAGCACATGCCAGCAGCAGTGTGTGTGTGTGTGTGTCTGTTTCTGTGTGTGTGTCTGTGTCTCTGTGTGTGCGTGTGTGTCTGTGTCTCTGTGTGTGCGTTTGTGTCTCTGTGTGTGTGTCTGTCTCTGTGTGTGCGTGTGTATGTCTGTGTCCCTCTGTGTGTGTCCCTCTGTGTGGGGGGGAGGGGAGAATCTCATGCAGGCTCTCTCAGCAGTGGTCTAAAGATACCGGTGATGAGTCTGCGAGGGGGGGAGGGGGCCTGGCAGCAACATCCGGAGCGGGGACAGACGTGTGTGTGATACTTCAGATGCCCCACCCCCCACCCCGACGGAGGTCCCAGCCGAAGGAGGAGGTGATGGTCGTGCAGCATCAGCAGTGTGAGCGGGGTGTTCTGCAGCTCACTGGGGGAGGGGGGGGGTTCGGTAGGATGCGGTGGTGTGTGTGTGTCGCTGCCTTCCTCGCCTCTGGTGACTCCTGCTGGCAGCTGGCAACACTGACGGCCTCATATGCCAGCAGTGACGTCACTTCCGTCACCACTGATTTCCATCTCAAGTAAACACATGAACGTCGCTGAAGAAGTTTCACTTCAAAAATATGACTGGTCTACATGTATTGGGAATTCCAATTTCAACTTTAATAATAGGCAGATTTTGAAAAAACTTAATAAGGAGAAGGCTATTATTTTTAAACCTGCAGAGCAAGGTAGTGCCCTTGGCATCATGGATTACAGCAAATACAATGCAGAGATGTTGAGCCAATTATCTAATAGTAATAATTATATTGCCCTATTAAGTGATCCAACTGTCAAGATTAAAGGTGAGGTTGATAGATTGATTTAGAAAGCATACAGTGATGATTTCATTAATGACAAATTAAGATTGTTTCTCATAACTAAATTTCCTGTACGACCAGTACTGTATGCAATTCCAAAGACCCATAACGATCCCATTAATCCTCAGTATAGACCGATAGTGGCTGGAACAAATTCTGGTTTCAGCAACTGGCGGTCTACCGTGATGTGAGTTTGAGACCGTATGTTGAGCAGACTGAACAGATACCACTCATTTTTATATAATAAAATAAAATCATCATCCTCTGGATCAATAAGTAAGTATAGGATCAAGTATCTGTTGTCTAAATTTAGCATAGGTTGAACTTGATGGACCTGCGTCTTTTTTCAACCTCATCTACTATGTAACTATGTAACTATCATGCATAAATAAAAAAACAATAAAAAGCAGAATTAATTTAGCATTATTTAAAAAAAGGTGTCAATTCAATATGGTCATATTTGGAACGTGTATATCCAATATTGTTTTCTTTTAAATAGGCAGAGATCTCTATTGCTCAATCTTTTATCAAATGGTATTGATTCACTACCCATACCTTTTCATTTACTAGATTCACCGTGATGAACAGATTGAAAGTGACTAAGCAAATGTGTGAGGTTTATTCTTCTTAATGAGTTTAGGAATATTGTTAATACTTCTCAAATGTTCCAAAATATGCAGTTTTAGACTTCTCTTGGTTCTCACACTGTACTGCAGTCCACATTCGCACTGTATCATATTTACAACGAAATCTATTACTGGGTAGTCTTATCTGTGCAGCGGAAATCCAGTGGAGTATAATACTCAGTCCAGACCAAGCATGAGCAAAGTCCAGATTGAGTTCGCAGATAGAAAGTGTGAAGTTCCCACTCACGCTCACCCACGATGAAATTCAAATAAAGAAGACACACTTGACGTACAAAGCTCTATACACTAGCACTCCCCATGAAGGAGGCCTGCAAACAATTAGATATTTCTAGTGTTCAGATGTCGCTCTACCACTAACTTAAATTAACTTTATATTGAGATCAATTGAATTTATATTACAGCACAATTATTTTTTATTTTATTCAAATTAGTCTACTCATGTTGACGGTGTACAACAAAACTCCTGCAAACGAGCAGCAAGGGGAAAAGTCTTCTTTATTTGAATTTCATCGTGGGAGAGCGTGAGCGCGGTCTTCACACTTTCTATCGGCGAACTCTATCTGGACTATGCTTGTGCTTGGTCTGGACTGAGAATTATACTCCATTGGATTTCCACTGCACATATATTCTCATATATTACTGTATTACATTATTGGCCATATTCACTAGGCATTGCTGACCTGTAAGGTATCTTAAGGCCCACTCAAATGAAACTTATCACCGCTGAGTAAATATAGCCCAAAATCATATTATAAATCAACAAATAAAAAGTAGAGAAGTGCATGCTCCATAGCATAAATCAATTCAATAAAAGATCATTCAGAAGGTTAACAAGAGATGCACTCACAAACATGTAATAAAAGATTGCCTTGAAATAATTACATTTCTAGTACTACCGGTCAACGTAGTTCTGATTAGCCTGTTATCTTTCCCAGTGATGCATACAGGGGGTTGCTGGGGCTTACTAAGTAAGGTCACCTGTGGCCTAGCTTTTGAGGCAGTGGCAGGAAAGGCTCTGATTTGAGGCTTTTTGGTGAGTTTCACTAGGAAAGGTGTATTAAATTTAACATTAAAAACAAAATGTTATGGTTGCTGTCAGAGCATACAAGGGGCTTTGCCAGAGATCCAATAAATCGACTGGGTCGTTGCAATTTTGGGGGGTGGTTTAGGTAGTAGTGCAGGAACTTGGCTCTGAGGTTGTTCTCTGCTGCTGCCTGCTTTGCTACAGTATGGTTACTTAGTTATCTGGTTTAATGGTTTTCTTCGTGGGCTGGAGGTATAGCATGTTTTTTTTATAACTGGTAATAAAATGCTGTGGTCTTTTCCACCAAACAATGTGACCTCTAGTTTAATGGGTTAAAAAGGGTTGGGGTGATTGTTACTAAGGTATGGAAGGGTGTGAGTCTGGGGGTCAATACACAACATTATTTATATTTATGTACATGCTGAAGGCCCTATATAAAGATGCTATATGATTTTTTATTTCAAAATGCTCACATTAGAATAATGCTAACTTTTTTTTTACACTGCATGCATTGAAGAGAAAGTTATTTTCACACCCATGAAAACAGGCAAACAGCATTGGAATTTCCTGTACCACAAGATATCTTCTGTACAAAAACTTTCTTCAGAAACGAAGTCCTTCATGGAATACCTAACAGCCCACCTTTTCCTCATACACTACATAGAAACGTAAAATGCAATGATATGTTCTGTGGAGGCCTATACTGCTAGTTGCTAAGGAATAACTTTAAGTGCATTGTGGTTAGATGGTTTCCACTGCCTAATTTTTCCCTCATTCCCAGAAAGTTATAATAAACTTGTTAAAGCTCAGAAAGAAGAACACCAAAGATGGTTGAAGAAAAAAACTCTTTGCATGAAAACTGTGTTTATAGTACAAAGCAGGGTACAGGCTCAGCAACACAGAATTGTAGCTCTACATCAGCTTAGCTTTAACTTGTAGAAGCTGGGATGAATCAGGGTTGGAAAAGAATATCTTAATGCTTAGCATGAAATCATAGCTACAGTATGCTTCCAGCTTCTAGGAATGTAACAGCAAATACTACTTCTGCTTCATAAGTTATAGGCAACCTTCCATATAAGGCGAAAAATGTGTAAAACTGCCTATAAAACATTGTTTAAAAATCTCTTCTTGTTGGCAGTACAGAATATAAATGTTGATATAAACCAACTTTTCAGGGTGCACATAAACTACATACGTATGTATGGGTGACACCTATACATATTTCTAGAAGGTGACCAGTATCTTCCTGATTTGACCCCTTCAATGCTAGAGCGTGGCACAAGCATTCGAACATACAAATGTTTAACAACTTCTTAACAACTGGTTCACATTATGAAACAACTTTTTTTTTGGGCGGGGGGGCGGGATTCTTGCTATTTTTTTTTTAAGATTTGATCTTAGTGGGAGAGATTATTATGTACTTTAGAATTCCCGAGACACAATCATTCTCACTCAGAAATTAGAACACTGAAGGAACAATGTGGGCGACCGAAGAAAGGAAAACATCATGGTGACAAAAATCTTAAATGAATTTTATTTGTTATATGTTTCTTTCTCAGCCCCTTCTGCACCATTACTTTAAAAAAAAGCGATGTCAAAATGTTTATTGCCAACTACTGTCAACTATTCTCTCTCTCGCCATGGAAGATAGTAGGCATGCACTTACACAAATATGGTCCTATGGACCTAGTGCCAGGTAAGTATTTGAAAACCGACCTGCACCATTCAAAATATAAGTTATTTATATTATTGAAACATCGATCCATGTTTTTACTATAATATAAATCGGTTATAGTTTGAATTGTGCTGACCTTATTTAGAAAAAAAAAATATATATAAAAAAATATAAATACAGTATATATCATACGTTACCACGAAGGTAAGAAGGCAACAGCACTCAATAAGTATCAGAAGATGATTTTTAGTATAAAAGATTCTTGCACATTGAACCAACCTTCCTCAGTATCTTTTATACTAAAATCATCTTCTGATACTTACGTGTGTGTGTGTGTGTGTGTGTGTGTGCGTGTGCGTGTGTGTGTGTGTGTGTGTGTAGAGAGAAAGAGAGAGAGAGAGAGAGAGAGAGAGAGATAGAGAATAGACCACATTTTCCTTCTTTTTTTTAAAACAAAAGGTTGTGACAAAATATTAATGAATCTCTGTTTTTAGGTTTTTTTTTGTAAAACACTTTATTCTTTGCAATGTTGATGTTATTTCATTCAACATCGTACACAAACATATTTCCGAGTACAATGGAAAATGAAAATACTAGTTTCTGGTTCATCATTTGATAGGTAAACCTCCTGTTCACACTCCATCTGGAACTGCAAATGGATAAACAGACGAGGGGGAAGGGTGTCAGGAGACATAATGGTATCACCAAAGGGTATCCTATAGTTATGAGTTTTGCAAAGGCTGCTGGTGATCATTAGTGTGATGGCACCTCACCAGCAGGACACCATCACATGGCCACACCTCTGCTGACCTTTGTCTTTCATTGCTTTTTTGGTTATTTAGGGGTCATCAAAAATGACACAGAGAGGAGACCAAATATCCATTCTTTGATCTACTGAAAGACTTTGGTGGAAAAGCTGGCTCCTCCCGGAAGCAAAACAAAACGCAGGCCTGTCATGACTTACGCCTCATCAGAAGTCCATCTCATTAACTTCAATGCGGTCTCACTACATTAAATCACAGATGTTAGAGTGTCTTTGTTCAGGACCCCCAATCACCCCCTCAAATCTCACTTGGATCTTGGCAGATATGAAAATTAACATGCTGCACTTGCTAACACAAAAAAATATGTTTCCTAGACTACATATATTGCTGACAATGCAGTGAGTAACGGCCACAGTAATGTCACTTTTAACTTCCACTGTGAAGCCTTAGTCTGATTATTTGTACATGCCCCATGTTATAATTATTACATATTCATTGCCGGTTATGGCCCTTTTTAATGCACCACCCTCATATGTGCAGGTAAATATACACTTTGGAGGTCTCAAAAGTCGCTTCCTTGTACGTAAGTATGAAGTGCGCAATGTATATTATTACTATATATATATTTTTAAATATATAGATATATAATGGAAATTTAACTAAGTATGTATATATATTTATAAAATAAACCTTTAAATTATACTCTTTTTTTAGGATGCTTGTGATTTTAGATTACTTGAATGAATATATATATATATATACAGCTAAACCCCGTTATAACGCGCCTCGTTATACCGCGATTCGGTTATAACGCGGTTTTCCCGTGGCTCCCGTTTTTTTTTAAAAAAAAAAAAAAAAAAAAAAAAAAAAATTTTTAAAAAAAATTTTTTTACATTTTTTTTTTGCACACTGCACACACTCACTGCACACACACTGCTCATTGCTCACACTGCCACACTGCACACACACTGCACACTGCACACACACTGCTCATTGCTCACACTGACACACTGCACACACTCACTGCACACACACTGCTCATTGCTCACTGCCACACTGCACACACACTGCACACTGCACACACACTGCTCATTGCTCACACTGACACACTGCACACACACTGACCACACTCACGCACACTCACACACACTTACGCACACTCACGCACACTTACGCACACTTACAGACACTCACACACACTCACACACACACACACACACACACACTTACACACACTTAGACACTCACACACACTCACACACACTTACACACACTTACACACACTTAGACACTCACAGACACACACTCACACACACTCACACACACTTACACACTCACAGACACTCACACA